>NC_047524.1:32140584-32466834 GCF_902827115.2 Pseudochaenichthys georgianus | reverse complement strand
AAACAAAATTAATGACCTCTTGCCTTTGACCAGTATAGTGTTATCAACAGCTCCCGGAAACGTAAGTTCTAATATTACACTAGATAGTAAACTAGAATGCTTTTCAGCCATAAACCTTGAACAATTAAATTCAATGATTCTCTCTTCTAAACCATCAACGTGCATGTTAGACCCAATTCCAACTAAGCTGTTGAAGGAAGTTTTTCCATTAATTAGCACTTCTTTATTAAATATTATGAATATGTCTTTATTATCAGGCTATGTTCCACAATCATTCAAAGTAGCAGTGATAAAACCGCTTCTTAAAAAGCACAACCTCGATCCAGAGGTTTTAGCCAACTATAGACCTATTTCTAATCTTCCGTTCCTCTCAAAAATTCTTGAGAAAGCGGTCGCAAAACAGTTGTGTGATTACTTAAAAAACAATGATTTATTTGAAGATTTTCAGTCTGGCTTTAGAACACATCATAGCACAGAGACAGCTCTGGTCAAAGTCACAAATGACATTCTAATAGCCTCAGACAAGGGACTCTATTCTTGTTTTGCTCGATCTCAGTGCTGCATTTGATACTATCGACCATGATATCCTATTGCAAAGACTAGAGCACTTAGTTGGCATACAGGGAACTGCTTTAGGCTGGTTTAGGTCCTATCTATCTGAACGCTCTCAGTTTGTACGTGTTAACGATGAATCTTCCACGCAAACCAAAGTTAGCCATGGAGTGCCACAGGGCTCAGTGCTCGGACCTATTTTGTTCACATTATATATGCTTCCGTTAGGCAATATTATAAGGAATCATTCTGTAAACTTTCATTGTTATGCGGATGATACTCAACTATATTTATCAATCAAGCCTGATGAAATTAATCATCTAAATAAAATTCAAGACTGCCTCAAGGACTTAAAAACGTGGATGACCTTAAACCTTTTGATGTTAAACACAACCAAAACTGAAGTTATTGTACTTGGCCCGAAGAATCTACGAAACAAACTATCTAACTATGGATGGCATTAATTTGGCCTCCAGTGAGACTGTAATGAATCTTGGTGTTATATTTGATCAGGATTTATCCTTTAACGCCCACATAAAATCAATTTCAAGGACCGCCTACTTCCATCTATGTAACATTGCAAAAATCAGGCATATCTTGCCTCAAAACGATGCAGAGAAACTAGTCCATGCATTTGTTACTTCTAGGCTGGATTATTGTAACTCTTTATTATCAGGGAGTACCAAGAAGTCAGTCAAGTCGCTTCAGCTGATTCAAAATGCTGCAGCTCGTGTACTAACCAGAGTTAGGAAAAGGGACCACATTACTCCTGTTCTGGCTGCCTTACACTGGCTCCCTATAGAACACAGGATAGAATTTAAAATTCTTCTTCTCGCCTACAAAGCCCTTAATGGGCAGGCGCCATCTTACCTTAAAGAACTCATTATACCCTACTGTCCTACTAGGGCATTGCGTTCCAAGAATGCAGGGTTGTTGGTTGTTCCTAGAGTCTCTAAAAGTACAATGGGAGCCAGAGCCTTTTCTTATCAAGCTCCACATTTGTGGAATCAGCTTCCAGTTTGTGTTCGGGCGGCAGACACCCTATCCGTTTTTAAGAGTGCATTTAAGACCTTCCTTTTTGATAAAGCTTATAGTTAGGGCTGATTAGATTCAGCCCCTAGTTTTGCTGATATAGGCTTAGTTTGTCGGGGGACATCTTACTTCTTCCTTCTCTCTGTCTCTACCTGTGTACTCTCATGTTCCGATTAACCCAGCTTCCCCAAATGTCTTTCTTTTTGGTGTCTATATACGCCGGGATCCGGAGTCATGGATGATCCTGCGGTCCTGTGTCCTGGATCGCGAACGCTGGATCTTGAGTCGTGGCTGTGGTCCTGGATCATCGGTCCTGGATGGATATCCTCGTGGATTCATCTTCCTATTATACACACATGCATTTCCAAACATTTGGACTACCTATGTTGCAAATGTATTATCTTTTCAATTTACACACGGCATCTATTGCACGTCTGTCCGTCCTGGGAGAGAGATCCCTCCTCTGTTGCTCTTCCTGAGGTTTCTCCGATTTTTCCCTTTAAATGGTGGGGTTTTCTCTGGAAGTTTTTCCGATGTGAGGGTCTAAGCACAGAGGGTGTCATATTGTCATACTGATATTCTGTACAAACTGTGAAGTCCACTGAGACAAATGTAACATTTGTGATATTGGGCTATATAAATAAACATTGATTGATTGATTTAATGATCAATAATTATAAAACATCATATATATTTTTCTGAAATGGACCAATCTGCACAATGACTACTTTTTATACTTAACTATATAACTATATTTTGATGCCAATACTTTTGTACTTTTACTTGAGTAACATTTTGAATGCAGGACTTTTACTTGTAACAGAGTATTCCTACACTCTAGTACTTCTACTTTTACTCAAGTACAAGGTCGGAGTACTTCTCCTAGCTCTGGGGCCTCATTTATAAAGGGATATACGCTCAAAAAATGGCGTACGCAAGTTTCTACGCAATGTTTGCGATTTATAAAATACTAACTTGACGGGAAAATGTGCGGTCCTCCATGCAACTCTAACCCATGCGTACGCACTAAGCACAAAAACGGGAGAGACGAGAAAGGAAGAATGGAGAAAAATATGTGGAAATAATACCATAAATAAAATGTTACCTCTTATTTATCATATATGAAGAATTCATTTTCAAACATTGATTAAAGTCAATCTTAAAATGATTAAACAAACGCCTGTTTGAGACTCCTCGGTGCACACAAACACATAACTTGGAGAAATAAATAAATACGGATATGTTATTTAAAACCAACTCGAATATGTTGTATTAATGTTATGAAATGTTTTCTCATGATGCGGTAAGCAGGAGAACAGAATTACGTCTAAACTGACGCCGTTTTGCATTTCTATAGGTTGTAAAAACGAGCATGGTTTTAAATACTATTAGAGAAAGGGAGTCGGAGGCGGTGTGTTGAGAATGGAGTTCCACTCTTTATTATCAGTTAACATGAGGAAGGTAATAAAAGGTGAATTATGGTCAAACATGGTGTAACCACACAAGCCCCCCCAGAATTCATGTGTAAACAAAATCCGTATGGCGGGGAGGAACAACCCGCCTGCCCCCACGAGACCTGCGCACCGGAGTCGGTACAGCGACTTCCGCCTGTGCGGCCCCCGTCAGAGGAGGAACCGGAACAACAGGTCCACACTCCCTGACAGGAATCCAAGCCGGGGGACTTCGCCCCCTAGCAGATTTAGCATTCTCTCCATGAGTTGAGATGGCTTGCTGTCCCCTAGGCCTTAAATGTCCAGAATTTGGCGGGCCCTCTCCTTAGCAGATAAGCTAAATGTCTTAAGGAGAAGGGCCTTAATCGCCTCATATTTGCCATGGTCTGTGGGAGCAGCGACAAATCCCACCAACCTGGATGAAGTGGAGCATCCCAGCGCTGCCACCACGTGGTAATATTTTAAGTCCCCATCGCGGACTTGCCTGCAAGCAAAGTGTGCCTCTATGTGGGCGTACCATGCCTCCGCGGCGTGCTCCCAGAACTCCGGCAGTTTTACGAAAACATCGCGCTCAGCCATGTTCGTTAAGTTCCCGGAAACGTCAGGGTCACCAGTGTAGAGCCGATGAAAGGGAGTCGGAGGCGGTGTGTTGAGAATGGAGTTCCACTCTTTATTATCAGTTAACACGAGGAAGGTAATACACATCTGCTCAGTATGACAAGCTAGGCAGGAATGACGAGCTAAAGCTAAGTGTCCCCACTAAAGGGTCCGTGTGGCAACACCATACAAAAGGTGAATTATGGTCAAACATGGTGTCACCACACAATCATGTTTAATCGTGTTTTATGCTGTTTGTCAAGACTTGATAAGTCACTCGTAAAACACAGGAGGCATGGAAACTAAGAACACCATATGTGGTCAATTGTACAGCTAATATAACACAACACATATTTGTATTTCCTTTAACTGGTGGATTATGGTTATATAGTTGCTGATCGAAAGCTGGAACACAAACCACCAAATACAAAAAAATGATACAGATCCAGTCGTCATGACTCCACTCAGGAGTGATTCCCCAATCATGTCTTACAGCTTATCATCAAGGGTGTGTCTCCTGTCCCCGGTACAAACCATAGGTACAAACACACTGCCTGAGGAAGGTTATGTGTATTTATTTTGTCATTAACCTTTTTCGGACCACTTATTTATTTATTTTAGTGATGATCCGACCTCCATGCTGCTACTCTGGTTCAAACTGCATCCACCAAACAATATGATTTATCTCGACCTCCCTAAAATAACCAAAAGCTGACACGGTGTGAGATGTCTTTTTTAGCTGTTCTGTCGTCATTTCCTGCGATCTTCTTTATGCAGTCAGTCAAAATGAATGAATGAATGGGCGTTTCTTTGACTATTTATAGGCAAATATGGGCGTTTCGTGAAGCCCGCAAAAGCTGCACCGCATTTCGAGTCGATTGTGATTTATAAAGGGAAACCGGCGTAGGAAGTGCCGTACGCACTTCCCTCGCCTAAAACAGGTCTACTTCTATTCACATTGAACCAGACTACTATGCTGCTAGCTCCCCCTGCTGGACACACTTTTCAGTACAGCCCACAATACAAAAGGGCTTGAGCCAATGCACAACAACAACAACAACAAGCATGTATAGTTCAATATTTAATTTGTTCCTATGTTGCAAGCCATTAATACAATGTCAAAATTAAAGAGGAGAGCCTGGTGGAGTCAGTAACAGTGTATTTGATCTGTTACTATAAATCAGTAGGATCTTTTAAGGGTTACTTTCTTTACTCACATGTTTCCATGTTACTATACTTTTTCTACAATGCAATTAAAAGGAATATATTGTGCGTTCACTAACAAATCTACCCAATAGTACTTAAAATAGTTGCAGTAAAAGTCTGCATACACATTTAAAGTAAAAATCCAATAATTACATTCAACACCACAAACCTCACAGGGGACACTTTGGTATGTGCATGTGGCTGATGATACACTAGTAATGTATTGACATTCAAAGCTGGAGTCTTGCATGTAAAAGAGTCATTTTGACTTGGCAGGATTTGCATACACAGCGCTATATGATATAACAGCCACATTGTCCCAGATGTCCTTCTCTCTGAGGCGGCAGTGTTTAGTACAGTGAATGAAACAGGCTGCTCTCCTCTAAAGTATGGGATCAGTTTTGTTTCATAAAGATAAAGCAACACTTTCTCAGAATCAAGCAAAACTAAGAGTTTAAGAAAAAAAAAACTGAGTCAAGCAAAATACATTTAATTTAGAAAATAAAATTATAAGTTGCAAACAAATCATTTGTGTAATCATGTAAACTATAAGTCTTTTTTCTTTGTTTTGACATATCTTTTTATTTGCAGTTCTCTTTGATTCTTTCTCAATGATCAGACTTTTGCTCTCGCTGTATGGAGCTATTTCAGGGTCCATATCGCGCAGCTCTCTCGTTTGCGCTCCTTCATTTTTTGTTCTAGATTCTGACACAAACGTCCCAGGTGGGCGGGACTTTCAGGGGTGCGTCCCCATTGGCTACTCAGTTTTTGAGTGACAGCCCAGTCCTCCGGCGATTGTACAGTGCAGCTGCAGTCAACACATCCTCACTCCCAGGTCGGCCTATGTTGACGTTATGTCAAGTCCCCTGTGTCGGCTTTTTCCAAAGCAAGGGGGGGGGGGGGGCTTAGCGTCCATTTTCAGCTTTCCGGGATGTCCATATGCTTCTATGGACGCTCATGGAAGCACGGCATTCGTTTGTGTCGGCTGCCCTTAAAGGCAATGTGAGCGTCCATTCTCATTGGATAACGGAGAATTGTACACCCGGAAGTAAGTACTCCTCTTACTGTCGATTGATTTTACAGTGATATCTGCACTACTCATCGACTAAAAAACACCAGATTATCCTTGTTAATTACACAACATTGATTGGTTTAAATTGTGTGCAATGCTTTTGTATTTTTCCCCTTCGATTCGGAGAAACAAATATTTTTTCGGAGTAAAGGATGGCAGAAGACACTACACTACCCAGAATCCCCAGCTATCATTTCGACTACACCATGTGCTCTGTTTGACATCACGTGATCTTCAAATTTCTCCCTGCAGAAAAAAAAAACATGGCCGAACTTCGTTTGATTCTCGGTGGAAAACGCCTATTTTAAAGTTAGTTTGGCCATTAAAATGCGTTTTTATGTCATTTGATGCGAGAAATATGAGTTGTTATTTCAGATTATGTGTGCAGTGGATGTACATGATCCTTAGTTTGCTAGTTATTACGAAGATTACTTTTGCATCCATAACATTTTCATTGTTACCAAGGTGGTTGCTACAGTAGGGACGCTGCTATCGATATTATTTCTGTTATGTTGTGTAACTGTTTAATGGTGTTATCTTTATTGCTACCCCCTTCCCCGTCAATGTATAGTGTTGGTCCACAGCGCAAACATATTAGTTTAACAAAATCCGCATCTAAAGATAGCCTACGTTATTTTCCCCTGTGCAATTCCAGTATCACATCTCAGAGCACATCGTCATTAACAAATACCGGAAACAGACCGAAAACATTTTTAAAAAATAAAATAATACTTTATTCCGAGTGTGCTTGCTTTTCTCTTTGAAAGTCATCACATACCGGCATTGTAATACACGGTTCGGCTGCATTAAATATTACATATCTTCCGTAGTTCTGTATTTATAGAGCCCTGATGAGAAGACTTCTAGACAAACATGAGGAACTGAAAACGTGACGTGGATCATAAATATATCAGCCATTAAACAACATCTTACATTTCTTTTCACACAATGCGTCTCCTTGCAGTATCAACACTAATTCGGCTGACTTTTATATTTGATCCAATTGGTAGATAGGCTGTATTTACACCATAAAGGTGCACAGCTGATATAAAGGGACACCTAGTGGTTAAAGCATGTTATTGAATTTCATTATTTTTATTATTAGATATTAATAGGATCCCTATAAAGTATATTCATTACTCGTTATTCTCTACTAATTGTTAATTAAAGACTGTATGTAATGACTATCTTGCACATCCCTTTCAAGATTTCAAGATTTTCTAAGGTTTATTGACATATCATATAGGCCTACACAACTGTGGTGTAGTTATGTAGTGATGGTGAGATGAAGCCTTATGAAGCTTTGAAGCTTTCCAGCCAATTGTTTCGCAAAAGGGTTCGTCTCATGAGGCTTCATCATGGGCTTCATTTGAACACAAACCCCCTGTTGGTCAAAGTGTGTAAAATAGGCAGATTAGACATCTCAACAGTGTGCTCTATCTCATACCGAGTTCCCAATGAGTAAAGCCTTAGAATAACTCTAAATAACGAACATTAAATCATATGTTCATGTTAACAATATTGTATTTATTCCAGTTTAATGATTGTGATTGAAAAGCCTAAGGAGGCTGGTAAACATTGCAAAGAGGGATTTGTATTCCTTAATAATATTCGTAAACTTAACCATGTTGTAGCCTGAGAAAGGCTAAACCATATCAAAGAATACATTTATTAACTACATTATCTCATTTAGCTGTAGCTTTTATAAACAAAAAAAAGCACGTATTGTTCAGTCGTTGAACCAGGGACCCTGCGGTCGTGAGTCAACTGCTTTCCAGCTGAGCCACAGCTCACACACTAAAGCTCCCTGAAAACACAGCAACATATTTATTCCAGTATTTATTCATTTATTTATTCATGTTTTTATTCCTACATGTATTTATGCATGTATCTATTTATACTTATGACATGTTCCGACCTCTATATAAGTGAGGGTCTGAGCTCTCTTGATTCCATCGTGTCACCGGGCTCGGGTGCAGGAGGGGTAATATGGTTCTTATTATAGATCCATGGGTATGAGCGTTGTGGTTCAACGGTTCAACCGATCTGAATGGCTTCCTGAAGCAGTCACGTGGTATCGACAGGCAGCGAGGCTTCGTTTGTCATCGATGACGTCACTGGCCCAAAACGATACAAGCCTCGATACAGGCTTCACAAAAAGCTTCGGCGATTACTCGACACACGCTCCGAAGCCTCGGTGCAATACGTAACATCACTATAGTTATGCATTGAATGACAAACTTGGGTCGCAGGTTCCTCAATAGTGCATTACAAGACATCAATCAATATTTGTGCATACCTCCAGCAATGTTAACTATGTTGAAGCACTTATTTTAACTGATATTATACATAATGTATTATACTCTTATAGATGTATGTAGATATTTAATCTCCGGCCTTGTCAGGTATTGAACAATCAATAAATAAAGAACACAGAATTGTTGAATATAAAACACAGAATTTGTGTGATTATACTAAATGATTTTCAAATAAACACCACTGCACTGTTACACATACTGATGTAACGCAAATGTTCCAACTTGGGATCAATAAAGTATATCTTATCTTAAGCTGATCGATGGCTACGGCCATATTTGCAAAATGTGCCTCTGAACCTTGACAAGTGCATGTTTCAGGCTTATCAATTAATGTAATTTAATGTAATGTTATCACAGGGGTCACACACATAAGACCAGCTGTTAAATAAAGCTCTTCTGACCTTAGCTGGCATGTGTGTATATATATGTATACTGCCCATAATGGGCACAAGCAATTTTCACCCATTTATTAATTATATGTTTTAAATGTGAGTGTTTCCTGTCCCCTAAACCTCCAGGGATGTACACAGTTTAATACTGGCAACTTCTTATTATGGGAAATACGAAAACGTCTTTTAAAACTACAACTCCCTGTAGAGACGTGCCATAGAGAACATGTTGCGAAACAGAATAGCCAGCATGTGTAGTTCTGGGGACGGGTGGGGGAGGGGGGGACGCGGTGGACCCGTTCAAATCCAGTTTTGAACAGTCTGCAGTGGTTCCATCCCATTTCAAGTGCTGTTCGAGAATCGGCTTAACCCTCGGAGCACACTCTCCAATCACAGAGCTTGAGGACTATCACGGGGTTTGTCAAACAGAGCACATGGTGTAGTCCAAACGATAGCTGGGGATTCTGGGTAGTGTAGTGTCTTCTGCCATCCTTTACTCCGAAAAAATATTTGTTTCTCCGAATCGAAGGGGAAAAATACAAAAGTATTGCACACAATTTAAACCAATCAATGTTGTGTAATTAACAAGGATAATCTGGTGTTTTTTAGTCGATGAGTAGTGCAGATATCACTGTAAAATCAATCGACAGTAAGAGGAATACTTACATCCGGGTGTACAATTCTCCGTTATCCAATGAGAATGGACACTCACATTGCCTTTAAGGGCAGCCGACACAAACGAATGCCGTGCTTCCATGAGCGTCCATAGAAGCATATGGACATCCCGGAAAGCTGAAAATGGACGCTAAGGGCCCCCTCCTTGCGTTGAAAATGGACGCTAAGGCCCCCCCCCTTGTGTTGGAAAAAGCCGACACAGGGGACTTGACATAACGTCAACATAGGCCGACCTGGGAGTGAGGATGTGTTGGCTGTTAACGTCGGTCTGTACAACGGAATAGAGGCTTTGCATATGACGTCACGTTACCCGTGAAGTCAGCGCAACGGCCATACTGGAGTACCAAAACAGACACCGTAAAACGTCATACCTGTTCAATGTTTGTTTTTTACCGGACATACAATGGTTAACTTCTGTGCCATTGTTGGCTGCGGCAACAGAGGTGATCGAAACAGGGGGCCGAAGTCATTTTACAGGCTGCCGGCGGTTATTATAACACACCAGGGTGAAGCAACACTTGAACTTTCAAAGCGTCGCCAGGAAAAATTGCTCAATAGGATCGGACGGGAGGATCTCAAACCATCCAACCACAACTATACTCGCGTTTGTGGGGATCATTTCACGTCAGGTAAGTGTTGGGTTTTACATGCATCTTAACAAGGAAATAGGAATCCTGGAGTCTGTCATCGATCGACATTTCAGATTGTAGAGTATCTACAAAGTAAAGTCATCCCTTGGTCATCTTCACACCAGTCTGTCAATCCCCTGCAGTGCTTCGTTTAACTGTAAT
This sequence comes from Pseudochaenichthys georgianus, assembly GCF_902827115.2. Taxonomy (NCBI): domain Eukaryota; kingdom Metazoa; phylum Chordata; class Actinopteri; order Perciformes; family Channichthyidae; genus Pseudochaenichthys; species Pseudochaenichthys georgianus. Next base: position 32,456,751 of record NC_047524.1, on the reverse strand, counting down.
TTAAAGAAATCCCTCCCCCTACTGGCCATTTGATTATATGTAAACAGTAAAGGTTGTACAGTCCCTGGCACCTTTTCAGAGGCTTTTGGTTTCCTCAATTATTTGTCATGTTCCAATGTCTTGACACCAGCATTTTAAATATATCTAAAGTCTGACTTGTCCTGTCAAAAGAGGTCAAATGTGTATTAATTAACAGTTCACCCAGGATATAACTGACCTACAAGTGGCACTTTTTGACAAAAATCATCCTGAATCATCGTGGCTGTCAAATTGGACCACGAGAAAATTACAGCACCTTCCCCTGCTACACATGCCAGTTATAAACGCGCCAGAAAAAGGTCATCCATCGCACTACTCTCTACAGCATGGTGTCTGATATACCATCTTTAGAAGAGCCCACACCGGTCCTGGGAGCCACTGGGGCAGAAGAAGGACTGATTGAACCAGAGACTGGCACTGCAACTCAGACTGATGAAGCTTGGGTAAATACATTTTGAAAAAAACAATTGAAAGGGCAAAGTATTATATTTATTACAGGTTTCCAATTTACCCAGTGAAAAACAAGTGCATGCTTCTTTAACTGTAAGCTGCAGAGACCACCTCACATAACAGATCGATTAACATTGTGTTCATATTACAGTTTTTTTCAATGCTAAAACACATTTTTTGAAAGCAGGGCTTATTTTCTCAAAACACTAAACACCATACACTCAAAGTGCAAAACACCTCATATATACTGCAGACTGCAGCACTGCACCCAGAACTACAGAAACACTTACCAAAACCAAGCTGTTGCACCAAATGGCACACTTCATTCATAGTACAAGACATTTTGTAAAACCAACTACACACCATCGTGCTCAAGCACACTGTTTATGGCGTTTGATAGAGAATTCTGCAAGAAACACAAATATAATGTTGTTATACTTTTACTTTTCAAAAAGTGGAGAGTTCAATTGCAAATTGGGTGCAGAGCTGAGCATGTGTTTAGAGTTTTGGATATTTGAGCTGAGGTTTTGCTCTTTGAGTGTCAGTTTAAATAATGATGATTTTTGTGTCATTTTAGTGTGCACACCTTGTTTTGATTGTTACACTTACATTACATTACATTGCATTTAGCTGACGCTTTTATCCAGAGCGACGTACAATAAGTGCGTTCGACCAACAAAATAGAACCTTGAAGAAAACAGAATCATAAAGTACATCAGGTTTCATAGAGACAAACATTTCAAGTGCTACTCAACTGGCTTTAGATAAGCCAGTCCTTTATTAGTATATAAGTGCTTTGTTAGTAATTCTATTGCTCGAAGTGGAGTCGAAAGAGATGAGTTTTCAGTCTGCGCCGGAAGGTGTGTAAGCTTTCTGCTGTCCTGATGTCAATGGGGAGCTCATTCCACCATCTTGGAGCCAGGACAGCAAACCCACGTGTTTTTGCTGATGGGAACTTGGGTCCCCCTCGCAGCGAGGGTGCAGCGAGCTGTTTGGTTGATGCAGAGCGGAGTGCACGTGCTGGGGTGTACGGTTTAACCATGTCCTGGATGTAGGAAGGGCCAGATCCATTCGCAGCATGGTACGCAAGTACCAGTGTCTTGAAGTGGATTCTAGCAGTTACTGGAAGCCAGTGGAGGGAGCGGAGGAGCGGCGTGGTGTGGGAGAATTTAGGAAGGTTGAAGACCAGACGAGCCGCTGCATTCTGGATGAGCTGCAGAGGTCGGATGGCACATGCAGGTTGACCAGCCAGGAGGGAGTTGCAGTAGTCTAGGCGTGAGATGACGAGAGCCTGGACCAGAAGCTGGGTCGCTTTCTGGGTCAGCTGGGGACGCATCCTCCTGATGTTGTAGAGCGTGTATCTGCAGCAACGGGTTGTAGCAGCGATGTTTGCAGTGAAGGACAGGTTGTTATCTAGGGTCACACCCAGATTCCTTGCAGTCTGAGTCGGGGAAACAACAGAGGGGCCGTGTACTTACATGTTCTTTATATAGATTTGATGTAAAAGAAACAAGTTCAATCAAATAAATATATACACTGTCATTCAGATTGATTAGTACTTCTGTTTCTTTTGAGAGGGGACGCCTTTTCCTGGGTAACTGTCTTGGCATCACGTATCCGTATAGATGTTTCTATGTAGAAAAGGAGAGATGCAACATGGGTACATGTTGATCCCAAACCAGCCTTGCAGTTGCAGTTAGCTGTGATGACTGCACCATCCTTCTTCATCAGTACCCACGGACATGTTGGGCAGCAGCCCAATACTCTGAGAATGCAATACCTGAAAAATAAAATACAAAAATATTATTGGATTGTTGACTATTTAGAACCACCTTGTCATATGCTAGGTAGCACATAACAGAAGCTGACAACCAAGAATAGGTTCACAACTTTTGGAATTTAAATATATTGCAATATATAATAAAGCTTTATTTATAAAGCCCTTTTAATAAAGAACGTGTAGCTCAAAGTGCTTTACAATCACAAGTTAAAAATAAACCACCAGAAATTCCCCTCAGATCAGATGTTAAGACCTTTACAGGTACATAGCAACAACATATATATACATATAACATTTTAAAAGGTTAAGAGACACGGCGAGGTAAAAGGTATAATAATAAAAATACATAATACGACACAAGACTAAGTTAATTGATGCAACAATATAAAACCCTATAAAATAAAGTAAACATATAGATATAGGTACAACAAAAATAAAAGCTGCTGTTTAAAAATGTCCACTGAGTTGGCCTCTGATATTTCTTGGTAGCGTAGTGGATAAAACAGCCTCACCCATTTTATTTTGGGGGACTTTAGGGATATTTAAAAAGCCAGCTGAAGAGGACCTCAAGAAATATTTACTCACTTTTCCAGCTATTACAGCCACATCTCCTTGATATTCAACGCAAACGTCGCGGATCCACCCGGATATGAACTCTTTATGTGCCTAGAGTCCTTTGTACGCCTTCATTTCCTCCATGGTGTACAATGGAATAGGCGTAAACACAGGTAGTTCACGATATCACAGTAGGAAAGTGAAGGCCATTAATTTATGTCGGTGCTGTAATCCTTAACGGGAATCAAATAAGGGTCCACCGAACCAATCGAAGCACATTTGTCTCTGTAAACGGTCTTATCTTCCGGGTTTAGTGATTCGTAGTAGCCTTTCATTTTCGCCATTTTTGAACGCTGCCGCCAGTAGAGTGGTACTCCAAGATGTCTGCCGCGAAATCCCGTGATGTCATTAGGAAGCCTCTATTGTGCCAAAACTACGCTAACCGGCTGCGGAGGGAGACTCCCCGCCCGCTCTAATTGATGAACTAAAATAGTTTATGCCAAGTGTGATAAAAATGCAAAAGAATAAAGATACTTTAATAATAATTGTGTTAAAAATAATTATTTTAGCAGAGATTTGGACCAAGCATGTATGATGTAGTAATACAACAACTATTTTAGTTCATACACTGTTACATTAGCTAGTCATGTTAACTTGTAATATATAGAGCAGAGCTAACTAGCAAGTTAGCAGTTTATGCTATACTAGCCACCTGTTAACCTACTGTATAAAGCCCGATTGTCCCACCGGTCGCAACATCTTGCAAGAAACAGCATCTCGGGGCTTCTTAATATTTAACAACCTATTAATGATGCTTACCCACGGGAAGAAACTTATGGGAAGAAACTCAGCTAACTGACGATATTAACCATTTTTACCTAAACGAACCACAAGTCTAACACCAAGCAAATCAGCACTTAGCGAAAACAGCTAACGGGGCTAACTTTAGCTTTAGCACATAACTGGCAAAAGCGATCTTTTCTACTTCATGCTATCTGCACAAACGTATCATATGAAAGCTGAGATTCCACAGATTCCCTTAAAGTATATGTCTTATCACTGAAAACTCACTGAACTAGAAGAAGAAACGTAACCGTAAATAAAAAAGTAAACTTTCACAAACTAAGGATTATCTAAATACATGTTAAACTCCATTACAGTTGCAGGACTCACCTGATCTTAAGTCTTCCATTCTCTGTTGACATCCCGCTAATCATATTAAATGGGTAGAAATAAAATATCAATCCAAAAACTCCTGGAGCAGACAGAGTGAGCAGCTGAGCATGGAGACCTGATGGAGACCCGCTCAAACTTCTTCTTTGGTGTTTTTTGGCGGTTGGCAAACCGACCAGCTCAAACTGACGTGGGTGTTTCAAATTTGAACGACAGGCGCGGACAGTTCTCATTGGCAGGTTTCTTCAATGACGTTTATATTAACCAATCACATTAAAAGCAACATGTGAAGTAGCCAATTGCAATTTGTTTCTGTCTAAAGTAAAAATATCTCACATACTCACACAATGCGCAGAATTAAGTCATTTAATAAATGAAAGTAACTGAAATAAATCATGTATATGTGTGTGTGTGTGTGTGTGTGTGTGTGTGTGTGTGTGTGTGTGTGTGTGTGTGTGTGTGTGTGTGTGTGTGTGTGTGTGTGTGTGTGTGTGTGTGTGTGTGTGTGTGTGTGTGTGTGTGTGTGTGTGTGTGTGTCATAGACGGTGTGTGTCCTTGTTTACAAATCAAATATATTTCAAACAAGGACTACCTGAAGAATGTCTCTATGTTCAATTGCAATAAATGTAATGAATTCACCATGCACAGTCCACAAAAATGCAATATCAACCCCCATACCCCCAGTTCAGTGCTTCTCAAAGTGTGGTCCGTGGACCACTGGTTTTATAATCTGTTCTAGAAAAACTATGTGTTTTTTGATATTTGTGGAGTTAGGTGGTCCTCGAGTGTCTTTTTATTGGTTAAGTGGTCCTTGGTGGTCCCTGTTGTGTTCGGGTCAAATCTGACCGATTTACGACTTTCCTCAATCATAAGTAGACAGTAGACATATGAAAATCTAACATATGAAATCGCTGATCACCACTTTCATTGAATTTTGGATGATTTAGTCAACTTTGTAACACCCATGGTGTTCCCGGTCAAAAATGACCGCCATAAAGAAAAGGAATTAGTAACCATCCGGATCAGATAAACCACACACACACATACACTTAAACACACACACTAGATGTGTTCCCCCCCCATTATGACACAAACGCACACAGTTTATGGCGAGTACGGCAAATACAAGTTGTAACAAGCAGTAGCGCTGAGCAAAGTGACTAGAAGGCAACCACACACTTGTAAAAAAAACACACTTTATAAAGTCAGGCAACACTAACCAGGCTTCGTGTGATTCTATTTATTTGTACCTTACTTTGACCATCCGTTCGCTGTTATTGATCATTGTGGAGATATACAGTGCAATAAGCTTCTTAGTGTAATAAGAAGCTACAGGGACGTTAAACTACGTCGGTAATATTGACTTTATTTAATACAACATTTACGGTACAAGATTTAATCATACAGCCCATGTAGTATAATATTTTACAAATGATGAATTACAGCAAACATGTGCAATATATCCATTATTACAGCTCCGTGGGATGGCCGTAAGGGGTCCATTCTTATTGTGCATCCATGGGTAAAGATCATAGATAAACGCATGTAACTGAACACATAACATGAACGTGCCGGGCGTTCATAATGCCGAGGGAAATAACTCTCAGAATAACGTTATTAGCACATTTTACAACTTGATGTCCGAATGTTTTTAACAAGGGCTATACACACGTTCATAGGCTACTGGGTAGTTTATTTAGTTTTTTAAAAAGTTATCCAACGATTTACAGACCACTCTTTCCCAATAGCCGCGTTCACACTGCGGTACTTTTCCCACAAAGGTTCATGCGAACTTAGTTCATGCGAACTCTTTAGTTCTCATGAACTAAGTACAGACGCGTTCACACCAGAAAAAGTCCCTGGGGGTGGATTAGGCAAATGAAGCCGCTGACGTCACTTCTTCTTCTTCTGCTTTGGGTTTACTGGCAGGCCGCAAACCACTTCACGGCGTATACTGCCGCCCAAAGTCCCCGGCCGGAAGTCCCCGGAGTTGGGGAAGGCTTCAGTAGAAGCTGCTGGGAGTCCCAGCAGCTTCTACTGAAGCCTTCCGAGTAAATCGCCAGAACGCCGACACCTCCTCATCTCCACCGCTCCCATGTTTTATTTTGTGTTGCCATAAGTTAGTCTCTCTGCGTTTCTGCGCTGGGCTAATGCTAATGCTAATAATGCTAATGCGAGGATAATAAAATGGCGGCTTCACAAAACTTTTTGGGAGTTTTACGGGGCGTGGTTTGCGATCCGCCCAGCCAATCAGGAATATAGCTCTTTTCTCAAAAAAGAGCCGCTCGAAAGTCCCTGCTCTCTAGCAGGGACTTTCGAGGGGGTAAAAAGGTTCGCATGAACTACTTTTAGTACCGGCTCTTTTGGTGTGAACGCGATCATGAACTAAGTTCGCATGAACCTTTGTGGGAAAAGTACCGCAGTGTGAACGCGGCTAATGTAAGTCAATAGGAAAAAGTGTTTCCGGGCCCAGCAACCTAACAGAAGTGTATTACCGCCGTTTGGCCACATCGAATATTTTCCTCCGAGTCCGGCACACTTCCTGGGGGCTTTTTACAGCAGGCCAGGGGGTTCATTTCACAACGGGGGTGCATCATTTGACACAACACCGGTACTGGAGGAGTGAAAGGCCTGAGCCAGAGGGTGTTTCTCAATGTCCTTTAAGCTTCAGAACAGGATGTGAAGTGATGGAGCGGCTTTTATACACAGGACAGCAGCTACTGCCGAACACACTGATGTCCCCCTGAAAAAAATGATGGTGCCTTTCTCCTTTACTATTTCAAACTAAAGATAAGCATTTATGCTCTACCGTAGGTCTTGGTTTTCATATACTTTCCTAGAAAGAACTATATATTTTGGAACTATTTTCAGGAAAGAAAGTTATTTTACGCTGTTGATTCCCCAAAAAAGAAAATGATATTCAGGTAGCTTGCCTGTATTGAAAGCTGAAATCATGTACACATCAGACCCTGTCTTTATAAAAACATTTTAAATCAGAAACTTGCAAACACATAAGAAATAAGTGAATCATAAAGAATTATTTATTTTTTCCGTGATGAAGATGTAACATTTGAAAATAAAAAATGGGACAATCTCTCTATTGTTGACACACAATGTAAGATAAATACATTAAGATGTTTGGGGCGAGCCAAAGTGATGAGAAAAATAGTTGTACTGCTGCATGGCCCCTGAATCCTTCCCCTGTTGAGCTGCACAGTAAATGATAATGGGTTGGCCAATGTGAGAGGCTGTTAAAACGCATCATTAGTGTGAATGCTGTGCAACAGCATTCCACTATAGTTCTTCTGTTTTTCTCTTTAATCTTCTTATTATTATTATTATTTCAACCAATATGTTGCCGTCCGATAACTTCAGCCTATACTTTCAGCTACAGAAACCATTCAAATATACAAAATATTCAGCCTTTTCAGCACATGATGGGAAACTTTCAACTTTTTCAAAATATTTTATACTTTTTGAAATATTCAGCTTTTTGAACTCTTTTTTTAACATGTGGATGGGAGGAACCTTCAAATCCTCTTTTACCTACGACTTGCACCAAATGCTACTCCTTCCACATACTTTCAGCTAGAGACTTAATTCCAACGTTAAAATGATCACAACACCTTCAGCTATTAAAATCTTATTCAGATTTGTTATATCCTTTACACTTTTTGAGATATTTAACTTAGTTTGGAGCTTGGTAGAGAGGCCTTCTTCAGATTTTAACATTAGTGTGTATTGCGCAGCTCGTTAAGTCTAGAGTGTGTGATGTCACAGCTTGAAACTCGCCTTCATATATATTTTTTAAATTTACCATAATTCCCAAACCCTACGCTCCTGAGACATAGAAAAACGTAAGAAAAGCTCTCTTACTTTGGAAAATTAAAAAAATTAATGAAAATAATTAAACAAAATGCCTCTTGAGGGCATGAAGTGATAAAAACTTTCAACATGTCTCCATTAAGGCCCATTGTAAATTCAGCCTGATCTTTCCTCACAGCGGCAGCCGCACACCTTTGTTAATCTGCCAAAAAGGCCACATTATTGACCCGAAAGTATATAAAAAGCAGACTCAGACAGGAGATCAGTCAGGGTCCTGAGACGCTTCACGCGTTGAAATGTCACCGATATCTGCAACGGTTCTTCAACAAAACGTTCACATATAAGAGGTTTATCTCTCATTCAGATCAATGGAAAGGCTCTCCTCTCACTGATTACTGCACATCACCATGGAAACCTTTGATCTCTGGGCTCAAGCACAAATGTTTCAAAACGTCTCAAACATAAACACCTGTGTCATGGAACACGATGATGTCATAACTCCAACTGACATGCTCAGAACGCCACCAAACATCACATGATGGTTAACACTGTGGCCCTGAACAGCTTTACGTCAAATCTGATGTTACATGATGTGGTGTTACCATGGCAACGCATCCCTCGCCATAAAACACAATGTCGCTGTAACTCCAATTGACACGGTCCGATCGTCCCCCAATCTTCACTTGTATATCACCGGTCCATGCCTCAACAGCTCTACGTCAAATCTGAGATCTCACCATATGCCGTTTCCATGGAAAGCATTCCTCGCGAAAAAACACACAATGTTGTCGTAATGCCTATGAAAAGGGTCGTGTGCTAACAGTCCAGCCGTGAAGACATCAACGTGACAGTTTTGAGATTTCTTCAAATGCTGTTGCCGTGGCATTTTGTAGTTACAACAATACTTGTTTTGGATGGTTGTTGCCGGTCCAGCCAGATGAAGTCCCTTTCTTACCTAAAGACATGTTTATTTCTTTTGTTTGCTCTAAAATGCTTCTAAAACTTTATCTCACTTTCACAGTAGTCCATTTTGTACCATCCATCCATCCATCCATCCATCTTCTCCCGTTTATCCGTGGTCGGGTCGCGGGGGTATCAGTTCCAGCAGAGAGCCTCAAACTTCCTTTTCCCTGGCGACATCAACCAGCTCTGACTGGGGGATCCCAAGGCGCTCCCAGGCCAGCGAAGAGATATAATCCCTCCACCTGGTCCTAGGTCTACCCCTTGGTCTCTTCCCAGCTGGAATGCCAGGTGGCATCCTAACTAGGTGCCCGAACCACCGCTCCTTTCGACGCGAAGGAGGAGCGGCTCAACGCCGAGTCCCTCCCGGATGACCGAACTTCTCACCTTATCCCTAAGGGAGACACCAGCCACCCTGCGGAGAAAACCCATCTCGGACGCTTGTATCCGCGATCTCGTTCTTTCGGTCATGACCCATCCTTCATGCCCATACTGTAGGTGAGGGTAGGTCAATGGTCAATGTTGTACCCATTTACCTAAAACATAATAATACATTTCCTTTATATAGTGCTTTTGAAAATACTCAGACACATACAAATCTGAGCAGGAAACTATTTATTTAGCTGTACCTGGCAAACCTCAACTCAACTTCAGTTTAATTAAAATTCTCAAATTTGAAATTGCATCTCTTTATAACCTTAATGTCAAATGATAATGTAATCATATTTGATGCTTCGGGGATCAAGTTTTGGCTTTGTTGCATCAACCTCAAACATGAATGATCAATGTTTTCCACTATAAAGGTTTCAAACTAAGAAGTGTAATTCCAACGTGTGCATCTGAACTGAAGTATTTTCAGAATCTAAAGCTCTAAAGCTTTTTAGATGCTCTGCTTACAGGTGTTCAAACGCATCTTTAAAACTGAATATTCCAGCTGAACGGAATCATGGTCACTGACTAAATCAGTAGCTTTTACCACTGGAGCTACATGGCAGCATGGTTTGGTTTTTGAAAAAGATAAATAAATGTGTAAGTTGAGTATGTGGGCAACAAACAGAATGTAAGCTAAAATAAATCACAGTTGTCTCTTAGCTTCACATCTACAACAAGCAGTTGTTTGCATTGTTTATCCACCCTGACGTCCTCCCTTTGTAAACTTTAAACTTTATGACCCTGACTTCCGTAAAGTGCTTTTCCGCTGTGGCTGTTCCAGGACTGGTTAAGAGCAGAGGCGCCACCATTAAGCCCCGAAAACTGATTTTACTTTAGCCCAAACTCTGCCGCGTCAGCATCAAGAGACACCTACGTCAGAGGCTACCGTCAAGAAGCTAGCATCAGAGGCTACCGTCAAGAGGCTAGCGTCAGAGGCTACCGTCAAGAGGCTACCGTCAAGAGGCTAGCGTCAGAGCAACCCAGTCTCACGGCATTTCGTGTAATAGTCACTAAATAATTCAAAACTGATTTTACTTTAGCCCAAACTCTGCCGCGTCAGCATCAAGAGACACCTACGTCAGAGGCTACCGTCAAGAAGCTAGCATCAGAGGCTACCGTCAAGAGGCTAGCGTCAGAGCAACCCAGTCTCACGGCATTTTGTGTAATAGTCACTAAATAATTCAAAACTGATTTTACTTTAGCCCAAACTCTGCCGCGTCAGCATCAAGAGACACCTACGTCAGAGGCTACCGTCAAGAAGCTAGCATCAGAGGCTACCGTCAAGAAGCTACCGTCAGAGGCTACCGTCAAGAGGCTAGCGTCAGAGCAACCCAGTCTCACGGCATTTCGTGTAATAGTCACTAAATAATTCAATCTATTTTTTTCGTGTCACACAGAACGATTTTAAAAGCAATGTATTTCTATTGGTAGTATGTTTCGTGCCTGCACCACGTCTTTTTGTCCAGTCAGGTCTTGGAAGACGAGAAGCTGTGTGGTTCATAAAAACATGTTCTTACTCAATATCAAGCCACGATTATTGTTTTTATTTTAAATTGTATGTCGGACTTTTTTTGCCGTCCGCGAGGAAAATAAATGGAGCTCAGAGCCTCAGAATACTGAAATCTGTATTTTTTAAATCTTTATTTCCTTCTAATTAGTTATTATTTGGTGCAGGCACGAAAAATACTACCAATAGAAATACATTGCTTTTAAAATCGTTCTGTGTCAGAATACTGACATCTGTTTTTTTTCGAAATCTTTTTTTCCTTCTAATCTGTTATTATTTACATTGCTTTTAAAATCGTTCTGTGTGACATGAAAACAATGGGGAAATCGTGTTGGTGAACACGAATCAATAGATACATTTCGTGAGACTGGGTTGTTCAGAATCTAGCGTCAGAGGCTAGCGTCAAGAGGCTAGCGTCAGAGGCTAGCGTCAAGAGGCTAGCGTCAAGAGGCTAGCGTCAAGAGGCTAGCGTCAAGAGGCTAGCGTCAGAAGTCACGGTCAAAGGCTCGGGCGTGATTAACATGAGCAACAACAGCAATTACAAACCCCAAGTTTTATTTAACAGCGACACAAACAAAGACGAATGCAGCAAAGGTGAAGCAGTGGCTCACAGAGGATGGATCTATGTTATCGTACTTGCAAGAGATTCAGCAATAGCTGAAGGCAAAAACAAGATTGCTGTTTTTTCAAGAATGCAATTTAATCTTGTTTTGTAAGAGTGAGAGTAACATGAGCACAGCTTGGACGCATTCCGTCATTGTCAGGAAAAAATTTCGGGCATTTGTAGGAAAGGCAGCTTACCCCTTGACGTCATGACGTGGCTCCTCTCGGGCTTTAGCTAACGGGTTCTTAAGAGGTTTGCAAGTTGACCCAACTCTGAACCAGCACTATCCTATACACGGAACACAAATGGTACTACCATTAGTGGACGTGGGGGATTAGAGGCACCCTAACTGGTCCTGTGTCATGATTACAAGGGTAATCAAAAATATAGTCATTTTTATATTATATCCGCAGGTATGAGTTTGAATATTTAATAAGAATGTCCAAAACAAACATATGACTACTCATATTCACAGTTTCTGGTATACAACTTCTTAGAGTTAGGGTTCCTAGGGTTAAATGTATGCAACTGAAAACTAGTTAGTGTTAGGGAGATAACCTACAGTAGTACCACCTCATAACCATAATGACCTGTTTGCGTCTATCGTTTTTCAAACCCAGTTGAGATATAACCACGCCCACTTCCACACCAACGTAGCTCTGCGCGACTTCATGGATGTATAAAGAGAATGAGAACTTTACAGCGGTCTTGGGAAAACATTTGAGAACTTTCCCTTTAAGTTTTTTTGGACCATCCTATTCATTATAACCCTGCTCTAACAGTGTATAAACTGGTTTACGATGAGGCTGGTTTCCAGATGTTTGAGAGACAGCAGTTGGTGGTTTGAACACGAATGGTAACTGTACATACTGACAGGTGCTTTGGAGATCTGAGATAACCCTTACCCTTACCTTTACCCTAACCCTAACCCAGCACTGCAAATAACAACCAGGCTGGCAGTATCACCTGCTGTTCAGGGTTTGTGGATGAAATTCACTGTGGTTCTTTCAAATGTGAAATACCTAGCTTTTGAATTACATACGAAATGACACAAAGACTTTTGTAACACAATAACAAGCTTGTCATGTTTTTAACACGAATGCTTTGCATTTCGCTCCATGCTTTATCAATGAGGGAATTCCAGACGTTCTTGTATAAAATAAGTCAAAATAGAGTGTTCACAGTCCTGACCTTTGTCTTCACACAGTGTAACATAATATAATAGTAATACATGAAGAGCTAAAATAATCCTTTTGATTCCTAGAACAAAATCTGATCAAACGGTGGATTGAGTCCTAAACATTTCCGAGTGTGTGTACTGAATATACTATCAGGTATTTCCTAACTTGCCACAAACTGGCGGCAGCAGCAAATACAGATCAGAGAAAACAATGATTCTCTCAGAATGTCACAGGCTGGTGTCAGCCGTCTTCATCTTCGGAGCACTGTCAGAGTTGGCGAGTGTGGCCGTGTCGGGCTGAGCGTCCCTGCAGAACAACACAGCGGGGTTTTTACACGCCCACATCGCCACTTCGCCTCCTTTAGCAGGACTCGAGCTGGACAATCGGCTGTTGTTATTCACCCCTATACGAGTCACGTAGCGGTCCCTTATCCTTTCCGCTTGGTTAATCCGAGCATCGCGGTTCTGCGTTTGGTTGGAAAGGTATGAACCGATATTTCTGGTCCGATAGCCCTCCTCTCTGCTCCGCCCCATTAGCATGGATATATTGGGGTTCCTCAGGGCGTAGATCAGGGGGTTGATGGCTCCGTTTGCCCAGGCTAGCCAGATAGCCACTGTGTCCATCGCAGGGTTGAATGTGTAGTCTCCCAATGCTGTAACCAACCCCATTAAACAGTATGGACCCCAACAAAAAATTATAAAAACAATCATAATGAGGACTGTGGTGGCTGTTCGCATCTCACTGTAAAATCGTAGCAAGTACGCATACGTGGTGACGGGCCTGACTCGGATCTCAGAGAGACGAACCGTCTTACAGATGTTATAATGACAAAAACACATGAGGGAGAAGGGCAGTAAGTAACACACGACGATAAGGCAGATGCTATATGTAGTCCCCACGCGTGAGGTCCCGGAGTGGAACACATACATACAGTGGTAGAAACCCCGCTTATGGATTTCCGGAGGGTTACGGACCAACAGATACCAAGGCAGGGAGAAAATGACCGCAGCTAGCCACACAGCTATCAACAACTGGGTGGCTTTCTGGCGGCCGATTTTAGCCTGGGGCTGTCTGACGATGGCGTAGTACCTGTCGAAGGAAATCAAAGTCATAGTCAGGGTCGAGGTGATGCCAAAGCAGGTGTTGAAAAATCCATTGGCCACGCAGAAACCGTCACCGAACATCCAGGTACCGTCCTTACTGAAGAGCATGACGAAAGAGAAGGGCAGGCACAGGACGGCGGTGAGGAAGTCGGAAAGCGACAGCGACATGATGAAGGCGTTGGTCACCGTCCGGAGCTGTCTGTGTTTGATGATGACGATGACCACCGCCGAGTTTCCGAGGCTGGAGAGGAGGAAGATGCAGAGCAGCACCAGGGCCTGTGTGGCCACGGCGACGCCCTGCAGGACCGAGTTACTCTCCACCGCGCTCAGCACCGACGGGGGCGACGCCGCGTTCAGCTCGCCCCCTCTCTGTCCGCCAAATGTGGACGTGTTTCCTGTGTTTCCCACTGTGGCCTCCGTGATGGCGGTCACTAGGCTGGTCACTATGGAAACAACCCTTAAGGACCAAAAGAAAGAAAGAGGCTTAAATCAGTGCACAATGTGCAGTCTGGAAACAGTATGGTCCTATATTTACTTACAGAACTTTATGAAATACCTCAGGAATATGAAAAAGTAAAAAATACAATACAATCATAGGAGATAATGGAGATATGTGAAAAGGACATCCCAATAAATTATCTAAAGCTTAAGAATAGGGGCCCAGACACTCAACAATAAGTATTTACTAAAATATTACTAGTGCATCTAGAATTGGTGAGAGTTCATGTATTATGCATAAATATTCAAAGCTAAAAACACCAACACTAACCAAATATCATAAATATGGTTCCATAGCATAAATGTTATCAGTCTAACCATTGGTTCAAGATAGAAAATATACAATAACCACAAGGGAAAATACTGGTTTAAAACCAATGTATTTCAGAGTATAGTTTTTGTACCAATAGCAAAGCAATACTACTTTAAACAATTGACCTTGCATATATGCATGTTTTTGTCAAATAACCTTGTTATAACCTTGTTATTTGACAAAAGCAGCTCTCAAATTGCGAATGTGGTATACAGTAACTTACTGTAATGTAATAAATAGGCAAACCTGTGAGAATATGCATATTACCAGACATTGGATGTGAGTTTTTCCAAATCTCATCAATAAAACCGTATCAAGGCATGATATCAGTTTGATACAGTGTGATACAGGGGAGCACAGCGCTGGAGTTACCTTTGAGCTATTCTGTGAATGCCCTAGTCACAGTTTGAGACATCATCTTTGGTCAACGCAGTGCAGTTCATGTTTTTCACATTTATGTAAAAGTTACGAAGTTAAGCTGCTTCTGCCAGAGAGAGAGGAGGGGGGGGGGTCCTCACAAACTTTCTGCTGTGTTTACACCGGTTTACACCCTCCACCTTAAATAAGGAGCCTCATTCAGCTGAGGGTGTGACAAGAAACAGAGTTCACTTTGTCCCAGAGTTGGAGGGTGTCGGGTCGGTTTGGAATTGGGCGTATAAAACCCCAGGCTGAGAGGCAGCATCACAGGAGGCCTCCCCCTTCTGCTTTTAGGCATATCTGACCGCTGCAGAGCTACTGGGGGGGGGGGGCAGCACTGGGCATATTCAGCTGTAACAGCTGTGTCTCTAACCAGAGGAAACAGTGGTCAGTGACAGCACAACTGTTCAAATAAGAACTTTAAAAACAGGCTGTGTCAGACTCCTATGTAGCAGACCAGACCACGCTGTTACACATCCGTTTGCTTTATGAGAAGGGAACACAGGGCTTTCAGCCTTTGCAGAGCATTGATGCACAGACACCTCGAACACACGACAGGAGAGGGACACCCCAAAGAGCATAGGGCCTCTTTGGTGTGATGTAATGTCCGTGTTCAAGGGACGATGGTACACATGGATCTTAACACTAAAGTACTAAAGAAAAAAGGTTAACCTATTATAGTAGGTATTTGTGTCAAGACTTACATTAAATTAATGACAGAAAGAAAGGGTGAGTGTTATGTATTCCGAAATAATAAAAAAATCATCACACTACCTTTATTTACCATAATGCCATGAATCTGGTATTACCTTATCTTTCATACCCTGATGGATTCAATTGCCAAACATTCGAGATATCTTTAGTTTAGAGTCCTGAGGGAGTTGTTTTCAGGAACTTCTTATGACACGACTGACATTGATTGTTGACTGATTTGTTTTCTTATCTCAGTCCACTCCACGATTCAGGTATAACAAAGTGTTTGTGTCACCTTAAAGCGACTGCAGCTCCAGGTGAGGGCGTATGGACGCTACAGGTGCAGGACGTTGTAGCTACTAGCTACAGTATTCCTTTTTTAAGGATTAGTGGACATTGTGGATAACTTGCTAACTACAACTTACTCCAACCAGGTGCTGCCTTCAGGGGCCACTCACATGCACAGCTGTGAAGGTGGTGACAGAGGGACTCACCTCGGCACCACAGGTGAGGCGGTGTTCAGCTGGTGGGTGAAGCTCGGACCCGGGGGGGCAGCGGTGTAGTTGCTGCCACCCCCCAGCAGGGCCGAGCTAGCAGACCAATCCATGGATGAAGCACTCGAACAACACAACAGAAGTCCCGCGTGCTCTCACACACATCCCGTCACACTACAGCCGCTGTGGTGCTTTCATGGATTCCAACGTAGCTGCTGATAACTCCTCCTCATCCATTTGTACGTTTTCAGTTAGCATTATCTCAGGAGAAAAAGAAAAGACAATTCAAATCTGTGTACATACACACAACTGAACCTTCATAGTACAGTGTATGGGATGTATTCATTTATAACGGCAGTAAAACAAAGATCCATCTAGAGAAAAACATCGGCTCCTTTGTTTACTATGGACAAATGTTTTTACACCACTGGTGCAAACAGGCAGAACTCTGAGTATTACAATGATGCTTCATTATTACACACACCACTGGCCATGCACCTTGTACGCCGTGAAGTCCCCAGACCCTGGATCCAAAGGGGCCTACATTATCAGATACATTATCATCTAGAACAGTGGTTTTCAACTGGTGGGTCGCGGACCCGTTTGGAGTGGGTCCAAATGGGTGAGTGAAGAGAAAAGAAATTGAGGGAAATAAATGTACCCCCGGTTTGATGATTGACAGGTCACAGAACAATGGGGGCTGTCTACCCTTACCCACAAAGTCATTCACACAGACTCCCTCCTCTTTGCTCTTCTCTCTGTGTGGAGCAGCAAGTTCAGCTTCAGCACAAAGTGAAAAACAAACAATGGCATAACATATTATTAATATGTCGGGTAGTAATAGATTTATTTTCTTCTCAGAGTGTACCAGAATATGTTAGTATTTCTATAAATCCCCTAGAGGGACAATCCCCCCCAGACCCCCCTTCTGGGGTTGGGTTTTCAGCATGTGTGCCTCTTTATGTGATACAGTTCAGCTTTGATTCCATCATCTCATTAAACCTTTTTTAAAAGCATACTTCTGTGAAGGGATAGAAGGGATATATGCACTGTCCTTCACTTTAATTAATATCGGATGCTGAAAAGCGTATATATATATATATATATATATATATATATTACAGCACGATTTTTTGTTGAATAGATTTGAGCGGTTCAAAATGTTGGGTCGCGATTCATTGACAAAGGAACAAGTGGGTCCCGAGGCCTGACCAGTTGAGAACCACTGATCTAGAATACCATTCTGATATGATTTAATTGTTGGGTTATCAACATTTAGGTCACATGTGCTTTTTGAAGTCTCTTGTGTTACTTTAATTTGTATTTTCTTTGGAAAAATAGGTCTATTTGTTTACATAACACGTGCCAGTTGTGATGGCATATTTGACCAAATGTTGTGATTTGTTTATTTCATTTGTATAACATATTATAAAAGACATCCAGTGTAAGATACTGCCATGTTGTAGCACATTACAATGCATTTGATGAAGGCTTTATCAGTATTTAGAACCATATAGTCTACATACAAGAGGCCGTGTTACAACAGCAAACGACCAACTCACTTCGCAAAAGCCATTAATAACTTACCCGGAAGTTATTTGATTACATTCTAATAAAAAATGGCGTATTTACATGTTTTAAGAATTCTTGCCCAACTTGCATAAACGATCGTTTTTCGGCAGTGGATTGTTGATTCCTTTCTTCTCCTGTTACCTCGGGTTTTGTTCATTTCCTTCCACAGTGCGGTCCATAAACGCACCACAATGCAGCCTCTCCATCAGACGCCTGTTTCCTTCAGCCGCGGGGCATTCATGGCACCATGTTCGCACTGTACACCTGGGATCTTCCTTTGTGAGGAGAGGAGAACAAAGCCAGTCGGGTTCCTTTTCCAAAAAAAAAAAACCCCACCCTGTTGCTTTCTTCTTCTACTCCAACATTTCTGCGTGAATAACAGCCCGAGACCAGAGCAGGCCAGCTGCACAAACCCCAGGTGTGGACGCGATTCTGCACGAGCTCCTCAGCAGCAGTCTCTCACTGAAACCACGCCCCCTATATGAACGTGCTCACAGCTTCATGTTGTGACGTATTAATGCAGTTGCCATGGTAACTGGTGATAGATTTTTGCATCTATGTCCCTGTAAACTGACATTATAAGGTGTTTTCCAAAGATACAGTTGAACAAGATGTATACTCAGCATCCACGCGCAGGAACAGGGTGCAGCAGTCAGGAGGTTCCTCTGCAGGAGCTGAAGGCCCACACACAGAGGATCTCCATCCTCATCTATCGTGTGTCTGTCTTTTCAACCTGCTGGACCACGATGATATCCAGACTCTAGAGCACTGATTTTCAACCAGTGTGGCGTGAAAAATCATAAATTGGATATTATCCCATTTCTACGGAGCCCCTAAAGGGACAAAAAACAGAGAGAAAGTTACCGGTGCGCCAAGAAGGAAGCAGACTGTTATGTTTACGTGGGGAAATGACAGTGCATACATTATTTGAGATATATTTTGTACTCAGACTTCATTTTATAGGTCCCATGTCATGGCCATTTCTACTGATCATAATTCCATTGTTGAGGTCTACTACTACTAGAATAGATTTAAACTGTGCAATGTTCCAAACTCACATTGGTTTCTCACAGCATCTCTGTAAAGTACCTTCATTGCGGACAGCGGACCCCTTGACCGTCAGGCTTCTACGGGAAGGGCGTCCCATAGACCTTCATAATGCCTATTTTAAGGTTCATTTGGCCATTAAAATGCGTTTTGATGTCATTGTATAGGAGTAATGAGTTTTTATTTCGGATTATTTGTGCAGTACATGTACATGATGTTTAGTTTGCTAGTTATGACGAAGATTACTTCATGAATGTGTACACATTCATGGTTGCTAAGGTGGTTGCTATGGACGCTGCAACAGCTCCCAGACCACGTGATCAACAACAATGGCTGTCCTTCGTGTTATTCTCGGTGGAAAAATGCCTATTTTATGATTCATTTGGCCATTAAAATGCGTTTTGATATCATTGTATGCGAGTAATGAGTTTTTATTTCTGATTAGTTGTGCAGTACATGTACATGATGTTTAGTTTGCTAGTTATGACGAAGATTACCTTACGTCTGTGAGGAAAATGTATGGGGCTCAGAGCCTCGTATTTTTAAAATCTTTTTTTCCTTCTAATTTGTTATTCTTTTCAAAATAACACACTGTTATTTACTCACCAATAACATACAATTATCCTTGCTTTTATTTATTGGTTTAATTCCATAATCTCGGTCTTTTTTGGCGTTCGTCAGGAACTGAATTTCAAAATAAAAATAACCGGAAACAGACGTGGGCATTTCGAGCGATTACCCAAGATTCTCAGCTACGCTGATTGGATGTTTTAGCCGCAATGCATGCTGGGATTTGGTGTTTATATTATATGAAATCCGGAAAACATTTGAAAAGACTAAAATAATACTTAATTCCGAGTGCTCTTGCTTTTCTCTTTGAAAGTCATCACATAACGGCATTGTAATACACGGTTCGGCTGCATTACATATTACAGATATGCCGTAGTTCTTTATTTATAGAACTTCCTTTTCTATCTAAAGTGCTGGAAAAACTAGTTGCTGCTCAGCTCCAGGACCACCTAAACTCCAACAACTTATTTGAGAAGTTCCAGTCTGGTTTCCGCTCAGGCCACAGCACAGAAACTACCCTGGTCAGGGTCACCAACGACCTGCTGATGACGGCTGATGCTGGCTCTCCCTCTCTCCTCATCCTCCTCGATCTCACTGCAGCTTTCGACACCGTCGATCACGGCATCCTCCTCCATCGTCTGCACTCCACCATCGGACTCTCTGACTCTCCCCTTGACTGGTTCAGATCTTACCTCACCGGGAGAACAGAGTACGTCTCCTTGGGCGAGGCAGAGTCGGGTACCCACAACATCACCTGTGGTGTCCCTCAAGGATCAGTTCTCGGCCCCACCCTCTTCACACTCTACATGCTCCCCCTTGGCTCTATCATCAGCCGACATGGAGTATCATTCCATTGTTACGCTGATGACACCCAACTGTACCTCAGGATCAACCCTACCTGCTCTGCAGCCCTGCCTTCACCCACACTCACTGCCTGCCTGGAGGAGATACAGGCGTGGATGAAGCAAAACTTCCTGAAACTCAACAGCTCCAAGACCGAAGCCATTTTAGTTGGCACCCCACACCAGGTTCGGTCATCCACCATCACCACCATCACCTTCTCCGGCCAGGACATTACCCTCTCCTCAATAGTCACCAACCTGGGTGTGAAAATGGACGCCCATCTGACCTTTGAGGCCCACATTAAACAGCTGTGCAAGAACTCCTTTTACCACCTCAGGAACATCGCCAAACTCCGCCCCACACTCACTCTGTCTGATGCCGAAAAGCTGGTCCACGCCTTTGTCTCCTCCAGGCTGGATTACTGCAATGCACTCCTCATCGGGATCCCTAACAAAAGCATCCAGAAGCTCCAGTACATCCAGAACAGCGCTGCTAGGATCCTGATGAGGGTGCGCAAATATGATCACATCACCCCCATCCTTAAAGCACTACACTGGCTACCCGTGGAACTGAGGATCGAATTCAAGGTCTCCGTCCTCACCCACCAGTGTGTCCATGGAACTGCCCCTCCCTACCTCAAGGAACTCCTCACCCCCCCTTACCTCCTTGCGGACCACCCGTTCCAGCAACTCCAATTTCCTCAAACCCCCCAGGACTAAGCTCCGTACTATGGGAGACCGGGCCTTCTGCTCGGCTGCTCCCAGCCTGTGGAACGCTCTCCCCGACCAAATGAGAGCACCACAGACCATGGAGGCTTTTAAAAAAGGCCTCAAAACCCATCTCTTCAAAAGAGCCTTTGCCTAGACATTTTTATCACCCTTTTATTTTTATTTTTATTTATTTTTATTTTTATTTTATTTTTTATTTTTTTATTGCTTTTTAATTAATTCTACCGTGTTGTGTAATGTTTATTTATACTGTTCATGCTCACTACTTGTAGCACTTCGGGATTTGCATTCAAATATGAAGTGCTTTATAAATGGAACTCATTATTATTATTATTATAGCGCCCTGATGATGAGACCTATGGAAAAACTGAAGAAATGCCGCCGAAACTGAATACTTGACGTGGATCATAAATATATCAACAATTAAAAAACTTCTCAATTTCTCTTCACACAATACGTCTCCTTGCAGTATCAACACTAATTCGGCTGACTTTTACATTTGATGTAATTCATAGATAGGTTATATTTACACCATAACGGTGCACAGCTGATAAAAAAGGACTGTAGTTTTTAAAGATATTACTGATTTGAATTGGATTGCATTTTGAATGTAAGAATGTAAATACTGAGTCTGAAATAGTATAGCAATATGCTGTAAAATTATGTGAAAGCATGAATAAAACTACACATCTTCAGATGTTGTACATACAAGTGTCTGTGTGTACCTTGTGTGCCTAGTGGTTAAAGCACGTTATTGAATTATTGTTTTTATGTGTTATATTTGATTAAAAAAATATTAAGAGTACATATACTTTCATAGGGGGAAAGTAGAAGGTCTGTGATAGAAATATAGAATATAAAAAATCAAGAAGATACTATAAGTGATCTCTTCAATAAAACAGTTTAGTGCAGGATGTACAAAGATATTAATAGGAGGAGGTGCAAAACAGAAAAACGAATTAACCTTTATTTAAACATTAAATAACAGATTACGGTCTTCTTTTAAATAAGAAAAAAACGTTGGGGGTATCTATCTACAGATAAATACAAAGTACTTAACGTCTAATATATTGCTTTCCTGCAATGTTAACTATGTTGAAGCACTTATTTTAACTGATATTATACATATGGATTATACTCTTATGTATGTAGATAGAATAAGAAATGTGCAGAATATGACAGTTTAATGGTGGAGGTACACACATATTGATAGATGTCTTGTAATGCACTGTTGAGGGACCTGTGACCCACGTTTTTCATTCATTGCATAACTACACCGTAGTTGTGTATGATATGTCAATACACCTTTAAAATCTTGAAAGGGATGTGCAAAATAGCCATAATATATAGTCTTTAATTAACTATTAGTAGAGAATAACGAGTAATTAATATACTTTATTACTCGTTTCCATTAATGTCAAATGCAGATACATGTTTAGTCTTCTCAAGTACAAGTATCAAATATCTCTCCTGATTGTTGGCACTTGACAATCACCTTACCTGCATTTTACTCAGGTGTAACTAAAGTCTGATTTAAGGGTTGTTTATATTTCACATCATTAATCAGAATCTGCAAAGTAACTCAAATAAATGCAGTGGAGTAAAAATACCAGGTTAACCTCTGAAGAGTAGTGGAGTAGAATTACAAAGTATCAATGAGCTTTCATGTGGGTATATTAATGCTATATATTGATGCTGCGCATTATGGACAGCGATTTTTATCCATTTATTAATTATATGTTTTACATTTGATAACACCAATGTGTTTAATACTGGCAACTTCTAATTGTGGGAAAACGAAAAAGTTCAGTAGAGACGTCCCATAGAACATTTTGCGAAACACAATAGTGTAGTGTGTAGTTCTGGGGGGGCGTTCGATTCCAGTTTTGGATAGTCTGGCGTGGTTTCGTTCCATTTCACACAGCTGTTTGACGCTGTAACCTTGGCGCACTGCCACTCCAACATCCAATCCCAGACCTAGAAGAGTAATCACGGGGACTGTAGTCCTCAACGATAGCTGGGGATTCTGGGTAGTGTAGTGTCTTCGGCCGTCCTAAACTCAAACATTTTGACAATCGCAATGATGCTCGAACTGTCCCTTATAGGCCTACGTCTGTTTCCGGTTATTTTTATTTTGAAATTCAGTTCCTGACGAACACCAAAAAAGACCGAGATTATGGAATTAAACCAATAAATAAAAGCAAGGATAATTGTATGTTATTGGTGAGTAAATAACAGTGTGTTATTTTGAAAAGAATAACAAATTAGAAGGAAAAAAAAGATTTTAAAAATACGAGGCTCTGAGCCCCATACATTTTCCTCACAGACGTAAGGTAATCTTCGTCATAACTAGCAAACTAAACATCATGTACATGTACTGCACAACTAATCAGAAATAAAAACTCATTACTCGCATACAATGACATCAAAACGCATTTTAATGGCCAAATTAACTTTAAAATAGGCATTTTTCCACCGAGAATAACACGAAGGACAGCCATTGTTGTTGATCACGTGGTCTGGGAGCTGTTGCAGCGTCCATAGCAACCACCTTAGCAACCATGAATGTGTACACATTCATGAAGTAATCTTCGTCATAACTAGCAAACTAAACATCATGTACATGTACTGCACAAATAATCCGAAATAAAAACTCATTACTCGCATAAAATGAGATCAAAACGCATTTGAATGGCCAAATGAACCTTAAAATAGGCATTATGAAGGTCTATGGACGCCCTGCCCGTAGAAGCCTGACGGGCAAGGGGTCCGCTGTGTCCGCAATGAAGGTCTATGGACGCCCTGCCCGTAGAAGCCTGACGGGCAAGGGGTCCGCTGTGTCCGCAATGAAGGTCTATGGGACGCCCTGCCCGTAGAAAATGACGGGAAAGGGGTACCCTGTACGTAATATAGCGACGGGGAGGGGCCCTGACCGTCCGTCAATATGTGACGGGATGGAGATGGAGAACGTGTTGTGTGTGTGTGGTGAGGTGAGTGAGTGAGTGTGTGTGTGGGTGTGTGTGTGTGTGTGTGTGTGTGTGTGTGTGGTGTGGTGTGTGAGTGTGTGTGTGTGTGTGTGGTGGTGGTGGTGTGTGTGTGTGTGTGTGTGTGTGTGTGTGTGTGTGTGGTGTGTGTGTGTGTGTGCCAATTTGGACTCAGTGACGTCAATAGGCCCCTGAAGAAAACAATGGAAAAAGAAAAATCCCACCTTTAAAATTCACAGTTTTTTTTTTTAATGAATAAAATAAAACGTGTTTATTGGGGGAGGGCAGGAATGTCAAATGGGAGGGCCTGGCCGGGTCTGCTTCTGTGTTAGAGTTTTACTCCCTACAGGGTGTACTTTGAGGGTGTGTGACTCTGCAGTCCGTTTACATGCAGAAAAAGCTACATAATACACAAGGGGACGGGTAATAACTAGAAAAGCATATGATGGGACTTTTAATACAGGAATTGTACTTGTAATATAGTATTCCTACACTGTAGTATTGCTACTTTTACTTAATAATCTGAATACTTCTTCCACCTCTGACTGGTCCAAAATGAATATGGCGCAGTAATAGACTTGTCCCAGAGGGGGGCAGCAAAGCATCATACCCAGGCAAAACACCAAAGAAGAAGAAGATGTTTCCGTCCTCTTTCGGTTTGGGTGTCAGCTAAATGAAAATACGACAGCACTGAGACGGAAAACCAGTTTTTGACTCATTTTCGGCGAGACAATGTGTAAGTTAAATTTGGGTTTATTTCCCCCTTTCATCTGATGACAGTTAGCTTGTTAGGGTAGCTTGACCGTACAGTCATAGTGTGGTTTTACTACCTTTAGCTAAGCTAGCTGTGAGCTATGCTAGCTAAAAACACTGCACAGACACCAGATGTATGATAGAGAGCTCTTCATTCAAATGAACCGATACATAGTGCTGGCAGTTAAACACCTACAATTATGCTTGGAAACTAGGTTGAAACAGCTAACGTAACCCAGTGGTAAGTTCCATGTATGCTACTTTGTACTTTTCCTCCACTACATGTATTTAATACCTTTAGTTACTTTACAGATGTGGATGAATGATGTGAAATATAACCAAGTGTTAAATCAGACTTTAGTTCCACCTGGAGTGAATCCACCAGCTACCCTGCAGTCTACAAAGTACTTCAGACTAGCTGCACCTTCACCAGCTTTAAGAACACTTTCATGATCAATCATTATAAAACATATCATATATATTATTCTGAAATGGACCAATCTGCACAATGAATACTTTTACTTTAGCTACTTGAAGTATATGTTGATGTCAATACTTTTGTTCTTTTACTCGAGTAACATTTACAATGCAGGACTTTTACTGTAACAAAGTATTCCTACACTCTTCTACTTTTACTCAAATACAAGATCTGAGTGCTTCTTCCACCTCTGAATGGCACGTAGCCATTATCAGAGGGATTGTGCTGTGAAACGGTTGTATTAAAGGCCGTTTGTGTTTCCTTGCAGCTGTGGCCATGAGTTCCACGTGCCCGGGCCTGTACTGTGGCAGGATGCTGATCAATGGGTCGGTGGAGGGGGAGTGTGGTGTGAGTACTGACCATCAGAGTGTCTGCTGCTGGGTAACGGGGGGTAACATTGGTTGTCATTCATGAATGCAACGCACCAGAGCCGGTGCTGTTGTAATGTTGGGGAAGCTTTCCGGTTTTTGTCCCGTCTGCTCAGATGAGGTGCTTCACTGTAGACCA
This sequence comes from Pseudochaenichthys georgianus, assembly GCF_902827115.2. Taxonomy (NCBI): domain Eukaryota; kingdom Metazoa; phylum Chordata; class Actinopteri; order Perciformes; family Channichthyidae; genus Pseudochaenichthys; species Pseudochaenichthys georgianus. The sequence continues at coordinate 32,431,245 of NC_047524.1, read as the reverse complement.
GGGGTGGGGAACCTTTTTCCTCTCAAGGGCCATTTCAATGTTTTCAACATCCTCCGAGGGCCGTACAAATGATTGCCCTCTGCTTAAAAAAACTAAAATCACAGCCCATTCATTTGGCCTTTCTTTCATGCTGTGCAAAGAAAACGCAACCTCTTAATCCAGATAGCTTGCCATGACTCGCGCATGCATGCACGTGCACGGTTGTGGCATGACCACCAACACAGAAAGATATGGACACAAGATGTGTGCAAATGTATTTAGTATCCTATCCATGTGAACAGGATTTAAGTGGGGGGGGACCTAACCTCCTCTAGGGGGGCCGGGGGGCATGCTCCCCCGGGAAGATTTGTTTTTAAATGTTGAAGTTAAAAGCATCAATCTGGTGCACTTTGAGAGCAACATTAGGAGATCTATGGATACATCTCTCAACACCCAGATGAAAACAGAACTGTAAACAGATTTACTTTTCTCTTTATGGGATATTTTACAAATCACATCCTTTCAAACTGTATTCTTGTTTATTAATAACAACTTTTTTTACTGTCATATAGTATTTTATACCCGTTTACTTTATTCTCTTATGTTGTAGAAAAAGCTTCTTATATTCGTTAGCATAGCTAGCTAACCAGATGCTAATAACAGTCAAGTTATTGACTGTATGATCAGTGTGACAGATGAACAGATCGCCACTGGGCTTTCGGCTAAAACACAGCCACGCAGAAACTGCGGCATGTGTACGGCTCCTTGGGTACTGCAATTTTTGGAAGTGCCGGAGCAGAGCTGCGTTCTGGTGCTCCCCGTTAGAACTACACCCCTGTCAGAGATACCACGTGATGACATGTTAGGCTTGTGTTGTGTTCAAGGACCCTGACCTTGCCCAGGAGAAACAGGAACTCACTTGTTTAATTATTTTGCGGTCTAGATTTCTTTAATTTTTTTCTTTTTTGCGTGTGTTTATAAATTACTTCGAGGGCCACAACAAATGGTCTCGCGGGCCTGCTGTAGACCGAGGGACATATATCTAAAAACATTTTAAGATCAATGTTAATGCTGTGTTACTGCACATACTTGCACCTCACCATTTCTAAGACCTAGCTAAATATATATAATTCATTTGTTAATTCAATAAGCCAATACACATAGCATACATATGAGATACAGCGGCACTCTGCAGGAATGTAATTCTTTTGCTAAGCACATGCACCTATTATTTCCAATCGACAAAAGTAAAAATACCTCTTTGGATGAAATGTTTAAATTTGAGCACAAAAAATAATAATAAATAATCTAGAATTATTATTATTACTTTTCATTATAGGCTTCATGTCACATGAGATGCAACAAAGGCCCCACAGCTGTAATGTAACTGTGGACACTGTGGTTATATGGCAGGCTAACAATCATTTTGAGCAGGGGTGCCCAAACTACGGCCCGGGGGTCAACTGCGGCCTTTCGTCTATTTTTAATTGGCCCACAGCAATTTTAAAAGTATAATAGAATGTGGCCCAAACATGAAACCTGTGCTTTTCTTATATTGTACTTCTTGAATATATATGTAAACATATATTATACAGTAGTATTCATGTGTTAATAAGCGTAGTTTCAAGAATAAAGTCAGTCAATCTTAGTTGATAAAAATGCCCATAACTTATTTATATAGTAAGCTTGAAATAGACCCCTCATTATAATCAATCTGAGGCCTCTGTTTTAAGGGATGAGCTGCTAACAGGTTTTGTAACAGAATAAATGAAACCCTCAGGAGAGCTATGATGGAGGCTGTTTGTTTCTTAAAGTCAATTCAAGTATCAAGCATCATTTAGCTCATTTCTAACTTAATTTATGAGGCAGTATACCTCCTCTCTGGGGAGGGGCCCAGCCTTTGGTATGTGTTTCTATATGTGGCCCTCAGTGGAAACAGTTTGCACACCCTGACCTACAGGCACACAACACAGTGAAATGCATACATGTTGTTGGGGGCTTGCAGGGCTTCTGTTGTTTCTGAGCACGCCCTCTCTGCGCGTCCTGCAGGTGTGTCCCCGTGGAGAGCGGACTAACCTCCAGAATGTGTGTGAGCGCTGCACCGAGGCCCCCGAGCTCTACGACTGCTCTACCTGGGCTTCATGGGCCCATGTTGCCTCGAGTGCTGCACTGGTTCTTCATCGAGTGGTACTCTGGGAAGAAGAGGTGAACACACACACACACACACACACAGCACCACACACCACACACCACACACACACACACACACACACACACACACACACCACACACACACACACACACACCACACACACACACCACACACACACACACACACACACACACACACACACACACCCACACTACACACACACACCACACACCACACACACACACACACACACACACACACACACACACACCCACACACACACCCACCACACACACACAACCTTTGATTGTTAGGACCATGATGCAAAGCTATAATCAAATAGAATGGAATTATAGAAGATTTTCGCTTTTTTCAAACCTATTATTGGGCCGCCAATGTCTTTATTATTGTGTTGTTGTTATTATTATATATTTGGCCAGTTTAACCGTGTATTAGAGAGGAAGATTTGAAGAAGGGGACATAGAGGACCCCAGGCCTGATTGGACGGCCAGCTGTACCAAGTTGAGCTCTGCAGCGACTCGCTACAAAAGGTTCTTCCTCTGACGATCGATGCATTGATGGGTACAGTACCCTTCTACTCTTGGGGGACAAAGGCCAACGTGAATTAGCGTTAGTTGAATATGTGAGTGCACATTTACAGTGTGACCTGTACCTGACTGAAGGCCTCACAAGACACTAAATAAGACTACCAGTTTGTGGTAACTAACTAAACAAGTAGGACTTCTGGCTAACTCCATTTAGCTTCAGACTTCACATCATTTGTGCATCAAAGTGATTCAAAGCCAAGTTGTGGAGAAGTACCGTTCCTTCAGAAGAGATGCGTCTGTATTATTAGAACAACATTGAGTTTAAAAACTAAATCTTTGCTATGGTTTGTCCTTGTTTGACACATTAGAGGAGTTGAGTGTAAAGCCAGATCAGCAGCACACACAGCACTTACGGTATCAGCCATTGAAGTCACCTTCAGGCAAGCAGGCAGGTTTTCATAAAGGCTAATTCAGTACTTGATATAAAACTACAGGAAACGCATTTTCACCATTTCATTTTGAATGCAATCAGGAAGTGAAACAGACCACCGTGATAACTGTGTGTGGTCCAGTTCCAGCGCGCTGCTGCAGCACATCACAGCCATGTTGGAGTGCAGCGTGGCGGCCGTGGTCACTCTGCTGGTGACGGAGCCGGTGGGGCAGGTTCGCATCCACTCCTGCAGGGGTCCAGATGCTTGTCCGACTGGTACACCATGCTGTACAACCCCAGCCCCGACTACGTCAACACCCTGCACTGCACCCAGGAGGCCCGTGTACCCGCTGTGAGTGATCGCTGGACTGGGTTATCCCACAGACACAATTGTACACCCACACATAATCAGTGTATACATCTTTATGTATTCATACTCTCTTAAAAAAGGTCTTGCAAAAAGGAATAGGAACCGTTGAGTGAATAAAATAAATAACACATCACAATGTGTGAAGGTTGTGCCTGGGCTCATGGGACTGACGTAGACAAATTCGGATGTTATTTTGATGTTTCTTTCGTTACTTATAACTATTTTGAAAGTAGATAAATATATATCATTCAAATATATTATTGACATTTGAAATTAGTAAAAAGTAACACTCGCGCTTCTATGGCTAGTGTACCAACAAATCATGCGTGATTGGCAGCAGGACATTCTTAAGTGGTTGACCAATCACAACAGAGGCCAGCCAGCTAACCAATCGGAGCGTACTGGGCTCTGGTGTCTCTGCAGTCAGATTCAAGAGTTTAAACTGTGATATGTCACTCCATTTGTGTTTTGTGTTAAGTTCTTCAGATATCTCTTTTAAAACTGCACATCTCTCCCACTTGAAATGCTGATAAACTATACATTTCTAAGCCTTGTTTGACTGACTTTTCTGTTTATTTATATTTCATGGGACCATAGCTTCTTATTTTCCTTTTTTTCAAAGCAAATTCCTTTTTTGTAGCAATAAAATCTGATATTTATTTACTTTGATTTGACTTATGTCCTAAGGGTAATTGTATATAGACTCTGTTGTTGCTTTATGTCGTGTACCCGATAGTTTATTGTGTGTTTCTGGTACTCAGCTACACCATAGTGTTGATCTACTACGCCTTCTGCTTGGTGCTGATGATGCTGCTGCGCCCTCTGCTGGTGAAGGAAGGATAGCGTGTGGACTGGGGCAAGTCGGATCGCTTCAGAGCATCTACGCTGCGCTCTACTTCTTCCCCCTCCTCACCGTGCTGCAGGCGGTGGGCGGAGGGCTGCTCTGTGAGTACTGAGGGGGACATACAAATACTCAGTGTGTTTGAGCTGTGTGTGACAGTTTGTGTGTTTCAGACTACGCCTTCCCCTACCTCATACTGGTGCTGTCCCTGGTCACGCTGGCTGTGTACATGTCCGCCTCTGAGATTCAGGTAACGACACTCACTGCTCTGTGGGTTTCTGATATGTATTTTCTTGTTGTACACCGAAACGTGAAAAATCTCTTAACCTGTTTTAGCCCGAGAGCCCCCTGTGGAGGGGGGCTGCGGGGGTTTTTTCTTTTACGAAACTGTGTCTCAGGCTTTCTAACATTTAAAAACCTATTATGTGTCATAACAGATAACGGGAAGAAAACTTAGCTAACTGACGATCCAACCATTTTTACCAAAACAAAAGTCTCATAAGAAGCGTCTAAATGACCCCTGAGTGAAAGAATGCTAACGCACTTTAGCACAGAACTCAAGGTATAAGATACTTATCGTAACTGCTCATACAAATATCCGATTTAAAGCTGAGATTCCACAGATTATGTAGGTCAGGGTGCCCACACTTTTTTGCTGGTGAGCTACTTTTGAAATGACCAGCTCACCGAGGTCTACCAACCCAAAATAAAATCCCAAATTGCATAGGGTTGCTGAATAACACGTTTTATTTATAATGGGATAACTACTAATAGGGCTGCAACAAAACGACTCATTTGATAATCGATGAATCTATCGATTAATGAAAACGACTAATCGACTATTCCTGTATGCCTTGCACAATTTCTCAAACGCTCTTATTTAGCCATCAACTCGTAGATTTAGCTTGAGGTTGTTTTAGGCATGTGGAAACTAACAATGAAGACAATAAAGATGAATACTTGATTCAAAAATACATATATTATTAAATTAACTTATAAATTGTAAACAACATTACATTGCTTTTATTTAAATTAAATAAATAAATTTCACATCAAAAGAAACGACAATGTTTTAACAAATGGTATTAAATAATGTGATGACAGAACTGTGAACAGAATAGCTGAAACTTTAACAAATAAATAACTCAGTTTCCTCTAATCATAAGCCCATGTTTTGTATCATTGAGCTAACTCTGTGTGTTGCTGCTAGCATACAGAACACCTGACGTGGAAACGTTACTCGTGGACGGGGCTACAGAGCTGCTAGAAATACAGTCCAACCCGGTGCATTCCTCCGTCTGGATTGGAGCACTTTTGATAAATGTTAGACAACTGCTCGTGTTACCGCCCTGACATGCTAAACTCTTATTGCACTTTTGGTAACTTTGTCCACATCGAGACGGGTAAAGTGTAACCACACCTCGGAGCGCTTCTCTCCGCCGTGTGTTGCTGCATGTAGCAGCTGCATGTGTGTAAACTGCCCCGCCCACAGACGGGGGAGAGAGATCTTGTCTCGATTGGAAAGATAAAAAATCGAGAGAGAGATCGAGATCCTCCGCAACTCGTATTAATCCCGGTACTGGACAATGGTTATTTGTTCCTACTCGGAACCGAGTTTTGCTTCCCAACCCGGCCACTGTGCTACACTTCCCGCCCCGCCCCCGTCTAACTGTACAGAAAGCGGCGAGATGCATTTCCTTAGGAATCGACAAGCAGAACCGAAACTAACATTTCTAAACGAACAATGGCGGACACGTACAATTTGCGAATGAGTTCTGCCTTTTGTAAACTGAATTTATCAATAATTTGTCAATAAATCAGGGCGAAAACCGTCACTTGTCCGCCGGACAAGTCAATTGAAAGATCTGCTTGTCCGATATTGTAAATAACACGGCCATTGACCAATCATATCTTCCCTCTAAATAGGTGGGTGTTATTATCGCGGACTTTGACCTTTAAGTTCCGCCCGCTGTGAAACTTTTCTTGTTTCCATAGCAACAACAACTTCATGTCAACAGCGTTAACTCGCCTTCAAATTAAAAGCATGCCAAATTACACTTAAGACATACAACTGCAATGAAAGTAACAAACACAATGCAATATCCTTTTCAATTCCAAAGAACACACATAGGGTTATTTACAGGTGTTGTTTTGTGTGGTAGAGGGTCGCTTTCATTGATGCGTTTTGCACCCGGAGCGTTGTTTTGATATTCCGCTGAAGTATACGCTGTGACGTAATAACTCGAGGGAAGGGGTGGGGGTCAGAGGGCCTAGGTATAAAAGTCACGGCTCGCCACTGGACAATCAAGTAAACTCCTGAATGAAGTGGCGGGGAGGCAAAGGGAGGAGGGATCAAAACCTGTTTTGTCTATTTTAACGGAGCTGGAATTTTTTTTTTATGAATGACTCGCGGTCGACCGGTTACAGAGTTATCGCAGCTTCCGGTTTTGGCTACGCGTCACTCTCACTCCTTTTTTGGTAAAGTGTGTGTGTGTATGTGGAACCTCCCCTCGATTCCATTGGCTCTGACGGTCAGAAAGAGATGTCAATCAGCAAAATCGACCAAGGGGGGCCAGAGATAGGTCAAATCCACCCAAATGACCCCAGAAGTGTTTTTTGTTGCTAAATCTCTCTAAAAAGGTCAAATTTAACTTGTTTTGCATCAATCTTGATACAGGGTACTTATTATATGTTGTAGTTTGGATTCCTAAAGCTTTTAGTCTACCATCATTCAAGGGTGGTTTTCACTATAAGTAATGTTTTTTTGGACGGACACAATCATTTAAATTGTTTTACTATGTTCAATCTGAATTTACTTTAAAATAAAAACATCTATATTGATTCTGACACTTCTACATCCAACTCACAGGTGTACCCTTGCTTTGAGAAAAAGATTATTAATGTAACCGGTTAGAAGTGAAGATATGGTCATTTGTTCTGGGAATGTCATATTCGAGCCTGAGACCTGAAAAACAGGGGAAGTGCAAAACCACAGACCTAATTTAAGGCCTTTAAACGGAGCACAACAAGTGAGCTGGAAGTGATCAAATGCAGACTCATTTCCCTTTTTTACAACTCATTCCTGCACCACTGTATTGCTAGAAGTCATTACCTCAGTGGGCAAAAAAAGCTACATTGTTGTCTTTTATAACAGTGATATTTCGGGAATATAACCAAAAACTCATTAAAAAAGTGTTGTCTTCGAGACAAGGGAATGGGAAGTTTAAGACCAACTCACTTCCATGTTTGAGGACTCATTCCTGCACATCTGTTTATAAACAGTACAAAAGCACTCAGGATGAATGCAAACCTAATGTGTGTGTGTTTGTGTGCAGTCCTTTAAGAACCTGATTGCCAAGAAGAAGCGTCTGGTGGTGCTGTTCAGCCATTGGCTGCTCCACGCGTACGGCATCATCTCTATCTCCCGATTGGACAAGCTGGAGCAGGACCTGCCGCTGTTGGCCCTGGTGCCCTGCCCCGCCCTCTTCTACATCGCCACGGCCAGGTTCACGGAGCCCAGCCGCATCCTGTCAGAGGGTGGGAACGGGCACTGACCACACGGATAAAATGTGTCTTTGATACGATCCAAGCCTGCAGTACGGTGGAGGCAGTTTTCGTAGAATCGTGTTCTATTTTCACATCTTACCTGCCCGTCTTATATTTATTTAGCATTTTCCTTAAGTGTCTTGAGAAATGCATTTGTTAACTTCTTTGTAAATACAGTGTATGTTGTAAATGCAAATTGAAGGTGGTCGTGATGAAGAGCTAACTGTATATAACAAAGTGTTATAAACATCTTATTTCATGACTCTTCGAAACATCAGTATTGTGGCTGGTAATGTTATATGGCCGTGCTCGATTTGTATGAAACTTATTTTAAAAGTTTTCTGTTTGTATATAATTGGTATGTTTTTTCTTCTGGGATACTTGTGTTTTTATTTCAGAGAATATGCTATTTTATGCTCGTAAATGTACGTATTTGGTCTGAATTTGTGTCTTTACTTTCAGACAGTATCCAAATATTATTTCATTAATTTACGTCTTAAATCGCAAAGAATATCCACCTTTTTCCCCGAATTGTTTTCTCTTTAATCTCGGAAAATATAAAATATATTTTCTTAGATTTTCATCTTGTTTCTCAAAGAAAATACAATCATTTGTATCTTTATCTTTCCTTGTATATTTGATTACCAATGTCATATTCAATTTTTTTTACATTTTATTTTGTATTTTTCCTGTTTTGTTCAAAACCAGCCAAGAGAGCCTGTACGTAATGATGGATCGTATCTCTCCTCTCACTCTCACTCACACACACACACACACACACACACACACACACACACACACACACACACACACACACACACACACACACACACACACACACACACACACACACGGTGAGGGGAAACAAATGTATTTAAAACACACTGAGACACAAGGAAGCACCTCTCTATAGCCTTCAATTATGTGTCATTGAAGCGGCTGTATATGATTGTTATTGTAAATATATTTATGTAAGCTTGTTAATATCCGTGTTTTCAGTATGATTTGCACATGCACAAATAAATGTTTCACAACAGAGAAAGGCTTTCAGTTCTGTTATTGACTGTTTAGTGATACCCTATTAAACCTCAACATATATGAATCACCTTCATTATGGTTTTAAACATGCACCTGCAGTCACAGAACAATCAACAGAGCACACATTATTCCATGGTCAGAACACAGCCTAAGACATGTTTAAAAATAATGGATACATAGTCAAAATGAATAGTAAAGTAATGTGTTATAGCAGAAAGTTTAATACAGCGTATTTATGATATATTCATTTTTAATGTCACCTGATATATAAGAAGTGTGTTGAGTTATCACTAATATATGTGTGTTTTTATATATTCATATGTGTTAAACTTGAATGGACGAGTACATTTTTTCCTCTTAAATATTGAGAGGTTTTTTATATTAATATTCCTATAATGATGTCCCATTTTTAGTAGAATTAGATTAGCGCAAATGGTCTTTTCTTCCACTTTTGTGTTATAATCAAAAGGTGGTTTTTTGGCTATTTGTGAGTAGGTAAGGTACAGTACAACCTGTGATTTCTGCCTTGAGTAAACTAATTTCAATAATATATTAATAATAATAATATTCAATATTCATTAATATTGTTTTCAATAAGTATATAAATTGTCCAAAGAGGTTGTATTCTACAGTCTGCCTGAATATAATCATTGCGTAGGTGTGTAGTTTGATTCTGTGTAGTTTATTTATGGCATCCTGTTGGATTGGACGTCATCTGAACAGGACATCGCGCGCTCACTGCTTGATGGCGTGCGAAGGTCCATTTACGCCGGTTGTTAAACAACATCGTTACGGGGAAATGCAAGTCTGCGTCCAAATGGTTGGAAGATAACGGTACGTCCACACAGCAGCTTTAGACGAATCTTCCACCGCTTCCAACGCTTCTCTGCCCATTGACTTTGAATGGGGATGACGTCACTTTGCCTCGCTTTTCGCCGAACTGCATTGTGGGGGAGCGAAGCGAAGATTTCCAGGATATCCAGGATTCAAAAGTTGAGCAATGTTCAAGTTTTGAAGCTGAGCTGGAAGCGTCAGCCAATCAAACACGTTTATGCAAATCTGACAGTAGAAGCGCTAGCCAATCAAACTGCGTGTAAGCAGGGAGAACCAGACCGCAGTTCATTTCCTCATATTCCAAACGAGAAATTACGGTAGCAAATCACCCGGTTCTTTACGACCAGAACTATTAACGGGATACAAACCGGAGGAACCAGGCAGAGACAGTGGGTGAAACTGGTAGGTTTTCGCCTGTTTGGGGAGTTTATATATATATATTGCTCGCATAAAATCCCCGGGTTTTTTTTGCTTTGTATGTTGGGGGCGGGAGATTCATGTGATTGGTTGTTGCTCGCAAAAAAGATCCCCAAGCTTTCAGACACGCCCAGCTCCAAGATTTTCAAGATTTTTGAAAAGCTGCTGTGTGGACGTACCGTAAGGAGGAAGGACAATCCATACTGTAGTAAATGTGAAGTAAAGTGTGTCGCCAATGTAACCGGTTAAAACTCAAAGTGGCGATGAGGTCTTAGCATGTATGGAAAGGGTCTTAAAAAGGTATTAAATTTGACTTCAGGATTCCTGCATATAATTATACTCACAATATTTTATAATGAATAATCCTAGACAGAGCCCAGCCAGAAATATCCGTCCACCAACGTCCTCCATCCTTTGATACGCAGACACACCAAGCTTACTCAAGGTGCTTCTCCAGAACTTGCTACTTATTGTTTCTCTGCCACACTCGAGGAACATGAGGACCGACTTCTGAGAGTACTAAACAGGCTAAAGGAATATGGCTTAAAGCTTTCACCAAAGAAATGTCAATTCTTCAGGACATCTGTCAAATATCTAGGATGTTGTTTCAGAAAAAGGAGTGGAAACGGACCCAGCCAAGATAGCGGCCCTTACTACCTGGCCCAGGCCCAATACATCAAGGAACTCAAGTCTTTTCTTGGTTTTGCTGGATATTACAGGAGGTTTATAAAGGACTACTCCAAAATTGCAAAACCCCTCAATGACTTAACAGCTGGGTACCTGCCACCAAAGCGAAAGTCCACCTCCTCATGCCGAAACTCAAAGTGTGTGGATTTAAAAAAAACAAAAAATGCACATCAGCAGGAGACCTCAAGGATCAAAGTGTGTGGATTTCAAAAGCCCTTCAATGAAAATGGACATCAGCAGCCGAGGATGCATTCAACACTCTCATTCACATGCTCACTACAGCTCCTATTCTTGGTTTGCAGACGCCAAGAAACCATACATTGTGCAACCGACGCAAGCATCAATGGCCTTGGTGCCTTGTATCAGGAGCAGGAAGGCAAATTGAGAGTGGTTGCCTATGCAAGCCGGGACTCTCCCAATGTGAGCGAAGATATCCTGCACATAAACTTGAATTCCTCTCTCTTAAGTGGGCTGTTACAGAGAAGTTCTTCGATTATCTATATGGAGCAAAATTCACAGTCATGACAGATAACAACCGCTCACATATATATTGACGTCTGCAAAACTTGTGCAGCAGGGCATCGTTGGTTGGCTGCTCTTTCCAGCTTTGACTTTAATATCCAGTACAGAGCTGGGAAAAAGAACCAAGATGCAGTGCTCAGACGTCCCATCCTCATGACCAAGACACAGTGGATTTCAGTACTGAGGATGAGATAACCGCATTGAGAGGTTCATTGCTCAGTTCCTGAAAATGACAAAGGAACTGATTTCCCAAGTGAAGCTGTGAAAGCTGTGTGTCAGAGGCATCAGTTGTCTTCAGGTGCAGATCCAGGAGCAATCCAGCCTGTACCTATTGAGTGCCTGGCAATTGATGTTACTGCCATACCAACACACTCTCACTCCGTAAGCGTCCAATAGCGACGTTTGGTCAGTGTCCGTGGCGTCCATTTTGACGCTCCTAGTCTCCTTCAGCGTCATAAAGGGACGCAAATAGCTTTCAACTGATTGCAATGTATTCCCATCTGCGTCGGGATTTGACGCTCATGGAAGCACGGCATTCGGTTTATGCCGGCTTGCCCTTAAAGGCAATGTGAGCATCCATTCCCATTGGATAACGGAGAATTTTACACCCGGAAGTAAGTACTCCTCTTACTGTCGATTGATTTTACAGTGATATCTGCACGACTAAAAAACACCAGATTATCCTTGTTAATTACACAACATTGATTGGTTTAAATTGTGTGCAATGCTTTTGTATTTTTCCCCTTCGATTCGGAGAAACAAATATGTTTTCTGAGTAAAGGATGCAGAAGACACTACACTACCCAGAATCCCCAGTTATCGTTTGGCCTACACCATGTGCTCTGTTTGACAAACCCCGTTTTTTTCACCATTCATTCCGATCTATGTCACCTGATCTTCAAATTTCTCCCTGCAGAAAAAGAAAACATGGCCGAAATTCGTTTTATTCTCGTGGAAAAGGCCTATCTTAAAGTTAGTTTGGCCATTAAAATGCGTTTTGATGTCATTTGATGCGAGAAATATGAGTTGTTATTTCAGATTATGTGTGCAGTGGATGTACATGATCTTTAGTTTGCTAGTTATTACGAAGATTACTTCAGGAAATCGCGACGTTTTCATTGTTACCAAGGTGGTTGCTAGGGACGCTGCTATCGATATTATTTCTGTTATGTTGTGTAACTGTTTAATGGTGTTATCTTATTGCTACCCCCCTTCCCCGTCAATGTATAGTGTTGGTCCACAGCCTAAACATATTAGTTTCACAAAATCCGCATCTAAGATAGCCTACGTTATTTCCCCCCTGTGCAATTCCAGTCTCACATCTCAGAGCACATCGTCATTAACAAATACCGGAAACAGACCAAAATAATAATAATAATACCTTATTCCGAGTGTGCTTGCTTTTCTCTTTGAAAGTCATCACATAACGGCATTGTAATACACGGTTCGGCTGCATTACATATTACATATCTGCCGTAGTTCTGTATTTATAGAGCCCTGATGAGAAGACAACATGAGGAACTGAAAACGTGACGTGGATCATAAATATATCAGCCATTAAACAACATCTTACCTTTCTTTTCACACAATACGTCTCCTTGCAGTATCAACACTAATTCGGCTCACTTTTATATTTGATCCAATTGGTAGATAGGCTGTATTTACACCATAAAGGTGCACAGCTGATATAAAGGGACACCTGGTGGTTAAAGCATGTTATTGAATTTCAATATTTTTATTATTAGATATTAATACGATCCCTATAAAGTATATTCATTACTCGTTATTCTCTACTAATTGTTAATTAAAGACTGTATGTAATGACTATTTTGCACATCCTGTTCAACATTTCAAGATTTTCTAAGGTTTATTGACATATCATATAGGCCTACACAACTGTGGTGTAGTTCTGCACTGAATGAAAAAACTTGGGTTGCAGGTTCCTCAATAGTGCATTACAAGACATCTATCAATATTTGTGCATACCTCCAGCAATGTTAACTATGTTGAAGCACTTATTTTAACTGATATTATACATAATGTATTATACTCTTATAAGATGTATGTAGATATTCATCTCGGCCTTGTCAGGTATTGAACAATCAATAAATAAAGAACACAGAATTGTTGAATATAAAACACAGAATGTATGTGATTATACTAAATGATTTTCAAATAAACACAACTGCATATTTAACTGTTACACATGCTGATGTAACGCAAATGTTCCAACTTGGGATCAATAAAGTATATCTTATCTTAAGCTGATCGATGGCTACTGCCATATTTGCAAAATGTGCCTCTGAACCTTGACAAGTGCATGTTTCAGGCTTATCAATTAATGTAATGTAATGTTATCACAGGGGTCACACACATAAGACCAGCTGTTAAATAAAGCTCTTCTGACCTTAGCTGGCATGTGGGTATATATATTAATTCTGCCCATATTGGGCACAAGCAATTTTCACTCATTTATTAATTATATGTTTTAAATGTGAGTGTTTCCTGTCCCCTAAACCTCCAGGGATGTACACAGTTTAATACTGGCAACTTCTTATTATGGGAAATACGAAAACGTCTTTTAAAACTACAACTCCCAGTAGAGACGTGCCATAGAGAACATGTTGCGAAACAGAATAGCCAGCATGTGTAGTTCTGGGGACGGGGTGGGGGAGGGGGGACGTGGTGGACCCGTTCAAATCCAGTTTTGGACAGTCTGCCGTGGTTCCATCCCATTTCAAGTGCTGTTCGAGAATCGGCTTAACCCTCGGAGCACACTCTCCAATCACAGAGCTTGAGGACTATCACGGGTTTGTCAAGAGCACATGATGTAGTCCAAACGATAGCTGGGGATTCTGGGTAGTGTAGTGTCTTCTGCCATCCTTTACTCCTGGGAATGGACGCTCACATTACCTTTAAGGGCAGCCGACATAAACGAATGTCGTGCTTCCATGAGCGTCAAATCCCGACGCAGATGGGAATACATTGCAATCAGTTGAAAGCTATTTGCGTCCCTTTATGACGCTGAAGGAGCCTAGGAGCGTCACAATTGGACGCCACGGACACTGACCAAACGTCGCTATTGGACGCTTAGGGAGTGAGAGTGTGTTGGCCATACCAGCAGGTTTCCATCAAACTGATGTGCTTGGGTCCTGTACATTGCCACACATGTCACTTGAAGACTGGGTACGTGAACAGGGACAAGATCAAATCATCAGTAGAGTAATTGCCACCTTGAATTCAGGAAACCGTCTGACATACAGAACAAGGCAGTGGGAAGACAGAGAAGTCCAGCTGATGTTGAGAGTATTGGACCAATTGGTCATGATCAATGGAGTCTTATACAGAAAACGCATCAGCCAAGGAGAACCTTCGTATCAGCTTGTCCTTCCAAAGAGTCAGAGAAAAACATCACTTGAAAGCCTCCACGATGCTGTTGGGCACATGGGTGTGGAGAGAACCCTTGACTTAGTCCGTGCCCGATTCTATTGGCCACGGATGGCCATAGATGTCAATGAAAAAAATCAGGACTTGTGAGAGGTGTGTCAGGAGAAAGGCACGAGCTGAAAGGAATGCTCCACTGGTGAATATAAGAACCTACTGCCCTTTGGAGCTAGTCGGCATGGACTACCTTTCCCTTGAGCCAGATGGAAGAGGAACCAAGGACATCTTGGTCATAACGGATCATTTCACAAAATATGCTGTTGCAGTTCCTACAGCAGATCAAAAAGCAAAGACGGTAGCAAACAACTTTTTCATCCACTATGGATTTCCTGAGCGATTGCATTGCGACCAGGGTCGTGATTTTGAGTCAACCCTGATCAAAGAGCTTTGCTCACTTCTAGGCATCAAAAAGACAAGGACTACACCTTATCATCCACGTGGAAATCCTGTGGAGCGATTCAACAGAACCCTTCTTGCAATGTTGGGAACACTTGAAGAGGGAGACAAAGTCAAATGGAGGGATTTTGTGCAACCCCTCATTCATGCATATAATTTCACAAAAAATGACACCACAGGCTTTTCTCCCTATCAACTCATGTTTGGCCGGCAGCCAAGGCTTCCAATTGTCATTGCCTTTGGTCTGAGTCCAGAGAGGTCCAAACTATCTCATTCAGAGTAAGTCAAGAAGTTGACCGAAAGTCTAATTGAAAGCTACCGTTAGCTACTGAACATAGTCTGAAAAATGCTTTTCAGAACAAACAGAGGTATGACAACAAAGTAAGAGAATCTACCCTGGCAGCAGGAGACCGAGTCCTCGTAAGAAATGTCAGTTTCAGGGGAAAACGTAAAATTGCTGATCACTGGAGTAAAACCATATACACTGTGGTTAAACAAATCCAAGACTCACCTGTCTATGTCGTGGTGCCAGAGAACACAGGAGGACCTGAAAAAGTGTTACACAGAGACTTGCTTTGCCCTGTGGATTTCTACCGTCTGATGTTGAACAGGTATGCCCTCAAAAATCTAAAACCAGACAAGAACCAAATACAGTTTCACTTCCTGAAGCTCTCGCTGAGGTTGAAGATGAAATGTCTCACATGGAAGATGAAGTTGAGTACTACTCCCACTACGACACACTGATGGAAGAGACAGCAGTCACACTGATGGACAAGGAACAAAGTATCCCGATCACACAAGAGAATAGTGGATTCGGAGGAGAGCCTCACATTGAAGGAAAAGCTTGAAGAGACTTTCACATGGAAGACCAATGTGTCTCTGAGAGTCAGGAAGTAGATTTGAGCTTTAATGTGTCTTCTCTCAATCCTGAACTTCCAGCATTCCAACCCAATGGAGTTAAAGTTGAGGAAAACTGGGAAGAAATCCAAATTCAGCACTCACCTCAGCATCAGATTTTAGGAACTGAAGAAAGTCTCCCTCACATTCCAGTGAACCTGAATGAGTTATGTAGCCCAAATACAACCGAAAGTGGATACCAGAAATGTAGTAGTCGATACCTGTGAAATTCCACGATTCCTGATATGTAATTTGATACCATGGTAAAAAACTGAAGGAGGTCATAATTCCGACGGTTGTAAAATATAATGCAACTGAATGCTGAGCTCTGACGGTACGTGCTGTAAATAGGATACCATCAAGAAACGAGAGCCGCCTTGTATTCATAGGCACCTGACTTGGTAACAAAGATGTGTTTCTATTAGTGGTGCACGATAATTATCGGCCCGATAATTATCGGTCCGATATTAGGAATTATGACGTCATCCCGATAAACCCGATAACAGTATTAATAGCCCCGATAATATACAATATATTTTTTGGGTAAAAAAAAAGAAAAAATACTGCGGTGTGGGTGGATTGGGATGAGGGGCGCTTGTTTTTCACTCGGCTCCTCCCGTTTTGCCAGTACTGTGGTGTTAGTGGTTTAGGAAGAGGGGAGTTTTTCACAAATCCAGCGCTCCCTAACTCATGCCTGGCTGTGACGTAAATGGCGTGCGGCCGTGAAGCCAGGACAGTAAACAAACATGTCGTCGGTAGTATGGGACTATTTAAAAGTTTCAGAGTTAGATAGTTTGCTTGCTATTTGTATTAACAAATGCAATGCAGAAGTTCCACGAGGAGGGAAGAAGGCAACGAGCTATAATACTTCCAACCTGATCAGTCACCTGAAACATCGCCGTCGCTACGATGGTATGTTAAAAGCGTACGAAGACGCCTGCGCTGCTAAACTAGCGGCGAATCCAAAGCCAGCTGCAAAGGCACCGGGGCTTTTACCTATCGACGAGGCTTTTGAAAAAGGCAAGAACTTTATTTGGGAAAATAAATATGGTCACTTTGAAGAGTCAGAACTGTTCTTGGCTTTGTTTTGTTCATAGTAGTAATGCTCATGTCCTTTGCTCACTACTAGTCTCTTTTGTACCACCAGGTGTGCAAAAACTACAGGTACATTTAATATATATATATTAGGGCCGGGACTTTAACGCGTTAATTAAGATTAATTAATTACACAAAAATTAACGCGTTAAAAAAATTAACGCATTTTAATCGCACTTATTTTTGCACAGCGGAACGTTTCTCACTGGATGAGTTTCAGGCGTACCGATTATACTGGAACACCAACTAACGTTCATGACTTCAGCATGGGACTTCAAACAACAACAAACCACGGTGAACAATAGAGAGGCGAAGTCCCTCCCTTTCCGGGAGCCTCCATGGGACCCCGGAAGCGTAAAATTATACATTGAAGTCAATGGAGAGAGAAAGGTTATCTTTTGATCCCGTTTGAATTGTGCCACGAATGACACATATGATGTTTGTCAATTTAAAAGAATATTTTGCAAGTCAAAACTAAAATGTGTCGTAAAACTGTGAAGTTACACATTTTTTTATGTGAAACCGCTGAGTGAACTACAGGTCTCTGGTCTCGCACAATACGCGTCACCATCACAAAGATGGCCGTCACGTTAGCAAATTTCACCTGTTTCTTTCAGAATGAGAATAAAAGTATAAAACGAGGTGAACATCACTACAAGTCTGGACACGTTGAGAGCTGTACATACACGAAAGGGGAGTTAGTCGGTTCTGTAAGAGCAGCGGGACCGGCTTTACAAGATGTTGGTGAGTAATATGAGTGCAATGTGTAACGTTAATGTCAGCTAGCTAACATTAGCTAACAAGGTACACTAACATGTTTTGTTTCAGTAACTAGTGTTCTCCTTTAGAACTTCGTGGTCTGTGTGTATGCTGTGGATAACATTAGTGTTCACAAGAACAAGGTAAACTCCCGTGTTTTGTTTTAGTTGCTCTTCAGATTGAAGCGGCCAGTTTTATATCGACTATACTGTATGTGTGATCTCCTTTTACATCTCGTTGTGTCATTTGAGTTTATTTGCTGTGTGTAGATTCAAGGGTTTTGGTTATCTTGTCAATTTATTTGGTTATCCAGGCACAGCTGTGTGTGACTCCCTCGGGTACACTGGTATGTGTTTTCCTAATGTAGAGAGCATTGATTAATTAATAAACTACACACTGAGTCTAGATCCTGACCAAATCCTTTTTTATTGTTGATCAAATGTTTTTCAAAAATGTATTCATACACATTTAGAAAAATACAATGTACAATCACAACCAGTACAACACACATTACAAAAAATACAGAAAAAACAAACAATAACAACAATCAGACAAAACTATGGAAAAATAACCCCTCCCACCCCCAGATCCGGACCATCCTTGTATTATTGCTCATTCAATCTATTATAGCATGCCATCAAACATGGTACTTACTTTATTTGTACAGATCTGCATGGGAGACGATGGCGCGATGCAGAGCGCTGGTGCTGTGCTGCGGTCGGGACTTTCATCCACTCCATGCGCGTCCCTCATGAAGAGGGTGCTCGGGGGGTACAACTTGGACGGAGTCATGGCTGTCAACTGGGGGGTTGTAAACGAGGCCGAAGGGGTGAAGGCTTTTGTGCAGGCCTATCAGGAGACAGTGTTCGAGTCTGGTCTCTTTGTGAGTGAGTCAGTGTTTTGGGAGCATCCCCCGATGGACTTGTGCAGCCATCTGCCCTGCTGGAGGTGAAGTGTCCACCATCATTATATAGGATATATATATATATATATATTTGTATACATATCTGTAAATTGTATAATTTTATTTGATTTAAAAGTATTTTTGATCTCTGTCTATAAACACAAACTGAGTAAGATTGACAATAAAGTTGACTTTGAAAAATATATATATTCTTTATGAAAATAGTTGACTGTTGGAGAAATGAATCCAAATGAAACGTTGGACTGAACTACAACTACGCCTTTAAATCTCTACGGACTGTTTTTCAGTGGGATGGCAAGTTCCTATCTTTAAACATTTATTAGTTTTTTCTCAGAACAGATTTGATTTTCTGAAGTTAATTTAACTTAACCATGTAAGGTCATTATTAAAAAGGTACAATCAATTTGTTTAGGGTTGAATAAAATAATGATAAACATTTCATTTGGATAATTTACTGACAGAATAAGAAACTCAATGATGCTCTACTCACCTGTTCCTTTTTATAAAGTGAAACAGTTGAAACGATAGATTTTAGTAAACTTAAAAACAACCTTCTCCAAAAGCTATCAAGGAATATACCGAATACTTGTTTTAGAACTTTATTACATATTTTTATATAAATAGTTTGAGTGATCCATAATTGACAGAAGCTTGTGTTTACACTGACCTGTTACTCATATATTAATGTCTTTGTAACTTCAGTAAACCACTACCTCACTCATTTCTTTCACTCATCACGGTTCAGTAAACTAAGTGATACATGAACCAGTTTAATAATTATAATAACGTAGGATTGCAACTCTTTGAAACTGTAGGTGGCTCTTAAAAGAGCCGTTGTGTTTGGGTGTGCTGGTCTCAGGTCAGTCTAAGCCCTCTCTCCGCGGATGCGGCGCGCCAGCTGGATGTCCTTGGGCATGATGGCGACACTCTTTGCTTGGTTCATCTTACTGGGGGGGGGGCAGCTACATGGATGTCGGTGCAGTCCACAATCATTGTGCAGTTGAAGGCAGAATGAATTTATTATTGACTCCGAATGAAGCACAACTTCATGTCATACAATACATTGACTTTGTTTGTAATTGTGTAAAAAAATAAAGCATTGATTAGCAAGCAGGACCTGCAGGAACAGAGCACGGTGATGGATGGAGCTGGGAAGAGAGAAGAATAAAGAAAACAGATCAACTTCATTATCGGATATTAAAAATTCAATTTCAAAACAAGTTGCCACTCCTACAGTTTTCTAGTATGTAAAGATGATTTCACTTGACCTATGCAAAATATCACACTCAATACATGTGTGTCTCTGGGGGGTGCATTGTGCCTTTGATGTATATAAATAATATACCATAACCAAATACTATTACGTACAGTGGAAATCAGGTTGCCAGAGCAGGTCAGTCCAGTGTGCATGTTCCTCAGGGTCTCAGCAGGTACAGGTGAGGTAAAGAAAATAAAAGAGAAAAAGGTCAGTAACAACACTTTAAAGAATTATCTCTTTTAATAATGTTCTCTCAGTAATCACTCAACTACTGTCTTTCCAACAAACAGATTGACTCACTATCATCACAATGAAACACGTCCAGAAGAATGGACCACAGATGGAAATTAGCTATTAGCTATAATCTGGCATATTGCATCTCTTCTCTTTGCTGAGATTAATGTTTTTGTATGCATGGTCCTTCTATAAATAAATAAATGTCATGCAAAGCTGCCTGCCTGCCTTCCTTCCTTCGACTCTCCCTGAACTGCCTGATCTTTTAATGTTCAATGTTAACCATTTGAGCAGATAGCATTAAGTAGAAAAGATCGCAGATGCTAATCTGCCGTTAGCCTACCTCCCGCCCCCTTAGCACCTGGTGGAGGGGGCGATAGGCTCCTCTTCAAATGTTTCACAAAATACTTACCATCATTCATGACTACTCTTTACTGTTTAACATTTGGGTTCACTTCATGTTAAGGCTAATACAAATGACAAGGCTAAGTAATGTGATGCTAACTAACGTGCTCGCTACTAGCTATGTAGCTAGCTTGACTGTGTTCCATGCACAACATGTGTATTACCTGATATGTTTGGTCCAACGACTCCTGGTCCTTTCATCAGACGGGAAGCGATAGAACCAGCTATGATCTATAAGTATGATCACTTATGTGATTACAACCTGGTACAAAGCACACAGGCATCTTGTAAAAGTGAATTTATTTTTAGCAATCTCTTATTTATTGGAGGGAATAAATCAGTTATGAGATCTTCTTCGCTTTAATTACGAGTCGCAACCACTTGGAGCATTATCGCCTGTGACATCACTTACGCGAGCCAGAATGGGATTTGGGATTTGTAGTCTTTGTAGTCGCGTATTTTTCATAGTCTTATATTTCAACAGTTTTACGACAAAATGTGACTTTTTTGACATGGAACTTATTGTTTAAGATTGACAAACATCATATGTGTAGTTCGTGGTACAATTCAAACGGGATCAAAAGATACGTTTTCTCTCTCCATTGAATTCAATGTTAATTTTTCGCTTCCGGGGTCCCATGGGCCGGAAGTAGATGGGCGTGACCAGCTCCCTGGCTCACTGGATTTAAGGGCTCGACATTAAGGACTGCCCGATGGCCCGGGGCCATCTAGTATTTAGCTCGGGCAATGAAGCCTCACCTGCTGGTTGCCTGATCGGGCAATCTATTATGCCAGTATCATGCAGCTCGCGGATCCAGTAATGAGTGACCCGACAGTAAAACGAAACATATCTATAACTAGTTTAGGTAGTTTGAGAGGTAATTAAAAATAGCTACGTGTGATATTCTAACCTGAAGTGTGTGTTTTGTTCCGCTCACCGCTGCATGCGATCATGCAGAGCTGCGTGTCGAGTCTCGACTCGTCAGCAGCAGCGGATCTCTCTCTCCCGTCAGATTAGACTTCACTCACGTTTATGTCCATATCGATCAGATCCAGCTAGTTCTAGCTAATGATAGACTACCTGCTTATTAAAAGACAACTACACAATAAGTGTCGCTATGCAACTGGATGAGGCCACAAAGTATAGCGCAGCATTATGCATTTGTTTACATGCCCACCGGAACCCCGAGGCATTACCAATAGATCAACGCACAATCAACCCATACAGGACATCTCTTTCTCCACATTAGAGTTGACTATTCTTGTCTGTCACATACTCTTCTTGTCTGTCACATAAGTGGCGCAACTGAAGCGGTATTGCTCTAAAGGGAAACTATTTTTGACCGAAGATATTTAGATTTGCCGGCTAACGGGAACTCTGACGTGTGCTTCGCCAACCCAGTCTCACGGCATTTCGTGTTCACCAACACGGTTTTTAATCTATTGATTCGTGTTCACCATCACGATTTGCCCCTTTTTTTCGTGTTGCACAGCACGATTTTAAAAGCAATGTATTTCTACTGGTAACGTGTTTCGTGCCTGCAGGCTGCAGCACGTCTTTTTCTCCGGTCGGGTCGTGGAAGACCGGAAACTGTGTGGTTCATAAAAACATGTGTTCTTACTCAATATCAAGCCACAGTTATTGCTTTTATTTTAAATCATATAATTTCGGACTTTTGTTGCCGTCTGTGAGGAAAATAAATGGGGCTCAGAGCCTCAGGATACTGAAATCTGTATTTTTTAAATCTTTTTTTCCTTCTAATTTGTTATTCTTTTCAAAATAACACACTGTTATTTACTCACCAATAACACACAATTATCCTTGCTTTTATTTATTGGTTTGATTCCATAATCTCGGGCTTTTTTGGCGTCCGTCAGGAACTGAATTTCAAAATAAATATAACCGGAAACAGACTAGGCATTTCGAGCGATTACCCAAGATCCTCAGCTATGGTTTTAAGCTCTCTGATTGGATGTGTTAGCCGTAATGCATGCTGGGAGTTGGTGTTTATATTATATGAAATCCGGAAAACATTTTAAAAGTATAAAATAATACTTAATTCCGAGTGCTCTTGCTTTTCTCTTTGAAAGTCATCACATAACGGCATTGTAATACACGGTTCGGCTGCATTACATATTACAGATCTGCCGTAGTTCTTTATTTAGAGAGCCCTGATGAGAAGACCTTTGTAAAAACTGGAAGAAATGGCGCCGAAACTGAATACTTGACATCTTCAATTTCTACAACTGAATTTCAAAATAAAAATAACCGGAAACAGACGTAGGCCTATAAGGGACATTTCGAACATCATTGCGATTGTCAACATTTCTGAGTTTAGGATGGCCGAAGACACTACACTACCCATAATCCCCAGCTATCGTTTAGGACTACAGTCCCCGTAAGGTTACGCAGAGCGTCAAACAGCTGTGTGAAATGGAACGAAACCACGCCAGATTATCCAAAACTGGAATCGAACACCCCCCCAGAACTACACATGCTGGCTATTGTGTTTCGCAAAATGTTCTATGGGACGTCTCTACTGAACGTTTTCGTTTTTCCCACAATTAGAAGTTGCCATTATTAAACATATTGGTGTTATCAAATGTAAAACATATAATTAATAAATGGGTGAAAATCACTTGTGTCCATAATGCGCAGCATTAATATATACCCACATGACAGCTCATTGCTACTTTGTAATTCTACTCCACTACAATTCAGAGGTTAACCTGGTATTTTTACTCCACTGCATTTATTTGAGTTACTTTGCAGATTCTGATTAATGATGTGAAATATAAACAACCCTTAAATCAGACTTTAGTTACACCTGAGTACAATTCAGGTAAGGTGATTGTCAAGTGCCAACAATCAGGAGAGATATTTGATACTTTTACTTGAGAAGACTAAACATGTATCTGCAATTGACATGAATGGAAACGAGTAATAAAGTATATTCATTACTCGTTATTCTCTACTAATACTTAATTAAAGACGGTATATTATGGCTATTTTGCACATCCCTTTCAAGATTTTAAAGGTTTATTGACATATCATATACACAATAGTGTAGTTATGCAATGAATGAAAAACTTGGGTCACAGGTTCCTCAGCAGTGCATTACAAGACATCTATCAATATGTGTGTACCTCTACCATTAAACTGTCATATTCTGCACATTTCTTATTCTATCTACATACATAAGAGTATAATTAATGTGTATAATATCAGTTAAAATAAGTGCTTCAACATAGTTAACATTGCAGGAAAGCAATATATTAGACGTTAATTACTTTGTCAGGCTTAATATTTAATGTTTAAATAAAGGTTAATCCGTTTTTCTGTTGTGCACCTCCTCCTATTAATATCTTTGTACATCCTGCACTAAACTGTTTTATTGTAGAGATCACTTATAGTATCTTCTTGATTTTTTATATTCTATATTTCTATATTTATACTTTCCCCCTATGAAAGTATGTACTCTTAATATTTTTTTAATCGAATATAACACATAAAAACAATAATTCAATAACGTGCTTTAACCACTAGGAGGTGCACACAAGGTGCACACAGCCATAACAACTTTGTATTATTAGTGTGTATGTACAACATCTGAAGATGTATAGTTTTATGCATGCTTTCACATCATTTTACAGCATATTGCTATACTATTTCAGACTCAGTATTTACATTCAAAGAAAATCAGTAATATCTTTAAAAACTACAGTCCTTTTCTATCAGCTGTGCACCGTTATGGTGTAAATATAACCTATCTATGAATTAGATCAAATGTAAAAGTCAGCCGAATTAGTGTTGATACTGCAAGGAGACGTATTGTGTGAAGAGAAATTGAAGATGTTGTTTAATTGTTGATATATTTATGATCCACGTCAAGTATTCAGTTTCGGCGGCATTTCTTCAGTTTTTCCAAAGGTCTTCTCATCAGGGCTCTCTAAATAAAGAACTACGGCAGATCTGTATATGTAATGCAGCCGAACCGTGTATTACAATGCCGTTATGTGATGACTTTCAAAGAGAAAAGCAAGAGCACTCGGAATTAAGTATTATTTTATACTTTTAAAATGTTTTCCGGATTTCATATAATATAAACACCAACTCCCAGCATGCATTACGGCTAACACATCCAATCAGAGAGCTTAAAACCATAGCTGAGGATCTTGGGTAATCGCTCGAAATGCCTAGTCTGTTTCCGGTTATATTTATTTTGAAATTCAGTTCCTGACGGACGCCAAAAAAGCCCGAGATTATGGAATCAAACCAATAAATAAAAGCAAGGATAATTGTGTGTTATTGGTGAGTAAATAACAGTGTGTTATTTTGAAAATAATAACAAATTAGAAGGAAAAAAAGATTTAAAAAATACAGATTTCAGTATCCTGAGGCTCTGAGCCCCATTTATTTTCCTCACAGACGGCAACAAAAGTCCGAAATTATATGATTTAAAATAAAAGCAATAACTGTGGCTTGATATTGAGTAAGAACATGTTTTTATGAACCACACAGCTTCCGGTCTTCCACGACCCGACCGGAGAAAAAGACGTGCTGCAGCCTGCAGGCACGAAACACGTTACCAGTAGAAATACATTGCTTTTAAAATCGTGCTGTGCAACACGAAAAAAAGGGGCAAATCGTGATGGTGAACACGAATCAATAGATTAAAAATCGTGTTGGTGAACACGAAATGCCGTGAGACTGGGTTGGCTTCGCGGATGCGCTCGGCTCCTCTCGACTGCTGCTCGGGTCTGCTCGGTCAGCTTCCGGATGAGGAGGCATTCGTTCGACCAACTTACAGGAGTTAACATTACAAACATTTTTAACAGGGGCCATAATAGTGTAAATAATGTTTGTTTTGGCAGTTATAACTGAATGTAATGTTTTCTACTTTTTTCCATCTGGGAAGGCATTTGCCTTCATCAGATGGAAAGTGTTTTGACCAACAACTTAAGTATTTCTTATAGCTATGCAGGGCATGCAAGCGAGCAAACACAAACAAGAACAAACAAACAAGTGAAATGAAGAATAAAATTGAAATTGTACAATATAATATTGTGGTGGTTCATCTTATAATTCAGTCTAGAGAATGCACCAGACAGCATCTAAGACCTGCAAAAATC
Source organism: Pseudochaenichthys georgianus (assembly GCF_902827115.2). Lineage (NCBI taxonomy): Eukaryota > Metazoa > Chordata > Actinopteri > Perciformes > Channichthyidae > Pseudochaenichthys > Pseudochaenichthys georgianus. Next base: position 32,405,335 of record NC_047524.1, on the reverse strand, counting down.
TCTAGGGGGACGGAGGCCCCCCAAACCCTTCGTGCCATTTCGTCCGCGTGCATTTTTCAGGGCAATCTCTATTGGGCTCAGGGCCATCTGTAAATTAGCTTAGATGGCCCACAGGGCCATCTCCCAAAATCCTTAATGTCATGCACTTGGACTGTAGACCACTTGGAGTAAAATCCATGTGAAAATTGCTTCTCACTGTTCTCAGGTCAAATATGTATATTTGATTAAAAATGCGATTAATTTCGATTAATTAATTACAAAGCCTCTAATTAATTAGATTAATTTTTTTAATCGAGTCCCGGCTCTAATATATATATATATATATATATATATATATATATTATATTATTATCGGTATCTAAGATAGATAGAGATAGATAGATAGAGTAAAGCCGCAACAGTACATTTGTATCAGTATCGGTCTTGAGAAGCAGGAAGTTATCGGTATCGGTTTCAAAAAACCAATATCGTGCATCCCTGGTTTCTATGTAAATAGAAACACAAAAATGCCCAAAACAATAGCAGGTCTGATATTGATATGCTATATTGAGCAGTTCTATGAATCATTTCATTTTGTGAATGTCAACTTAACACTCCAGTGTATCTATCTGCACAAACTGTGTCAGTGTGTGGGCGACTGCGGCTCACAGGGGAGATAAGCATTTACCAATCAGAGGGTCAGCGGTTTGATTCCCAGCCCCTGCAGACCACATGTTGACGTGTCCTTTGGCGACATTCTTAGCACCACATCTCTCCTGTAGGCTTGTCTACAGGTTAAAGTGCAGGTTAGCTTTGGATAAAAGCATCAGTGAAATGATAGAAGGTGGATCTGCATGCATCTAGTATAAAGGTGTAGTTTTGTTGAAACATATTTGGTTTCAAATACAATATATTCAATTATCCCACTTTATTTTGACACTACACACGCCACATTCCGGTCAGTTCCCTTTGAAATAAATTCATCTTTGTAGAGAGTTACCGAAGCACTAGGACATATTACGAGCATTGCAAGTAAAACAAATACGAATTTCAGAGCCAGGGAAGGAAGTTAGCAAACCAACATAAATCATGACAAACTAATAACTGTCACTCAAACACAACCAAAGCTCTAGGTCTTATTTAAAAATAAAAAAGGAAGATCATATCTGAAATGGACAACATGTTTATATCCATCGAGAACAGGGGTGTCAAACTCAATTTCATCGCGGGCCACATTAGCATTATGGTTGCACTCAAAGGGCCAGTTGTAACTATATAAATATATAATATATATATAAAATAAATAATGTATTATATTACATTATTGCCTCTGAATTGGATTATTATCGGATAAGGTAATAACTAACTAGATTTGAAAGCAGAAGTCCAGGGCAAATAATTGCAAGTCTCTTCAGTGCGCATGTCACAAAACGAGATGCATTGTGGGACATGTAGTTTATGGGCAACCTGCTTCTGTAAAGTGGCATGTAACCGTATAATAAACGTATTATATTCTTTGAAAGCTCTTGCGGGGCCACATTAAATGAAGTCGCGGGCCGGATTTGGCCCCCGGGCCTTGAGTTTGACACCCCTGATCTAGAATATTCTTCTGTTATCCATATTTGATGGCCTTTAGCCTCCCCAAATCAATATTTTCTCTTCATTTAACACCTCACTTGTTACAGCCCTACATGTTCATGAGGAGGGACAGTATATGGAACATGGATGCTTATATTGATATGTTATCGTTTACCATTGTAAAGTATAATTAGAAAAATACACAGCAAGCTGGGCTGAGGTCACGCCAACATTGAAAACTGAATCAATGCCCTTTTTATGAATCACAGATAATATGTGATGTTCTTGTGAATGGGTTTTAGTTTTCTTCCCTGGCTACGTAGTATTTGTTTAGCGTACAATGGCCCAATACACCATCATACCAAAGTGCATTTCATTTTGCAGGCACCACGATACATAAAGCAAAGGAGACAGTTATCCAGAACCGGTCCCCAGAATAGAAACCTGAAGTGTCACTTTTAGAACAATACTTTTCTCATTAATCAGCCATCAATATATATTTCCCTTTCACAGAGTACACATTTTACAGCATAGGTTTCACAAGGTGTCAGATGTACTTTCAGACACCTTTCCTTCGGATGGGTTATACGATTACCAAACATGTTCACATTCTTTATGTCAGTGAAGATCTCCAATCTTTTTTAAGTAAAACAGAGATGTGTGCAGTGTTTCCTCATGCTGCCACTTCAGTCCTTCACTCGCCGATTCAAACTGAAACTAGCTCCTTCCAACAACGTCTTCCTGTTCAGATCATCTATAGAGTGGTGCCGTGAAGACTTATTTTTGTAGCCCGACCCAAAAGTTAGCATCTTAATGGTTCCCTCGAATAAAATCAATGGGGCTTTTCCATTGGATTTCCAAATATTGCTGAAGATAAGATCTCTGGTAACACATCGATATGACATGTTGTGGTCAGCAGGATCATGTGCACATATTTACACCACTTTATGATTTCTGAAGCGTAATTGCAATTACTGCAAGAGTTAAAAGCTAACGTTAGCTAATGCTATAAATAGATAACCTTGACAATCATGGTCACGTGACTTTATGTGACCACCGCTAAGCTAAAAGCGGCTAATATTTGGCGAGATTACTTTTAGAAGTCTTATCTACTAACTAGTATTCAACCCCCGTTTTTATGACACATAAAAGCTTCAGGCATGCACCAGTGGGGTATTTACTGACATGTGTTACTTCTGGAAATTGAAAATCTTGTGTTAACCACAGATCTTATTTCAGCTATATAACCAAAAACGTTGAGACAAGGGAACAGGAAGTGTTCAAATGCTAACTCATATCCTGGTTTAGGACTCATTCCTGCAGCTCTCCATGCCATTTCAACAGAATAATAGCAGAGGCAGCGGGACAACACCACTCCTGTATCTGAGGGGAAATCAATCCTGAAGAAGGGACCCTCTGAAACACTGAACAAGCTTCAAACCAATTGCAGAAAGCTGCTAGTCACCATCACTTAAACGCCCCCCTCAAAACCCATTCGCATGACAAAAGTCCCGCAGATGGAAGCATTAACCCAAGCGAAGAGCAGGCTCCGCCCCCGTCACTTCTGGATGTAGATGATGATGATGCACAGAGTTCCCACCAGCCCCAGGGTCTGGATTCCCAGGAACCAGAGCAGCAGCCAGAAGAACACGATCACTACGGGCTCCACTATCTTGTCCCCAAAGTACATCTGGCTGAAGCCCATCCTCCGCAGACCCTTGTTGAGCATCCCGAACAGAGTCCCCATGCGCTCACAGTCGTCCAGCTGAGGCTCTCTGGTGGTGGGGTCGTCCACGAGGGGCCATCTGCTGCTGGGGTCCCTGGGGGAAGCAGGTCGGGGCCGGCTGCTTTCAGCCTGTGGAGACAATGTTTAGAACAGGTTATATATACACACACACAGATATAAAGAGCTCATAGTACACAACGTGTCCAGCAGTGGCTCAGTCAGTAGAGGCTTGGACTGGGAGCCGTAGGGTCGCCGGTTCAAGTCCCTGAAGAGACTTAAAATAGGGAGTGTGGACTGCTACATGTACTTGGAGAGGTCCCAGTTCACCTCCTGGGCCCTGCCGTGGTGCTCTTGTGCAAGGTATTGGACAGTGGACACCCTACACCCCAACTGCTCCCCGGTAGCATCCTAGTACTAGGATGTGTTAAAAGCACAGACCAAAAGCAGAGAACAAATGTCACTGTGTGCTGTGTGCATGTTTGTGTGACCAATAAAGAGGGTTTATCCTCCGATTCTACTAAACCAGAGGCACTCCTATTCCGTTTATATTGTGATATACATCTAAATTAGTATATAGTAGTGCAATATACACATTTTAACTTCTTATGTTCATATATCCATTTTTTTTAAATGTTTTTATTTCAGTCCTCATTTGTCTTCTTATATTAATATAAATATCTATTTGATCTTTTATTGGACATTTTACTTTAACATCTCAGGTTTGGTTACACTATTTATTCTTTTATCTTTAATTTGACATTTTACTTTAACTTCTTATGTTTATAGAAATATTTGTATTCCATTTTTTTTTTAATTCTAAAATGGAGCATCTGTCACGGTCTCTACTTGGTCAAAATAGACCTGATGATGGAGGGGAGTTGTTCATCCCTTTAAAGACGTTTCTCTGATGTCATTAAAGGACAACAACGTCTGTAAAGAAACTACCTCAAAAATTATTTTGATTAATATTATCATTACATTTCACTGAGCTACATTTTTTTAACCAGAACTGATCATAACACCCAAATATTAATTCATTTTCAGAAATGTAATTACCAGTTTGTTAACATAATGCCACTGTTTCTTTTGTTAAATTAAAAAATATCATATATATAATAATTTTCTCTATGACGGAAGGATTTATATTCTTATTTATTATTTAGTCTGGGATTAGCAAAAGGGTAGCAACAAAATATATTGTCGATAACCTGTAAATAAAAAATAATGATGACATGATTACACTTACTCAATAAGGCTACTTCACCCAGAACACTTGTAGGCTTATATCTTATTTTCATTACTATTATTATTTGTGTTAATATATTTTACTTTCTTAAAATATGTTCCCTTACATTGCAAATAGAGTTAAAAAAGGGTAGAATCATGTTAAGAAATTCAGTTGAATAATATCCTCATTATTTTTGTAATAATTTGATATAATACCGTCACAGCGAAAAACTAAAGGACCACAGTGATACCCTTTTTGGGTCATGCGGCTTCCGTTTCCTGCTAGCCCTGCCCCTACTGTTCTCCCGACAGCCTGTAATCCCATTTACTGTATAATGATTGACTTCCTTACTGTAGAACAGCATTCTGAGGCACACCCTTTCCTGTCTGCCATGGTACACAGCACACACACTGCAGTTGCTGTAATATATTCTACATACTGACTTTCTTTACCACTCAAAAGAAAGCACCAACAAACAAATCGACTACAAAACACTTCACCACAGGCTACACCCTGATTTGAAAAGGAAATCTTATAGGCAAAGGAAAAATGACAAGTTAGAAATGAATACACAGGACTTTCATTCCGGGAAGGCCTTAATCACAAATAATTCATTATTAAAAGCAGTGACATGAAAATGCATTACATGTGTACTGGTCCTGTTCCATGATGTGGTCTCTTGTTAAGAGTACATTTACTCAAGTACTCTACTTAAGCACATTCTGAGGTAGGCTACTTGTACTTTTCCATTGTATGCTACTTTGTACTTCTTTCTACCCATCTACAATTCAGAGATACATTGTGTAGTTTTTACTCCACTACATGTATTTAATACCTTTAGTTATTTTACAGATTTGGATTAATGATTTGAAATATATAATCAACTCTTAAATTCTGGATTTCTGGTCCATGAATGTCGGGGGTAAATAAATTAGCCTGGTGTGAAGTAAACAGCTACAGCTAGCTTGCTAAATGTACTTTGCTGTACCTGTAATCGCTGGTAATGTAAAGCGGTCTGTCGTGCAGCGTAAACATGTTCAGGAGCTTGCCATCTTCTCCGGTTTTCCGGAGGCTGTTCTTCAAATTCACGTCGACGAAATACATGGTCATTCGCAGGTTGCGTTACAGTGGACATTTTACAGCTGGTCCACTGACAGTAACTTCAGAAAACAAAACATACGAGCTGTGATTCCTCTGTGGTTTTCTGGTTGGTGGCAACTACAGTTAAGGGGCATTACTGCCACCTTCTGGGTTGGAGTGAGGACCGAAATTATCTTGCCCATCTTTTAAAATAAAATAATAATAATAATAAAACCTTTAAAACGATACATACAAAGGGAATACAATTACCTTACAATTAAAGTAAAATCTGTTTGCTTTAAATAATGAAATAGTCTCCCTAACCCTCCACTGGTTCCTGCACCTGCCAGGGGTCACCTCAAGGATGTTTTCCTATTAGATGCAGTATTTTTCTTTATTCGTGTACACCCTTAAATCTGTGCTTATTTCTCTAATGAGATTTATTTTGATTATTCCTTTTGCTTCAGATTTCTTTAGTGTTTTGTCCATGATCTCCCTATGTTTCAGAGCCTGGCTAATGCATCATATATTGGTAGTTGTCAAGCGTCAGTGTGCCCTTTATGATTTGCCCAGGAATGCATCTTAAATGTTAAAAAAAAAAAAAACAGATCTCTGATCTAAAGTAGGAGTAAAATAATGGCATGAAAAAATGTATATTAAAAATATATTGTACTGTGGTACAATGGATCTCTTTGACCAAAACGTACTTTGATGTTAATAACCTGAAACAATGATTATCCACAGGCTTATAGACCTGGTCTGTCATGGACTACTCCAACACAATGACTTAATGACTTCCAGTGCTACAGTGAAATATTAAAAAAATGGTTAGTAGTAAAGTAGCAAGATGTACATTACAGTGCTCTTACATATATGTAATAGACATACATGACACATTCAACTGGTTAACTGTAAAGCAGAGAACCACCAATGCTTTGCTCAAATGAGTGAAAACTGTGACAGTGTCATGCTCATCAAATGTAATATGGGGAAGGCTATTCCTCTTTATTCAACATAATTATAATGGGATCAAAGGATCCTCAATCTCCAGACTTCATAGTACACCATTTAGGTTTCATTACGGACTGAACAGGTTACAATAAACACATGTTTCAATCACAGAGTCTTTCAACCCTATAGTCCCTAAAGTGTATTTGCCATTCACTATCATGTATCATTAACAATGGCTAACAATTCCATTTAAGGTGCATGCACTGATGCTGTAGACTTAAAGGTTTTGGTTGGCGTTCTCTGATGTTGTGATTTGCTTTACTGACAGTGGGCGTGGGATTAAATGCCGCTCGTAAACAGTTGTAATCCCAGCTAATCTGGGATACAGTTTCACTCCGCACTGTGGACACAACCTCAGACTGGAGAGCACTGGGAATATGGAGATACAAAGTGTTGGTCTGAGTATGCGGTTTGTCTGGTGAAGGATGTTTCTGCTGCTCCTCGCTCACATCTTGCAGTCTCCTCTGTTAGCGGTGCAGTCCTGTCCAGCTCTATGTGCTTGCACGTATGGGAACGTTGGAGCAGCAGAGCTCAGGTTGAAGTGAGCTTCATTTCATCCTCATCTTTGTGTGTAGTGTTGATCCTCCTGGAACAAAACTTAAAACATCCCATTACATGTGTTTAAAGCTTCTATCCAAAGCGCGTTACTTACTATCAGTGAAGACTGGTCATTAGCCCCACCTAGTGTCAGCAGAAAGTATTAAAAATAATGATTACAAAAAAATGCAACAAATAAATTAAAAAATATATATTTTAAGATCATGTTTAATCATCTGATTCGTCTGTACATTGCTGTTTTAGTCTGTGTTCTTCTAATTAGTGTCTACAGTGTGTGCCTATTGAGCTGTTTAGAGCCATGTGGGACACAACCCGATCCTGCCCCTCCCTCTCACTGTCTAAGTGAATGGTGACTGCAAAAACTATACTGCACATGCTCAGAGTATTTTTCCTATAATGTGTTGTGGCAAACAAATAATGACCATAGGGTCATTGAGCTGCCATCCCCACCATACGTCATCTCACATCATTCAGAGCTGATTGGCTGTAAGTACGTGTGCGCGAAAAGTGTGGTGTGTTGAAGAGCATAGACTGTATATGTATATATGTGAAGAGGAGACGAGAGAGCTGCAGTGACGCGTCCTAAAACCGTTTGTTCAGCCGGAAAATATCCACATGTCTACCCTACTTTTATAATTTATCGAATCATAAATCTATTGATTAGATTAGATTTATGATAGACTTTTGAAACTACAAGAATATAAGGAGGACTTTTACAAAAAAGTAATAGAGATTTTGTCCAGAGGGATAGGCAAATGGACTTAATCTTGAAAGTTTGGCTCTATGAACCTGATGATTCTGTTTTCTTCAAGGTTGTGTCTTCCTGGTCGAATGTACTTATTGTAAGTCGCTTTGGATAAAAGCGTCAGCTAAATGTAATGTAATGTAATGTAAAAAAAAGTCAAGGTAAGACTGCAATTGTATTGAAAATGGGATCTTACTAAGAGAGAACAATTCAATATTTAAATGATAAAATTACATTTTTTGGGTATCCTTTTGTTGAACTGTCTGTTTAAAATTAATTGAAGCATCAGACAAAAAAAGCTTTTGAAAATAATTATAGATTTTGATTTAGGTCAAAATATAATACTTGTAAACCCGAAGAGTCAGTGCCAGAGCCTCACCAGCCATGAACCTCACTGCAGAAGCTTAATAGACATCTACCGTTTTTGTGCCCCACCACTTTTGTACATATAAAAACGCCACTGCTTACTATTCATACCGCAGGTCACATCTGGTATTGAATGGTATGTACATTTGGATAGTTGGGGACAAAATATCTTTTCTAAGGACACTGACATGTTGCAGGGGATTGACCCGCTGACGCTTTGATTGGTAGATGCTTATTATTATTATTATTATTGCCCGAGACGTGATATTTGAGTAACTATAATTGTATTCATTTTTAACTTAAAAAATTAGGAGGATAACAGGGACAGGGTTGAAATCTTCTGTAACCAAATCAAGTTAGAGAATGTATCATTCTAATTGGAAAATAAGTATATTCGTGAACTAAATCAGAAAAGAAGATTTGGAATTTATCTATTAAATATTCACGTTTCTAATATGAAACAAAGGCTTTGCAATTGAGAAAAAATCTGATTTGTACAAGATTTAGCTTTCAGCTACTGTCCATCTGCTGTTCGTTGACCAAGGGAAAACAACTGGTAGGAAATCCATTGAGCATGTTTGTAAAGCCTTTCAATATGCACATGCATTCCTTTAGGTAAGAAAAGTCACTAATAATGTTACACATTTGGTTATTTGAAATATCCTCATAGTAACTACAATTATTAACGTATTATAAGTAACCAATGTAAAGCATTAGACAAGGAAAATAGTGTTTGAGAATTGCATATTTTCAAGCAAAAATGATCAAATAGTGTGAATGATTGAACTGAGAAATGACACATCTTTGTATTTCCCATCACAGGTTGGTGCAGTGCAGTGACCCTGGGATCTCAGCCGTTCCTGTTAACGTCCCGGCTGATACAGTCAAACTGCGTCTAGAGAAGACCTTTATCTCCAAGTTGCCCCGGGCAGCCTTCTACAACCTGTCAGAGCTGCGTTTTTTGTGGCTGACCTACAACTCCATCACCTCCATCCACCCCAGCAGCTTCGTCAACCTGATGGCCCTGCGAGAGCTACGTCTGGATGGAAACCTGCTGTCATCCTTCCCCTGGGAGGGGCTCAGGGACATGCCCCGCCTCCAGACTCTCGGTCTCCACAACAACCGTCTTTCCAGCCTTCCTGCCCACGCTGCTGTCTTTCTTCCGAATATCACCTACCTGGACCTGTCCAGTAACAGGTGTGTCAGATACCACCGTTTCTGTTGAGTGTGAGCTTGAGTGGAGGAAATGGAATTAGTAGCAGGGAGCTTTGAATTGTTTTCCGTCCAATCTGCACAAAATGTCCGCCCTCGGTTGAGTCCGGTTGAGTCAAAAGAATGGAGAGGGAAAATAACTCTGGGTTTCCATTTTAGCGCATTTTACAACTTTAAGGAGTGACTGACACATAAACTGTAGTACCACCATTTAGACTCTATGGATATTAGCTTCAACGCCCAGCTTGCTTCCTGGGGGCTTTTGACCATTAGCTGATTGAGAGTGACAATTTTGCCTCTTGACACAAGGGTTTTTGTTCAGCAGTACACCTTACATTTCACGACAAAACTTAAAGCAGTCGTGGAAGAATTAGAAGCCAGCCTGTTTAACTTAGAACAGGTTTTACAAATGTACTATAACCCAGTGGCGAGCCGTGACTTTTATACCTAGGCCCTCTGACCCCCCTTCCCTCGAAAAAAAGAAGAGTTATTACGTCACAGCGTATACTTCAGCAGAATATCAAAACAGCGGCCCGGGGTGCAAAACGCATCAATGACAACGACCCTCTACCACACAAAACAACACCATTTATATAAACACCCATCATGACAGGGCTCCCACAGCCAAGTAACAATTACAAATGAATTAAGTCGGCACGGCGGCCCACATTGAAAATGACTTAGGCCTACCTTTGATGATCAAATCACTGAAACACAAAGTCCATCCTCCTGTCCTTTTGGATGAAGCACTTGATGGCAGATATGGAGTACTCGAGTCCTGGACTCGGACTCTAGTCGGACTCGAGTGCCGATTTTCGGGACTCGACTCGGACTCGCGCACTGATTGATGGGACTCGGACTCGTGATTTCTCGCGCACGATGACTTTGACTCGGACTCGTGAATTATCGCGTACGCTGACTTGGAGTCGGACACAGGATTTTTTTCCCCCACGATGACTCGGACTCGACTTGACGACGCTGAAGTTGGCTTCCGATTCAGAGCATCCGATTTGGCAGTTAAGGGGAAAGTTAAGGGACATCTAAAACCACTAGACCTACACTCATCAAATCTGGACTGGATTATCTCAGAGGGTCTAAAGATTCTTTATAACACAGTTTGAGATTTGTGAAACCTTTATTCTATTTGTGAAAATACAAAAAAGGGAGATTTCAGTGCTTTTTTCGCATCCTGACCACATTAGACCAGGTCCTGATCTGAAACCACTAGACCTACACTCATCAAATCTGGACTGATTATCCCAGAGGGTCTAAAGATTCTTTATAACACAGTTTGAGATTTTGTGAAACCTTTATTCTATTTGTGAAAAATAAATACAAGAAGGCATATAAAGGCGTGCCCAGCTGGGAGGTTCACTTTCTGATCCTGATCCCTGGCCTGCTGCAGCAACCTCAGCCTTCCACCTGTGTTTGTATTTTTCACAAATAGAATAAAGGTTTCACAAATCTGAAACTGTGTTACAAGAATCTTTAGACCCTCTAGGCTAATTCAGTCCAGATTTGATGAGTCTAGTGGTTTTAGATCAGGACCTGGTCTAATGTGGTCTAGATAAAAAAAGCAGCAAAATCTCCTTTTTGTATTTTCAGTTCACAAATAAAATTAAGGTTTCACAAATCTCAAACTTGTCGTTATAAAGAATCTTAGACCCTCTGGATACTCCAGTCCAGATTTGATGAGTATAGTTCCTAGTGGTTTTAGATCAGGACCTGGTCTAATGTGGTCAGGACTGCGAAAAAGCACTGAAATCTCCCTTGTTTGTATTTTCACAAATAGAATTAAGGTTTCACAAATCTCAAACTGGGTTATAAGAATCTTTAGACTCTCTGGGATAATCCAGTCCAAATAAATCGGCTATGCAGCGATTTAAGAGGTTCAAACACGGAGGATTGTTCGCTCAGCGCTGTAAATTAAATGTCCCTTAACTTTCCCCCTTAACTGCCGAATCGGATGCTCTGAATCGGAAGCCAACTTCAGCGTCGTCTCGACTTGTACATTGATCCTCCAACTTGGACTCGGACTCGAGCACATTTTCTCTGGAGTCTGATGTCCTCTATCCTGGCGTGTGCACCTGTGAGGCGAGTTCACGGACTGGGCCCCGCTATTCCAGTCTAGAGATGTCTAGAGACACACCCCGCATCGTGCTGTATTGCTTTCACACATTCTGCTTCCACATTGGAAAAGAGCAGCGCAAAATGCTCGTTATGTGGAAACAATATAGAAGAGAAGGCTCCGTAACACATTACTCTAAGGATCGAGTTCAGACATATAGGCTGTTCTTGAACACTATCATCAGAGTAACTTGAAACTTTACATAGGAAAATATTGGCATACAATATAATCACTTCTCAAATAGGTAACTCATTTTAAATATAGTTTATTTATATATAATAATAATATTAATATTACTAATAAGCTTTATATTTGTATAGCACCTATTACAAGAATTGTAGCCAAACTCGCTTCACAGCAGTTCAATAGACAGATTAGTATAACATGACAGGATAAAAGCAATGTAGAGGAGCAGCTACATTTCAACACATATATCCATGAAGATCAATACATGAAGACTTGTGACTTAGACTCGACTTGGACTCGAAGAGTGGTGACTCGAGAGTGACTTGGACTCGTGAATTGGTGACTTGACTACAACACTGTGGGCGGGTCATTCAGCTGATCCTTTACCACTCCAGTTTATCATTGCAACTCAATCTTGAAAATTACTCAGTTCATAATTTCGCAACGATGTCATCACTATCACTGACATGAGCCATCATGAACGAACTTATGCTAATCATAAATCTATCGATTAGATTTATGATTCGAAATTAATAAAAGTAGGGTAGACATGTGGATATTATCCGGCTGAACAAAACGTGCATTTATCTAACAGGTTTCGTTTTCCACAGGCCTTATTTCGAGCTATTTTCCAAAATCCTATGGAGAAATCACATTGCTTTTTTGTCGAGGGAACCCGAGCACAGCTTACTTCCGGGTTTTAGGACGCGTTACTGCAACACTTTATACACATGTATAGAGTGGCGAAGTCATGCCCATCTATATCCGGTCCATGGGTCCTTATTTCGGAAAGATTATGCATTGAAGTCAATGGAGAGAGAAAACGTATCTTTCGAACCCGTTTGAATTGTGCCATGAATTACACATATGATGTTTGTCAATCTTAAAAATCATTCCATGTTAAAAAAGTCACAGTTTGTCGTAAAACTGTTGAAATATAAGACTATGAAAAATACGCAACTAGAAAGACTACAAATCCCAGAGTCGCGTAAGTGATGTCATAATTGTTTTCCTCCACTAGGAGATAGCTAAGATCAGCGCCATATAGATAGAATCTATCTATATGGCACTGGCTATGATAAGATAACTTTAACAAGATGCCTGTGTGCTTAGTACCAGGTTGTTATCATACCAGCAATGGGTCTTGCTCGTTCTTTCGCTTCCCGTCTGATGAAAGGACCAGGAGTGGCTGGATCAAGTTAGCTACCTAGTTAGCATTACAGCCTTGTAATTTGTATTAGCCTAACATGAAGTAACATCAAGTAACCCAACATGTTAAACAGTAAGAGTGGTAGTCATATTTCGTGAACCCTTTGAAGAGCACTGTCACACCGGTGTGATCATTCTATAATACACAATTTAAGCCCGGGGGAGACAGAGTTCCCACCAGCCCCAGGGTCTGGATTCCCAGGAACCAGAGCAGCAGCCAGAAGAACACGATCACTACGGGCTCCACTATCTTGTCCCCAAAGTACATCTGGCTGAAGCCCATCCTCCGCAGACCCTTGTTGAGCATCCCGAACAGAGTCCCATGCGCTCACAGTCGTCCAGCTGAGGCTCTCTGGTGGTGGGGTCGTCCACGAGGGGCCATCTGCTGCTGGGGTCCCTGGGGGAAGCAGGTCGGGGCCGGCTGCTTTCAGCCTGTGGAGACAATGTTTAGAACAGGTTATATATACACACACACAGATATAAAGAGCTCATAGTACACAACGTGTCCAGCAGTGGCTCAGTCAGTAGAGGCTTGGACTGGGAGCCGTAGGGTCGCCGCCGGTTCAAGTCCCTGAAGAGACTTAAAATAGGGAGTGTGGACTGCTACATGTACTTGGAGGGTCCCAGTTCACCTCCTGGGCCCTGCCGTGGTGCTCTTGTGCAAGGTATTGGACAGTGGACACCCTACACCCCAACTGCTCCCCGGTAGCATCCTAGTACTAGGATGTGTTAAAAGCACAGACCAAAAGCAGAGAACAAATGTCACTGTGTGCTGTGTGCATGTTTGTGTGACCAATAAAGAGGGTTTATCCTCCGATTCTACTAAACCAGAGGCACTCCTATTCCGTTTATATTGTGATATACATCTAAATTAGTATATAGTAGTGCAATATACACATTTTAACTTCTTATGTTCATATATCCATTTTTTTTAAATGTTTTTATTTCAGTCCTCATTTGTCTTCTTATATTAATATAAATATCTATTTGATCTTTTATTGGACATTTTACTTTAACATCTCAGGTTTGGTTACACTATTTATTCTTTTATCTTTAATTTGACATTTTACTTTAACTTCTTATGTTTATAGAAATATTTGTATTCCATTTTTTTTTTATTCTAAAATGGAGCATCTGTCACGGTCTCTACTTGGTCAAAATAGACCTGATGATGGAGGGGAGTTGTTCATCCCTTTAAAGACGTTTCTCTGATGTCATTAAAGGACAACAACGTCTGTAAAGAAACTACCTCAAAAATTATTTTGATTAATATTATCATTACATTTCACTGAGCTACATTTTTTAACCAGAACTGATCATAACACCCAAATATTAATTCATTTTCAGAAATTTAATTACCAGTTTGTTAACATAATGCCACTGTTTCTTTTGTTAAATTAAAAAATATCATATATATAATAATTTTCTCTATGACGGAAGGATTTATATTCTTATTTATTATTTAGTCTGGGATTAGCAAAAGGGTAGCAACAAAATATATTGTCGATAACCTGTAAATAAAAATAATGATGACATGATTACACTTACTCAATAAGGCTACTTCACCCAGAACACTTGTAGGCTTATATCTTATTTTCATTACTATTATTATTTGTGTTAATATATTTTACTTTCTTAAAATATGTTCCCTTACATTGCAAATAGAGTTAAAAAAGGGTAGAATCATGTTAAGAAATTCAGTTGAATAATATCCTCATTATTTTTGTAATAATTTGATATAATACCGTCACAGCGAAAAACTAAAGGACCACAGTGATACCCTTTTTGGGTCATGCGGCTTCCGTTTCCTGCTAGCCCTGCCCCTACTGTTCTCCCGACAGCCTGTAATCCCATTTACTGTATAATGATTGACTTCCTTACTGTAGAACAGCATTCTGAGGCACACCCTTTCCTGTCTGCCATGGTACACAGCACACACACTGCAGTTGCTGTAATATATTCTACATACTGACTTTCTTTACCACTCAAAAGAAAGCACCAACAAACAAATCGACTACAAAACACTTCACCACAGGCTACACCCTGATTTGAAAAGGAAATCTTATAGGCAAAGGAAAAATGACAAGTTAGAAATGAATACACAGGACTTTCATTCCGGGAAGGCCTTAATCACAAATAATTCATTATTAAAAGCAGTGACATGAAAATGCATTACATGTGTACTGGTCCTGTTCCATGATGTGGTCTCTTGTTAAGAGTACATTTACTCAAGTACTCTACTTAAGCACATTCTGAGGTAGGCTACTTGTACTTTTCCATTGTATGCTACTTTGTACTTCTTTCTACCCATCTACAATTCAGAGATACATTGTGTAGTTTTACTCCACTACATGTATTTAATACCTTTAGTTATTTTACAGATTTGGATTAATGATTTGAAATATATAATCAACTCTTAAATTCTGGATTTCTGGTCCATGAATGTCGGGGGTAAATAAATTAGCCTGGTGTGAAGTAAACAGCTACAGCTAGCTTGCTAAATGTACTTTGCTGTACCTGTAATCGCTGGTAATGTAAAGCGGTCTGTCGTGCAGCGTAAACATGTTCAGGAGCTTGCCATCTTCTCCGGTTTTCCGGAGGCTGTTCTTCAAATTCACGTCGACGAAATACATGGTCATTCGCAGGTTGCGTTACAGTGGACATTTTACAGCTGGTCCACTGACAGTAACTTCAGAAAACAAAACATACGAGCTGTGATTCCTCTGTGGTTTTCTGGTTGGTGGCAACTACAGTTAAGGGGCATTACTGCCACCTTCTGGGTTGGAGTGAGGACCTGTGAATTATCTTGCCCAGGTCCTTTTAAAATAAAAATAATAATAATATAAAACCATTTAATAAACGATAACATTACAAAGGGAATACAATTACCTTACAATTAAAGTAACCTCTGTTTGCTTTAAATAATGAAATAGTCTCCCCTAGACACCTCCACTGGTTCCTGCACCTGCCAGGGGTCACCTCAAGGATGTTTTCCTATTAGATGCAGTATTTTTCTTTATTCGTGTACACCCTTAAATCTGTGCTTATTTCTCTAATGAGATTTATTTTGATTATTCCTTTTGCTTCAGATTTCTTTAGTGTTTTGTCCATGATCTCCCTATGTTTCAGAGCCTGGCTAATGCATCATATATTGGTAGTTGTCAAGCGTCAGTGTGCCCTTTATGATTTGCCCAGGAATGCATCTTAAATGTTAAAAAAAAAAAAAAACAGATCTCTGATCTAAAGTAGGAGTAAAATAATGGCATGAAAAAATGTATATTAAAAATATATTGTACTGTGGTACAATGGATCTCTTTGACCAAAACGTACTTTGATGTTAATAACCTGAAACAATGATTATCCACAGGCTTATAGACCTGGTCTGTCATGGACTACTCCAACACAAATGACTTAATGACTTCCAGTGCTACAGTGAAATATTAAAAAAATGGTTAGTAGTAAAGTAGCAAGATGTACATTACAGTGCTCTTACATATATGTAATAGACATACATGACACATTCAACTGGTTAACTGTAAAGCAGAGAACCACCAATGCTTTGCTCAAATGAGTGAAAACTGTGACAGTGTCATGCTCATCAAATGTAATATGGGGAAGGCTATTCCTCTTTATTCAACATAATTATAATGGGATCAAAGGATCCTCAATCTTCCAGACTTCATAGTACACCATTTAGGTTTCATTACGGACTGAACAGGTTTACAATAAACACATGTTTCAATCACAGAGTCTTTCAACCCTATAGTCCCTAAAGTGTATTTGCCATTCACTATCATGTATCATTAACAATGGCTAACAATTCCATTTAAGGTGCATGCACTGATGCTGTAGACTTAAAGGTTTTGGTTGGCGTTCTCTGATGTTGTGATTTGCTTTACTGACAGTGGGCGTGGGATTAAATGCCGCTCGTAAACAGTGTAATCCCAGCTAATCTGGGATACAGTTTCACTCCGCACTGTGGACACAACCTCAGACTGGAGAGCACTGGGAATATGGAGATACAAAGTGTTGGTCTGAGTATGCGGTTTGTCTGGTGAAGGATGTTTCTGCTGCTCCTCGCTCACATCTTGCAGTCTCCTCTGTTAGCGGTGCAGTCCTGTCCAGCTCTATGTGCTTGCACGTATGGGAACGTTGGAGCAGCAGAGCTCAGGTTGAGTGAGCTTCATTTCATCCTCATCTTTGTGTTGTAGTGTTGATCCTCCTGGAACAAAACTTAAAACATCCCATTACATGTGTTTAAGCTTCTATCCAAAGCAGCGTTACTTACTATCAGTGAAGACTGGTCATTAGCCCCACCTAGTGTCAGCAGAAAGTATTAAAAATAATGATTACAAAAAAATGCAACAAATAAATTAAAAAATATATATTTTAAGATCATGTTTAATCATCTGATTCGTCTGTACATTGCTGTTTTAGTCTGTGTTCTTCTAATTAGTGTCTACAGTGTGTGCCTATTGAGCTGTTTAGAGCCATGTGGGACACAACCCGATCCTGCCCCTCCCTCTCACTGTCTAAGTGAATGGTGACTGCAAAAACTATACTGCACATGCTCAGAGTATTTTCCTATAATGTGTGTGGCAAACAAATAATGACCATAGGGTCATTGAGCTGCCATCCCCACCATACGTCATCTCACATCATTCAGAGCTGATTGGCTGTAAGTACGTGTGCCGCGAAAAGTGTGGTGTGTGAAGAGCATAGACTGTATATGTATATATGTGAAGAGGAGACGAGAGAGCTGCAGTGACGCGTCCTAAAACCGTTTTGTTCAGCCGGAAAATATCCACATGTCTACCCTACTTTTATAATTTTCGAATCATAAATCTATTGATTAGATTAGATTTATGATAGACTTTTGAAACTACAAGAATATAAGGAGGACTTTTACAAAAAAGTAATAGAGATTTTTGTCCAGAGGGATAGGCAAATGGACTTAATCTTGAAATGTTTGGCTCTATGAAACCTGATGATTCTGTTTTCTTCAAGGTTGTGTCTTCCTGGTCGAATGTACTTATTGTAAGTCGCTTTGGATAAAAGCGTCAGCTAAATGTAATGTAATGTAATGTAAAAAAAAGTCAAGGTAAGACTGCAATTGTATTGAAAATGGGATCTTACTAAGAGAGAACAATTCAATATTTAAATGATAAAATTACATTTTTTTGGGTATCCTTTTGTTGAACTGTCTGTTTAAAATTAATTGAAGCATCAGACAAAAAAAGCTTTTGAAAATAATATTAGATTTTGATTTAGGTCAAAATATAATACTTGTAAACCCGAAGAGTCAGTGCCAGAGCCTCACCAGCCATGAACCTCACTGCAGAAGCTTATAGACATCTACGTTTTTTGTGCCCCACCACTTTTGTACATATAAAAACGCCACTGCTTACTATTCAATACCGCAGTCACATCTGGTATTGAATGGTATGTACATTTGGATAGTTGGGGACAAAATATCTTTTCTAAGGACACTGACATGTTGCAGGGGATTGACCCGCTGACGCTTTGATTGGTAGATGCTTATTATTATTATTATTATTGCCCGAGACGTGATATTTGAGTAACTATAATTGTATTCATTTTTAACTTAAAAAATTAGGAGGATAACAGGGACAGGGTTGAAATCTTCTTGTAACCAAATCAAGTTAGAGAATGTATCATTCTAATTGGAAAATAAGTATATTCGTGAACTAAATCAGAAAAGAAGATTTGGAATTTATATATTAAATATTCACGTTTCTAATATGAAACAAAGGCTTTTGCAATTGAGAAAAAATCTGATTTGTACAAGATTTAGCTTTCAGCTACTGTCCATCTGCTGTTCGTTGACCAAGGGAAAACAACTGGTAGGAAATCCATTGAGCATGTTTGTAAAGCCTTTCAATATGCACATGCATTCCTTTAGGTAAGAAAAGTCACTAATAATGTTACACATTTGGTTATTTGAAATATCCTCATAGTAACTACAATTATTAACGTATTATAAGTAACCAATGTAAAGCATTAGACAAGGAAAATAGTGTTTGAGAATTGCATATTTTCAAGCAAAAATGATCAAATAGTGTGAATGATTGAACTGAGAAATGACACATCTTTGTATTTCCCATCACAGGTTGGTGCAGTGCAGTGACCCTGGGATCTCAGCCGTTCCTGTTAACGTCCCGGCTGATACAGTCAAACTGCGTCTAGAGAAGACCTTTATCTCCAAGTTGCCCCGGGCAGCCTTCTACAACCTGTCAGAGCTGCGTTTTTTGTGGCTGACCTACAACTCCATCACCTCCATCCACCCCAGCAGCTTCGTCAACCTGATGGCCCTGCGAGAGCTACGTCTGGATGGAAACCTGCTGTCATCCTTCCCCTGGGAGGGGCTCAGGGACATGCCCCGCCTCCAGACTCTCGGTCTCCACAACAACCGTCTTTCCAGCCTTCCTGCCCACGCTGCTGTCTTTCTTCCGAATATCACCTACCTGGACCTGTCCAGTAACAGGTGTGTCAGATACCACCGTTTCTGTTGAGTGTGAGCTTGAGTGGAGGAAATGGAATTAGTAGCAGGGAGCTTTGAATTGTTTTCCGTCCAATCTGCACAAAATGTCCGCCCTCGGTTGAGTCCGGTTGAGTCAAAAGAATGGAGAGGGAAAATAACTCTGGGTTTCCATTTTAGCGCATTTTACAACTTTAAGGAGTGACTGACACATAAACTGTAGTACCACCATTTAGACTCTATGGATATTAGCTTCAACGCCCAGCTTGCTTCCTGGGGGGCTTTTGACCATTAGCTGATTGAGAGTGACAATTTTGCCTCTTGACACAAGGGTTTTTGTTCAGCAGTACACCTTACATTTCACGACAAAACTTAAAGCAGTCGTGGAAGAATTAGAAGCCAGCCTGTTTAACTTAGAACAGGTTTTACAAATGTACTATAACCCAGTGGCGAGCCGTGACTTTTATACCTAGGCCCTCTGACCCCCCTTCCCTCGAAAAAAAGAAGAGTTATTACGTCACAGCGTATACTTCAGCAGAATATCAAAACAGCGGCCCGGGGTGCAAAACGCATCAATGACAACGACCCTCTACCACACAAAACAACACCATTTATATAAACACCCATCATGACAGGGCTCCCACAGCCAAGTAACAATTACAAATGAATTAAGTCGGCACGGCGGCCCACATTGAAAATGACTTAGGCCTACCTTTGATGATCAAATCACTGAAACACAAAGTCCATCCTCCTGTCCTTTTGGATGAAGCACTTGATGGCAGATATGGAGTACTCGAGTCCTGGACTCGGACTCTAGTCGGACTCGAGTGCCGATTTTCGGGACTCGACTCGGACTCGCGCACTGATTGATGGGACTCGGACTCGTGATTTCTCGCGCACGATGACTTTGACTCGGACTCGTGAATTATCGCGTACGCTGACTTGGAGTCGGACACAGGATTTTTTTCCCCCACGATGACTCGGACTCGACTTGACGACGCTGAAGTTGGCTTCCGATTCAGAGCATCCGATTTGGCAGTTAAGGGGAAAGTTAAGGGACATCTAAAACCACTAGACCTACACTCATCAAATCTGGACTGGATTATCTCAGAGGGTCTAAAGATTCTTTATAACACAGTTTGAGATTTGTGAAACCTTTATTCTATTTGTGAAAATACAAAAAAGGGAGATTTCAGTGCTTTTTTCGCATCCTGACCACATTAGACCAGGTCCTGATCTGAAACCACTAGACCTACACTCATCAAATCTGGACTGGATTATCCCAGAGGGTCTAAAGATTCTTTATAACACAGTTTGAGATTTGTGAAACCTTTATTCTATTTGTGAAAAATAAATACAAGAAGGCATAAAGGCGTGCCCAGCTGGGAGGTTCACTTTCTGATCCTGATCCTGGCCTGCTGCAGCAACCTCAGCCTTCCACCTGTGTTTGTATTTTCACAAATAGAATAAAGGTTTCACAAATCTGAAACTGTGTTACAAAGAATCTTTAGACCCTCTAGGATAATTCAGTCCAGATTTGATGAGTCTAGTGGTTTTAGATCAGGACCTGGTCTAATGTGGTCTAGATAAAAAAAAGCAGCAAAATCTCCCTTTTTGTATTTTCAGTTCACAAATAAAATTAAGGTTTCACAAATCTCAAACTGTGTTATAAAGAATCTTTAGACCCTCTGGGATAATCCAGTCCAGATTTGATGAGTCTAGGTCTAGTGGTTTTAGATCAGGACCTGGTCTAATGTGGTCAGGATGCGAAAAAAGCACTGAAATCTCCCTTGTTTGTATTTTCACAAATAGAATTAAGGTTTCACAAATCTCAAACTGGGTTATAAAGAATCTTTAGACTCTCTGGGATAATCCAGTCCAAATAAATCGGCTATGCAGCGATTTAAGAGGTTCAAACACGGAGGATTGTTCGCTCAGCGCTGTAAATTAAATGTCCCTTAACTTTCCCCTTAACTGCCGAATCGGATGCTCTGAATCGGAAGCCAACTTCAGCGTCGTCTCGACTTGTACATTGATCCTCCAACTTGGACTCGGACTCGAGCACATTTTCTCTGGAGTCTGATGTCCTCTATCCTGGCGTGTGCACCTGTGAGGCGAGTTCACGGACTGGGCCCCGCTATTCCAGTCTAGAGATGTCTAGAGACACACCCCGCATCGTGCTGTATGCTTTCACACATTCTGCTTCCACATTGGAAAAGAGCAGCGCAAAATGCTCGTTATGTGGAAACAATATAGAAGAGAAGGCTCCGTAACACATTACTCTAAGGATCGAGTTCAGACATATAGGCTGTCTTGAACACTATCATCAGAGTAACTTGAACTTTACCATAGGAAAATATTGGCATACAAATATAATCACTTCTCAAATAGGTAACTCATTTTAAATATAGTTTATTTATATATAATAATAATATTAATATTACTAATAAGCTTTATATTTGTATAGCACCTATTACAAGAATTGTAGCCAAACTCGCTTCACAGCAGTTCAATAGACAGATTAGTATAACATGACAGGATAAAAGCAATGTAGAGGAGCAGCTACATTTCAACACATATATCCATGAAGATCAATACATGAAGACTTGTGACTTAGACTCGACTTGGACTCGAAGAGTGGTGACTCGAGAGTGACTTGGACTCGTGAATTGGTGACTTGACTACAACACTGTGGCGGGTCATTCAGCTGATCCTTTACCACTCCAGTTTATCATTGCAACTCAATCTTGAAAATTACTCAGTTCATAATTTCGCAACGATGTCATCACTATCACTGACATGAGCCATCATGAACGAACTTATGCTAATCATAAATCTATCGATTAGATTTATGATTCGAAATTAATAAAAGTAGGGTAGACATGTGGATATTATCCGGCTGAACAAAACGTGCATTTATCTAACAGGTTCGTTTTCCACAGGCCTTATTTCGAGCTATTTTCCAAAATCCTATGGAGAAATCACATTGCTTTTTTGTCGAGGGAACCCGAGCACAGCTTACTTCCGGGTTTTAGGACGCGTTACTGCAACACTTTATACACATGTATAGAGTGGCGAAGTCATGCCCATCTATATCCGGTCCATGGGTCCTTATTTCGGAAAGATTATGCATTGAAGTCAATGGAGAGAGAAAACGTATCTTTCGAACCCGTTTGAATTGTGCCATGAATTACACATATGATGTTTGTCAATCTTAAAAAATCATTTCCATGTTAAAAAAGTCACAGTTTGTCGTAAAACTGTTGAAATATAAGACTATGAAAAATACGCAACTAGAAAGACTACAAATCCCAGAGTCGCGTAAGTGATGTCATAATTGTTTTCCTCCACTAGGAGATAGCTAAGATCAGCGCCATATAGATAGAATCTATCTATATGGCACTGGCTATGATAAGATAACTTTAACAAGATGCCTGTGTGCTTAGTACCAGGTTGTTATCATACCAGCAATGGGTCTTGCTCGTTCTTTCGCTTCCCGTCTGATGAAAGGACCAGGAGTGGCTGGATCAAGTTAGCTACCTAGTTAGCATTACAGCCTTGTAATTTGTATTAGCCTTAACATGAAGTAACATCAAGTAACCCAACATGTTAAACAGTAAGAGTGGTAGTCATATTTCGTGAACCCTTTGAAGAGCACTGTCACACCGGTGTGATCATTCTATAATACACAATTTAAGCCCGGGGGAGAAATGCTAACGCTACATTAGCATCTGCGATCTTTTCTACTTGCGCTATCTGCACAAATGGTTTACATTAAACATTAACTAGAGAATGCAATTCCTGAAGAAATTGCTAGTGGGAATGCTTTATGCTGAAAAGCTGACGCTAAACTGCTATGTTGAAATGTAATGTGTAAGAAGAAAGTGAATCATTTAGATTAAAATGAAATGAGTAAGAAGAAAGTGAAGAATTTAGATTGAAATGATACATGAACACTGGGGGCTTGAATGTGTGATGAGTAGGGTTGGGTATCGTTTGAATTTCCACGATTCTGATTCCGATTCCGATTCTACTTTTCGAATCCGGTTCTTAACGGTTCTCAATTCCGATTCTTTGAGGGGCAGGGTAAAAAAATGATACATGCTTCTTCCACCAAAAAAAATTACATTTATTCGAGAAACTTTTACACAGGTTAGTTTACAGTAATATTCACATTAATCAGTCTGTTTATATTCACTACTATGTAACTGTAACCTGAGAACCACTGAAGCTACAACAGTGCAACAGTCCAACTTTTAAAGGAAACCCCCCCCCATTTAAAAACAGTTCTTGTTGAGAAAAACAAGCATATCTGCCTTCTCAGGCATACCGGGAAGAAATGTTTGAACATTTTAAAGTAACATGCTTCAATCTGGTGCACTTTAAGCAGAATTACTAGAGACTAGATCTAGGGGGTACATCTCTAAACACCCATATGAAAAAGATCGGTTTACATTTTAATAATTAAATAAGTATGTGAACATAACCAATAACCTACCACAGCCAATAACAAATACATGTAACGTATTCTATTTTTGTTGTTCATTCATATCTTATTTTACTATTTTATTGATGCATATTTTTAGTTATCTCTCCAGTTTAAAACGATATGTCTGGTTTACTGTCCTATAGTATACATTGGAATGATTTCAAACCTGTTTTATCCCAATAATTATAAAGGAGTGCCTTGGAAATATGTGTTTACATAAATTGTGATCAAAAAGTTTGAGACCCACTGAGATAACTTAGACTAAAGTGAACTATCTAAACACTCAGAGTCCTTTACCTCACTGAGCTGAAGTTATCAGCCTCTCAGTCTGACTGGAGAAGACTCTCCCTCCACATCATTGTAGAAACATCTTCTTCTAATATCCGTTAGAGCAGCTAGCACCAGATGCTAATAACAACAGCGCCCTCCCTTTCTCTCTCGCTCTCTCGCTCGCTCCCACGCTCACTCGCACTTTGGCTGTGAGCTGCGGGTGCCAGATAAGCCAACATCCCCCATTTTCATCACTTACAGCACCCATCGTACAGGGCAAATGAAAAGTGTAACCGGGATGAAAAGGGTGTTACATTTACTTAATTATGAATGTTGTTAAATCAAGGCCGAAAATTAGGATGAGCACCAACGATAAAAAAAATGGTGTTCCCTCCCAGAGCTGTCAGCGCAGCGCCTCCACAGATCTGGCGCCCTAGGCGAACATGGTTATGCTGTAGGAAGTGTAGGTACAACGCTACATCTCCTGCCCCGCCGCAGTCATACAGTAGGCTACAGAGAGCGGCGAGAAACATTTCCTCAGGCATCGAAAAGCGGAACCGAAATTCACATTTCTAAATGATGCCGTTGGAATCGAAATGTTGATGAGTGATGAGAGAAGAAAAGAAAGTAAAAAGGCTTGGAAAAGCAGCAGAATATTTGAACCGCAAACTTCTAAACTAAGTTGATGGCGAATGATCTGTTGCCATGGTAAAGGCATTTGATGACACCCCATAATACGCTTAAGATGCGTTGATGGTTGCATTGTTACCAAACCTGTGAAGTCTTGGGCTGTTTGGAGTATTTTCACTGAAATTATGAGAAAACCGTGTTTCCAGACGAGCATGTTGTTGCCATGGTAACGGCAATTGAAGAAATCTCAAAACTGTCCCGTAGATGTCTTCAAGGCTGGCGAGCACTGGCGAGCACTTTTTGAACATTTTCATAGGAGTTATAGTGACATCATATTTTATGGTGAGGGATGCGTTTCCATGGAAACGGCATATGGTGAGATCTCAGATTTGGCGTAGAGCTGTTGAGGCATGGACCGGTGATATACAAGTGAAGATTGGGGGACGATTGGACCGTGTCGATTGGACTTACAGCCTCATCGTGTTTCATGGCGAGTGGTCTGTCGCCATGGCAACGGCATTTGATGACACACCATACTACGCTTAGATGCGTTGATGGCTGCATCGTTATCAAACCTGGGAAGTTCTGGGCTGTTTGGAGCATTTTCACTGAAGTTATGAGAAAACCGTGTTTCAAGGCGAGCATTGTGTTGCCATGGCAACGGCTTTTGAAGACATCTCAAAACTGTCCCGAAGATGTCTTCACAGCTGGACTGTTGAAGTCTGCTGCATGTCAGTTGGAGTGATGACATCATCGTGTTCCATTACACAGGTGTTTATATTTGAGCTAACGAGCTCTGTAGAGATCACAGGTTTCCATTATTCTGAATGAGAGATGAGCCTCTTACATGTGAACGTTTTGTGGAAGAACCGTAACAGATATCTGTGAAATTTCAAAATGTGAAGCATGTCAAGGAAGTTGAGTATCTGAAGTATCATTTTTGTGTAGTTTCGGGTTAATAATGTGGCCTTTTTGGCAATTTAACTAAAGGTGTGCAGCTGCTGCTGTGAGGAAATATCAGACTGAAATTACAATGGGCTTTAATGGAGGCATGTTGAACGTTGTTGTCACTTCATGCCCTCAAGAGGCACTTTGTTTAATTATGTTTTGCTTAATTATTTGTCATTTTTCAAGCTATGAGATGTTTTCCTACGTTTGTCATGATAGATTATGTCTCAAGAATGTAGGGTTTGGGAATTATGGCAGTTTAAAAAAAAAATATCAAGGCACATTTCAAGATTTCTTACCCTAGCTGTGACATCACGCAATCTAGTTAATGTTAAAATGGGAAGAAAACAAAAAAATGTTTAATATCTCTAAAAGTAAGAATTAGATTTAAAAGTTGTTTTAGACGAATAATGTCAGAAAGATGTGTAACATTTGAAAGTTGAAATGAGGTTTCTGAGTGAAAGTATGAATGAACAGTTAGCAGTTGAAGTCGCATGAAGATTTGTTGAAGTTGAAGAATTTCTCCATTGACTTCAATGTTAAAAATGTGATGAATTATGGGATGTATCTCTGGAATTATGAAAGTTATGAATGAGAAAAGTAATAGCAATCGATTCCCAACCGAGCTGAACGTTTTGATGTTTGAACGGAGTTTCTGCGATGTTCAATGCAGGAGGAGAAGCGCGGCAAAATAAGTCGGCGGAATAATAAGTCGGCGGAATAATAATAACAATTTCGTGCGTAGAAGAACAGTTAGTTGGAATGCTGTTAACAGCATTCCAACTAAAAAAGACCAGACAGTTCAGAGAGAATCAAAGGAAGGCAGGCATGACATTCTTCTGGACGTGTTTGATTGTGATCACAGTGAGGGTAGTCAATCCTTTTGTTGACAAGACAGTAGTGACGGCCATCTTGGTGACGTGTGTTGTTCTGCTAGACCGGAGATGTAGTTCATTCTGCGTTTCACACAAACTAATGTGTTACTTCACAGTTTTACGACACATTTTTTTGACTTGCAAAATTATCTTTTAAATTGACAAACATCATATGTGTAATTCGTGGCACAATTCAAACGGGATCGAAAGATAATCTTTCTCTCTCCATTGACTTCAATACATAATTTTTCCTAAATAAGGTCCCATAGAGGTCCACCGGAAGGGGAGAGACTTCGCCACTCTATAAACCTCACAGCGGGCGGAACTCGTCATAAAGTCCGCGAAAATAAAGCCTGCCCATTTAGAGGGAAGATATGATTGGTCAATTGTACTGTCATTTGACATTTGACATTTGACATTACTCTCGAGAATAAGTACATTCAACCTGGAGGTGGCTCAGGGGGAGCATTTGACCTGTCTGAAGCTGAAAACTTCAGGAAACTTCAGAAAAACTGCCCTCGACTGCGACCTGACAATGTAGAATGTTTTCTGCACTCAGGGCTGGTATGGTAATGGTATTATCCAACTCTGAACCTTAGCCCTTTTGAGGGGACAGAAATCGAGGTATCGGCTGAGTTTTTTGGTCTAGACTCTTTCGACGATGCCCTCCATGGGAGGGTTTTACATGGGCCAATCACTAAACTTTTGTTTTTCTGTAATGTTTTGTTATGGTTGGGGTTAGGGTGTATGTTTTTCCCCTCAAGGTTTAAGGTAAGAGTAAGCTGTTTATTTTCCTCTTCTCCTATCCTCTTCTCTCTTCTCCTGTCCTCTTCTCTCTTCTCCTGTCCTCTTCTCTCTTCTCCTGTCCTCTTCTCTCTTCTCCTGTCCTTCTCTGTTCTCCTCTCCTTCTCTCTTCTCCTCTCTTCTGCTATCCTGACCTCTACTCTACCTGTCACTTCTCTCCTAAGACTGACTTTATTACCCGGTGAGCTGCTGGAGCTTTGGTTTCCTCTGCGAGGACAACAGGAAGGAACAGAACAAAGAAGAATTTTAGGTACAGTATTTTTCAGAGCAATACACGTGCATTATAATATAACGCTGTTCAAAACAACTATGCTTGATTAGGATTCCTACTGGATGTGTACATATATTTCAGACAAATTAACCTTACTAAAGTAGGGTCACGGTAAACTCCATTATATTAAAGAGTTTGTTAGTAGTAAGTGGTGCAGTAATGAGTCCTAAAACCTGAAAATGACATTTTACCCTTTCCCGTTCCCTTGTCTCAAAGTTTTTTCGGAGTTTTGTGTTGTGTGGTTAGAAGGCACAAATAAGGTCTGTGGTTAACGCAAGCTTATGAGATTTTTACGTTTTGTTTTACGAAATAACAAATGTGGACAAATACTCCACTCATGTCCGAAGCTTCTATGTGCCATACAGATGTAGCACCTCATTTCAGACTCCAGCTTACAGCTTCCTGCCTACGACCTGCCTAAGACCAGTATCGAGGAATGTTAGGCCCTCCCACTATTTTCCAAGAGGGCGTTGCCAGATTTTCAATTTCAGGTTTTAACCAGGAGATGGCGCTTCATTCACAAATACAGAAAGACAAGTTTCATGGACTTTCTGTTGTGTTTTGAACAGCATTTGAACACATCAATATTTTATCTCATCTTGTAATTCAATAATATATAGTCTTTATATATTAAATAATCATAATAATAATATAAATGTTTACATTACACTTCTTTATATGTTATGCTCATACTTTTACCTTTACAATTGTTTGCTTTATATGCAGTATATATTTTGTATATTTGTGTGTTTGCTTCCTCCTACTTCCTTACGGACACATAGGCCTACTGTATGATGTATTATTATTATTATTATTAATATGAAGATATTATTAAGATAAGATAAGATGTTACTTTATTGATTGAACATTTTAGTTTAGAATGTGCTGTCCCACGGTAATTCAGAAGGCTCACAGGTCACATTCCGACCATTATTTAAAACAATAGGTGCTTTCACACCGTCTACAGTTTGATTTGTATAGAGGGAGCTCTGTGGCCAGCGATTAGGTGTGGCGCATTTATCATAGGTGATCAGAGCTAACTGCCTGCCGTCAGATTTCATTTAAAAAATAGGTCTGATTATAAGACTATTTCTGCGCTCATAAAGAATGATAAGAATAAGGCGTATTGAACTGGTTTCATTCATTAGTGAGTTTATTTAACACTAGAACCGCCAATCGGGTCAATTTGTGTGATGTGTGTTGTGTGTGTGCAATGTAACTTTTTTTCAATAACATATTAAAGTCTCCCAGTCCGTGACTTTTCCTGAAAGTGTGTTATGTAGCACCCTATGTTGTTAAAAATTGCATTCTAACAGCGGGATTTGACGGTGTTAGGTAGGCCTATACAAAAACCTCTGGCGGTTCTAGTGTTAAGGTAATTAGATACAGTAGAAGCCTTTTTTTTATCAGTAACGAATTTAGCAGTTGAACATAAAAGTCAACTAACTGAGGGTCACTTGCAATGACAGTGTTGTGTCTAAGGCTGCGGCCACACGAGGACGAATTCGGTCGTTTGCGTTACTGTTTAGTGTCATATAGACCGTTCGGCCACACGAGGACGACTGAATACGGCACTAAACGACTGAGGAAACGATAACGGGTCCCAAGGTGGATAGAAAGGCATACGCAACTCTCTGGGGGGTCAAACGGCTCCGTGTGTGCGCCCTATCCGAACATTTTCAGATCACTGATAGTGATTGCGCAATAGCCCCGCCTCTCCCCACCTCTTCTGCTCACCTCCGCTTACCCCGCGCCATTGCTGAAGTGTTTCACCACCAACAACAACAACAATGGCGGATCGCAGAGTTGCTATCGTGCTCCGGACGCTATTGACCATGCTACAGTTGTTTGTGCAACATCTACAGCAATAATGATGAGGCAATAGCCCCGCCTCTAGTGCTCACCCCCGCGTCAAAGTAAACTGCACCCTGAATTCAGATTATTTATCTTTCTCTCGATATGGACCTAAACGCGAGTGAAGTCTAATCTGACAGGACGGAGACACGCAGCTCTGCTCACCTGCAGCTCCTCCCGCTGCAGCAAAACACACACTTCAAGTCAGATCATCACCCTTAGCTATTTTAATTACCTCTCAAACTCCCTAAACTAGTTATAAATATGTTTATTTTTACTGTCGGCCGGGTCACTGATTACTGGATGAGCGGCTGCATGAGACAGACACTGACGCTGTCCGAAGAGAGGGAGGAAAAAGAGAGGCTCTGTGTATTTTATTATCATATTATATAGAGTCGTTATTCATTTGTTTTAAAGCTCAATAAATAACAAAGAAGACCTTTGACCGGCATCATTTTGTCCGGTAGATTTAAACTTTAATACACGTTGACTGGCGAAAAACTCTGCCCGGTTCCCTCGGCCCCCACCGCGGAGAATAAACAGAAGGGCAACCATGACAACCATGCTTCTTCGCTGCTTTTGTGGAGGAAGTTACAGCGCTACGTACAGGCTCCTGCATGTACTGCAGCTTCTCCAGTGGTTGGAGCTAAAGGGAGCGGTCTCGTGTGGGCAGACACTATCCGGATAACTATTGCGTGTGGACGGAAGCTTGTTTGCGATTGTGTTTGCGTTAATCCTATGCGTTTAGCCGTTTTCGTCCTTGTGTGGCCGCAGCCTAACTGTAAGCTTGTCACTCAGAGTAACCAGTTAATTTAGCTGCTGGAGAAGAAAGATCAGGGGGGGAGGGGGGGAGAGAGCTGTGGTTGATGGGCCATTAGTTGTGTAAATGCACAGCTGAGAGCTGCCGTTTCATTCAGACTGTTTAAAAAACGGTAACAACGGACTATTTTTCTTAGCGGATGCATGTCAATTTAAATCAATACATGATACAACTATTTTTTAAATCAATAAAAGCATTTCAATTAATACTGGGAGTCATGTCGTTACTTTGTTGAGAATGTGGCCATGTAATAAGCGGGATAATTTGCAGCGACTTGTTCCTTATGGGGAAAATAACACCCTTCAATAACACCCTTCATGCAGATCAAGATCCTGATCTGCCGACGAGGCTCCGTTAAAATATAAATATTTGTAGTGAATTACTGAGTTTAGGCACGTTAATAACGTTTTAATGAAGTTGAATACAGTATATTCATATGTGTCAGTGATTTCATGTCAATTCGGCGAACATAAACATAAATGATCGTGGTGAAGATGATGATTAAATTAGGATTAAAAATCGAGAGCCGGGCTGCATTTCCTCCCGTTCGTTTTTTTCGACTAAACAACATTATTTTGTTAAATAACAACATGGTGATGTTTTGTAAATGATTACATGTCTCCTATTTAGCACAGAGTATGATATCCGTGACATATGGATCTTAACAAAGTTCCGCTGTACATCCAGCGTACTGTATCTGACTTTATTTCACATGAGCTCCAGTGTGGAACCCCACTGCACCCCCTGGTGGATCAATGATCATTTGCAGCTGGCTTCATAATATATACATTTATTTATCATGGGGGAGGTCTCAAGTCAAGCTGGAGGTTTTCCCTTGAGCGAGGGCAGATCACGTACCAATCACGGCCCTCGCATTTTAAACTGTCTGAAATGAAGCGCTACATCTGTAACATTAACGGTTGCTAACAAGTGACTTCATGAAAATACTAAAGTCCACCTTTAGCTTAGCGGTGGTGACGCACAGCCATGGATTGTGATGTAGTTCGTTTATAGAATTTCATTAGCTTTTCATGTATGCTGATCGCACTTAGGCTTCGAGATCACAAAGTGGTGTAAATATGTGGAGATTATTCTGCTGAACAAAACCTGTTAAGTATCACAGACATGTGTTGGCCACAAAGTTTATTTTCTTTAATTAAACTTTTGTTAAGGTACCAGTAGCAATGCTAACTTCCGGGTTGGCCTACACAAATACTTCATCACTGCAGCACTCGGAGTTACATGTAAATAGTCAACCCAGTCTCACGGCATTTCATGTAATAGTCACAAAATTAATTGTATCTATTGATTCGTGTTCACCAACACGATTTTCACATTTTTTTCGTGTCACACAGAACGATTTTAAAAGCAATGTATTTCTATTGGTAGTAGTTTCGTGCCTGCACCACTTCTTTTTGTCTGGTCCGGTCTTGGAAGACGAGAAGCTGTGTGGTTCATAAAAACATTTTCTTACTCAATATCAAGCCACGATTACTGTTTTTATTTTAAATTGTATAATGTCAGACTTTTTTTGCCGTCCGCGAGGATGGGGCTCAGAGCCTCAGAATACTGAAATCTGTATTTTTTAAATCTTTTTTTCCTTCTAATTTATTATTATTTATCGTTCTGTGTGACACAAAAACAATGGGGAAATCGTGTTGGTGAATTAATTTCGTGACTATTACACGAAATGCTGTGAGAGTGGGTTGAAATAGTTAACCATGTTAGCTAAGGTTAGCCATCTGTTCCTCTTAACATTTGTATTTTACATGGAAGTTTTAACATTTCTCATCTATGATTTTAAGAAATTGAACTTACAAGTTCAGGATGGTCTGTAGTTTGGTATAGTGAAGTATTCGTCAAGTATTCGAGATGGTCTGTAGTTAAAATCCCCATGCCCAGTGAGCCTAATGACTTTCGGCCTATAGCACTTACTTCACTGGTAATGAAATGCTTTGAGCGTTTAGTTAAGAGGTATTTCATCTCACAAACATAGCACCTCTTAGATCCCATGCAATTTGCATATCAGGCATCTAGAGGGGTGGAAGATGATATCACAACCCTCTTGCATCTTCTGCAGACTCACCTCGAGAAGCCAAAAGCCCATGTAAAGATCTTATTTGCCGTTTTTGTCATCGGCTTTTAACGCCATCAAGCCTAGTATTTTAGCAAATATTTTAACTGAAGAATTCTCACTTGAACCTGGTCTGATCTCCTGGATCGTTGACTTCCTCAGCTGTAGAACTCAGCAGGTTAGAATAGACATGACACTTTCTGATACGATAACTACCTGGATAGGCTCACCCCAGGGATGTGTCCTATCCTCTCTTTTATTCATTTTATACACCAACTCCTGCATCAGCACTTTTCCCAACAGGCACTTTATTAAGTATGCAGATGATACGGCCCTGGTCAGCCTCCTATTTGATGAGGAAGAGGAGCAGGGAACTGTCCTTGATTTCTTTATCAACTGGTGTGAGAATTCAAACCTGCTTTTAAATACCTCAAAAACAAAGGAGATGGAAATAGATTTTAGAATAGCACAATGGCCCAACCCTACTCTTTTAAATAGGGAGCCTATATCTGTTTTTTTATGTCTGTTCTTTTTAACCCTCCTGTTGTCTTCGGGTCAAATCTGACCGATTTACTATTTTCATCAATCATAACTTCTTTGTTTTACATTCGATTGCATTAAGGCTTAATGATATCCTTCACAGTAGACCTTTGAACATATACAATTGCTGATCACCACTTTCATTGAATTTTGGATGATTTAGTCAACTTTGTAACACCCATGGTGTTCCCGGTCTCACACACACACACACACACACACACACACACACACACACACACACACACACACACACACACACACACACACACACACACACACACACACACACACACACACACACACACACACACACACACACACACACACACACACACACACACACACACACACACACACACACACACACACACACACACACACACACACACACACACACACACACACACACACACACACACACACAAGATGTGTTTTCCCCACCTTATGTGCCCATCCCCATGGATCACACCTGGCACACGTAATACATGTTCAGTGTCTGTTCTTTATATATTTACTGCAGTTTTTCATGTATACCAGTAGTCTGATACAATATGTACAGTTTGAAAGGGTGTTAAATTAAATTTGGTGATGATTAATGGTTTTTGTGTTAATGTAATAGCAGTTAAAACAGTCAAGTCAAATTTGACCGCGAACACCAAAGTAAAGGGGGGAACACAAAGACAACAGGAGGGTTAATCTATGTCTATGTTGTTGTCAGTGACGTATGTTTTATCTTTTTTAACCTGTTAAGCCCGGAAGCAACATCTTGCAAGAAACAGCGTCTGAGGGCTTCTTAACATTTAACAAACTATAAATGTGTCATACCCACTTAACGGGAAGAAACTCAGCTACCTGACAATATTAACTATTTTTACCGAAACATAACACAAGTCTAACGCCGAGCCTCTGAATTAGCACTATGCGAAAGAGTGCTAACGCACTTAGCACATAACTCACGCTAGAAATATTGTATACTTCATCAGATCTGCACAAACTATATATCATACGAAATCTGAGATTTCATGGATTCCAAAGGTATAAGTATCATCACTGTGCGACCAAAACCCACGGCAGCGAAAGCAAAACCAGACAACACACAACTTAGCTTTGTTTGTTTGTTTATTTATTTAAAGGACAGTGCACATTGATCAACATTACTGTAAACGTGCCAGCAGGCTAATTTTCAACTGTTGTCCTCTTGGCAAGATGTTAAAATAACCAAAACAAGGCTAGAGAAATAAAAACATAATGAAATAAAATACACACATTAACAGACAACAACAGCACAACAATTAATAGGAACAGACACACATGCAAACAGATGAAATACTATCATATCATACAGTTAAAAGTGTTCACATTTTGTATTGCTTAAAATACAGTTCTTAAGATAGTAGGGGTGTAACGGTATACGTACCCGTACCGACATTATTCGGTACGGGCCCTTCGGTTCGGTACACGAAGTGTACACCGAAGTGTACCGAACGAATACAACGTTAAACGTAAAAAATTGAGAACGTGAACAACTTCTTGGAAGTAATCTCAGGTGCTGCGTCACAGCAGTAATTTGCTCACATTGGGTTCAACGCGTCATCGAGCGAGCAAGTCATTTAATTGGACGAGAGGCATACTATGAGAGCTGGTCAGAGGGATGCGTTCCAATGTAGTCAGTAATTTGAGGAACTGTCGAAATGGCGAACGCAGATAAAGTTGAGCTCGAAAATCCTCCACCATCATTGAAGTCTCCGGTTTGGGAATATTTTAGTTTAGTTACGTACAAGGATGACGGACAAAGACAGGTGGACCGAACCAAAGCTGTTTGTCGGCATTGTTCAACTAAAATTGGTTACACAGCTGGCGATACATCAAACTTGCACACTCATTTGAAAAGGCATCACCCGAACGTGAATATCACCGGTACCAAAAGAAAAAAGACTGAAGTGCAAACCCAACTCCCACTAGCATTTAAGCCTCCAACACTCGGAAAAAGTTCAGACCGAGCCAAAGCTATTACAAACGCCAAATATCCTTATGTTGCCATGTTAGCAAAGCGCTACCTGGCTGTATCTGCTACCTCTGTCCCTAGCGAGAGGGTGTTCTCCACAGCAAAAAAAAAAAAAAAAAGCGTCTCAATTCTTGAGAGGAGTTTCATCTTTATGTCATGATACTGAATAGTTTAGATGAGAATTAAAGGCATCGAAATGCCAGGTTACTAGTGTTTATCATGTAAACAGGGAACATGAATAACCCGATCTCTCTGTGCTCATGTAAACACCATGATGTCCATGTAGAGATGCAGTCAATGTGTTTTACTGGAGCCTCAGTTCGATAAGAGATTATTTTCTGAGTTCTTTAACTTCGGTACTCTCTCTCTCAAAATGGTAATGTGCATTACGTTTTAATTATACTTCTTATCATTCAGAAGCTTTTTGTGTGTGTTTATGTTTTACTGAGTGCTTATAAGCAATTTCCATCCCAGTATTCAGTTAACTATTTATTTTCTGTGCACATTACATAGATATTCTACCTACTGCTTGGGACTTTGAGTCTTCAAAATGTCCAATGCCACAGACTGGGACTTACTTTAGAGTCAGTTGTATTTACATTCAGTATGACTTGTTATGATTAAATGTGAAAGAGTATACTGCTCAATAAATAATTATCACTTCACCACCTCTCTTGACATTTAGGCGCTTGAGAGTGAGTCAGAGGCAGAACACAGGGACAGTGGAGAGAGGTCCGTTGCTGAGGTGAGTGATGAAAGGGAAATTACAGTTTAGAGTAAATTGTGATGTGGACTCTCATCTCAGAATTTTAAGGAAATCAGTGGGGATATTGAACAGGAAACATTTCAGTCAAGGGGCATCATATGACCAATATAGACAGAAGAGCAACATTTATTTGAACATTCAAGTCAATGATACCATTCCTAGGTGAACTTAACAACTGTATGGAGTCAGATCAGTCTCAATATTAATAAATGCTCACACGTTTATTTTGCGATTTATATATAAATGACTCCACAACAATATCTCTCAATGCACTCACAAATTCAGTCTGGCTTTAGAACACATCATAGCACAGAGACAGCTCTGGTTAAAGTCACAAATGACATTCTAATAGCCTCAGACAAGGGACTTGTCTCTATTCTTGTTTTTGCTCGATCTCAGTGCTGCATTTGATACTATCGACCATGATATCCTATTGCAAAGACTAGAGCACTTAGTTGGCATACAGGGAACTGCTTTAGGCTGGTTTAGGTCCTATCTATCTGAACGCTCTCAGTTTGTACGTGTTAACGATGAATCATATACGCAAACCAAAGTTAGCCATGGAGTGCCACAGGGCTCAGTGCTCGGACCTATTTTGTTCACATTATATATGCTTCCGTTAGGCAATATTATAAGGAATCATTCTGTAAACTTTCATTGTTATGCGGATGATACTCAACTATATTTATCAATCAAGCCTGATGAAATTAATCATCTAAATAAAATTCAAGACTGCCTCAAGGACGTGGATGACCTTAAACTTTTTGATGTTAAACACGACCAAAACTGAAGTTATTGTACTTGGCCAGAAGAATCTACGAAACAAATTATCTAAAGATAATTAGTGTGTGTGTGTGTGTGTGTGTGTGTGTGTGTGTGTGTGTGTGTGTGTGTGTGTGTGTGTGTGTGTGTGTGTGTGTGGTACAGTGTGTAGGTGTGGATGGCATTAATTTGGCCTCCAGTGAGACTGTAAGGACTGTAAGGAATCTTGGTGTTATATTTGATCAGGATTTATCCTTTTACGCCCACATAAAATCAATTTCAAGGACCGGCTACTTCCATCTACGTAACATTGCAAAGATCAGGCATATCTTGCCTCAAAACGATGCAGAGAAACTAGTTGTTGTGACTCGACAGATATGTTAGGTTTAGTTATGTTTTTATTTTGAAAGTAATCTTTCCTGTCATTTCAGATCCCACAGTTCCTGCCTTTGTGTGTTTCCCGCCCGTGAGATTGCTTGGCCCTGCCCTGATTGTTTTCACCTGTGCCCATCCCCCTCACCTATATATAGCCCTGGTGTTTCTTTGTTCCTTTGTCAGTTCGTTATGTTTCATGTTGTGAGCACCCAGGCCTGTTGACTCTTGATACCTACCTTGAGATTTAGACCTTTTGTCTAGTGAGTTTTTGTGTTGCTGTACAACTTTGTTTTGGCTTTTTATCTACTTTCTATTTTTTGTGAAAGTACGATTTAGTTTGTGATTAAAGAACATTGTATTTTTGGACATCTGTCTCCGAATCCTGCTTTTGGGTCCTGCGTCCTGTATCTCGGTTCATAACAGTACGAACTGACCAAAATATGGACCCAGCAGATTCAGAGACAGTGAAGATAGCCCTGCGAGCTCAAGGAACAAGACTACACCAGCATGAGGAGAAGCTGGGCGCCATCAACCTGGGGGTGAGGGAACTGACCGGCCGTCAGGAAAACTTTCAAGCCTCAGTCAATACTCAGGTGAATCACCTTGCCGAACAGCTGCACCGTGTCCTCGCTCACCTGGAAGCTGGTTCATCCCCTCAGCACCCTGCTGTTGCTCACACACCAACTGTTCCAGCTGACCATGTGCCACTCCATGCTCCACCGCCTCGTCTGGCATCTCCAGAGCGATTCTCCGGAGATTCCGGTGACTGCCGCCCTTTCATTGTTCATTGTGATGTCCATTATAAATATAACCCTGCTGCATTCCCCACTGATCACTCCAAAGTGGCCTTCATGGTGAGCCACTTAACGGGGAGAGCAGCGGCCTGGGTTACGTCCGAATGGGCGAGAGATTCATCTACCTGTAATTCTCTGGATGTATTTACAGACACTCTCACCAAGGTGGTTAATCGCACGGCTCCTGGAAGGGAGGCAGCCAGAGCACTGATGCAGATTAAGCAGAGTCAGCGCAGAGTATCGGACTATGCCATTGAGTTCAGGACCCTTGCAGCAGATAGTGGCTGGAATT
This sequence comes from Pseudochaenichthys georgianus, assembly GCF_902827115.2. Taxonomy (NCBI): domain Eukaryota; kingdom Metazoa; phylum Chordata; class Actinopteri; order Perciformes; family Channichthyidae; genus Pseudochaenichthys; species Pseudochaenichthys georgianus. Next base: position 32,367,261 of record NC_047524.1, on the reverse strand, counting down.
CTGCAGCACTGCTCGACGCCTTTTTGTCTGGTCTTTCGGATTCCATTAAAGACCAGTTAATACCTTTGGACCTCCCAGAAGACTTGGATTCTGTCATTGCACTGGCAGTTCGAATAGACAATAGACTGTCCGAAAGACAAAAAGAAAGGTTCAAGAGTGTGGCACGTCTGCCTCGACACCAAGGGGACACACCAAGCCATCGTCCCGCCTGGAGACCTCCTACCGATACTCCTCTTGAGAGAAGAGTGCTCCCTAGTGTCTCAGAGGAGCCCATGCAGTTGGGTCGGGCTAAGTTGACTCCGGAGGAACGTCTTCGGCGCATTCAGGAGGGCAGGTGTTTTTACTGTGGGGAGCAGGGGCACCTCCTGGCTTCATGTACAGCAAAAGATCGGGCTCATCAGGGACGAGGAGGACCCTGGTGAGCCGACTGTCATCTGGATTCCCTCCTCGTACCTTGACACAGGTGCAAGTAAAAATAGACAGACATGTTTTAACTCAGGGGGTTCTCATAGACTCTGGTGCGGATGAAAGTTTAATGGATTGGGGGTTGGCCAAGAAGTGGAACTGTGGGGTAATTCCTTTGACGCAACCGTTAAAGGCCTCTGCTCTGGATGGTCGGTTATTGTTTACCGTTACCCACTGTACTATGCCCATTGAAGTAACCGTAAATGCAACACATACTGAACACATGACTTTCCATTTATTTGACTCTGCTCAGCATCCACTTATTCTTGGTTACCCATGGTTAGTCAAGCACAACCCACACATAGACTGGAGATCTGGGAGAGTTAAGGGATGGGGAGAGGACTGCATGCATTTCTGTTTGAGAGACAATAAGACTGGTGACAACACTCCCCATGCTAGAAGGATTGCATGTACAGAAATGACTGAGGCTATCCAAGTACAGGAGCAAGATTTCCCTGACAAGTCCAAGGTGCCCAGTTGCTATTGGGACCTAAAGGAGGTTTTTAGTAAAGCCCGAGCCACTGCCCTGCCACCACATAGGCCTAATGACTGTGCAATAAACTTGGTACCTGGCTCCCCAATTCCCAAGGGTCGCCTCTACTCTCTTTCCGGACCCGAAAGGGAGGCCATGAACAATTATATTGAGACCTCCTTGCAGGCCGGACTCATTCGCCCTTCCTCGTCACCGGCGGGAGCGGGCTTCTTTTTCGTAGACAAAAAGGATGGATCACTCCGTCCCTGTATAGACTACAGCCCTCTGAACGCAATCACCATCAAAAACAGGTACCCTCTCCCACTCATCTCCTCCGCCTTTGAACTTTTGCAAGACGCCAACATTTTCACCAAACTGGATTTAAGGAATGCTTATCATTTGGTGAGAATCAGGGAGGGGGACGAATGGAAGACTGGATTTAACACACCTAGTGGACACTATGAGTACCTAGTGATGCCTTTTGGCTTGACAAACGCACCGGCAGTATTTCAGGCCCTCATAAATTAGGTGTTGGGGGACTTCCTGAATAAGTTTGTGTTTGTATATCTTGATGACATTTTGATTTTTTTCTCCTGACAACATAACCCACCAGCAGCATGTCCGTCAAGTCCTCGACCGCCTGCTACAGAACCAACTTTATGTTAAAGCAGAGAAGTGCGAGTTCCATGTCCAAACCACATCGTTCCTGGGTTTCATCATTGCCCCCAGTCAACTAAAGATGGACCCTGCCAAGGTCAGTGCAGTGGCCAGTTCCTGTCAACAGGAAAAATCTACAGCAGTTTCTGGGGTTTGCAAATGTTTATAGACGTTTCATCAGAAATGTCAGTTCTATTGCTTTCCCGCTACATGTACTTACCTCTCCTCATGTCCCGTTTGAATGGAACTCCAAAGCTGCTAACGCTTTTCAAGCTCTAAAGGAGATGTTCACCTCTGCTCCCATCCTCACCATCCCAGATCCACTTCGACAGTTCGTGGTAGAGGTGGATGCCTCTAACCTCGGTGTGGGGGCAGTTCTCTCTCAGCGGGCTGCAAAGGATAATAAGCTCCATCCCTGCACTTTTCTCTCCCGTAAGTTGTCCTCAGCGGAAAGGAACTACGACGTGGGCAATCGTGAACTACTGGCAGTGAAACAAGCCTTGGAGGAGTGGAGACATTGGCTAGAGGGGGCCGCTCAGCCGTTCCTGGTATGGACAGACCATAAGAACCTCGAATACATGAAAAAGAGACTGAATTCACGCCAGGCTAGATGGACACTTTTTTTCAGTCGTTTTGATTTTATCTTGTCATTTAGACCTGGCTCCCAGAACACCAAGCCAGATGCCTTGTCCCGTCTGTTTGACCCTGAGCCTGCTGCCAAGGAACCAGAACCCATCCTACCACTGAACCGTGTGGTAGGAGCGGTAACTTGGCAGATAGAAAAAGAGGTGCAGCAAGCAAATGTTGAGAGTCCAGCACCTAGTGAGTGTCCGCCTAATAGGCTGTTTGTTACAGTGCCCTTACGCTCCAAGATCATTCACTGGGCTCACACGTCCTTGCTCACTTGTCATCCTGGGATTAGAGGAACCATGTTCGCACTTAAGCAGCGTTTCTGGTGGTCGTCCATGGCTAAAGATGTTGGTGAATATGTGAATGCCTGTCCTGTTTGTGCTCGCAGCAAAACCTCTTCCATGCCTCGGGCTGGGTTGCTGCAGCCGTTGCCCATTCCCCAACGGCCCTGGTCTGACATATCCATGGACTTTGTTACTGGACTCCCGGTGTCTCAAGGCAATACCACTGTACTAACAGTGGTAGATCGTTTTTCGAAAATGACTCATTTTATTCCATTGACCAAGCTACCCTCGGCCAAGGAAACGGCAGAAATTATGATGGTCAATGTGTTCCGGATACATGGATTTCCCAGGGATATTGTGTCAGACCGGGGCCCACAGTTTGTTTCCAAGTTTCCAAACGGAGAGATTAAATCAAGTGTTGGGAAACATGTCTGAGGTGCTTGGTGGCTCAGAATCCCTCAATGTGGAGCAAGCATCTAACCTGGGTGGAATACGCCCACAATTCTCTTCCTACCTCTGCCACTGGTATGACTCCCTTCCAGTGCGTCTTTGGCTACCAACCACCCATGTTTGCTGAGACTGAAAAGGAGGTCTTGGTCCCGTCTGCACATGCCCTGGTCAGACGTTGCCATCGCATCTGGGCGGCTGTCCGTCGAACTCTTCTAAGGAGTTCTTCTTCAATGAAAAGGGGGGCTGACCGACACGGCCGGCCTGCTCCAGTGTACCAGCCTGGGAAGAAGGTGTGGTTGTCCACAAAAGATCTACCCCTCCATGTCGTTTCAAGAAAATTAGCCCCCAGGATTGTTGGTCCCTTTCCAATAACGAAGATCGTGAATCCTGTGTCTGTGCGCCTGCGACTCCCCAGATCCCTGTGGGTCCACCCTACATTCCATGTTGGGAAGATCAAGCCTGTCAAGGAAAGCAGTTTGGTGCCCACAACTAAACCTCCGCCACCCCCCAGAATGGTTGATGGTGGCCTTGTTTATACAGTCAAGAAACTGCTGGCAGTCCGGAGAAGGGGACGTGGCAGGCAGTTCCTCGTTGACTGGAAAGGCTATGGAGCAGAGAATAGGATGTGGATCCCGTCTCGCTACGTTGTGGATCAGGAGTTGATCAGGGATTTCGACTCGACTCGACAGATATGTTAGGTTTAGTTATGTTTTTATTTTGAAAGTAATCTTTCCTGTCATTTCAGATCCCACAGTTCCTGCCTTTGTGTGTTTCCCGCCCGTGAGATTGCTTGGCCCTGCCCTGATTGTTTTCACCTGTGCCCATCCCCCTCACCTATATATAGCCCTGGTGTTTCTTTGTTCCTTTGTCAGTTCGTTGCTGTACAACTTTGTTTTGGCTTTTTATCTACTTTCTATTTTTTGTGAAAGTACGATTTAGTTTGTGATTAAAGAACATTCTATTTTTGGACATCTGTCTCCGAATCCTGATTTTGGGTCCTGCGTCCTGTATCTCGGTTCATAACACTAGTCCATGCATTTGTTACTTCTAGACTGGATTATTGTAACTCTTTATTATCAGGGAGTACCAAGAAGTCAGTCAAGTCGCTTCAGCTGATTCAAAATGCTGCAGCTCGTGTACTAACCAGAGTTAGGAAAAGGGACCACATTACTCCTGTTCTGGCTGCCTCACACTGGCTCCCTATAGAACACAGGATAGAATTTAAAATTCTTCTTCTCGCCTACAAAGCCCTTAATGGGCAGACGCCGTCTTACATTAAATAACTCATTATACCCTACTGTCCTACTAGGGCATTGGGTTCCAAGAATGCAGGGTTGTTGGTTGTTCCTAGAATCTCTAAAAGTACAATGGGAGCCAGAGCCTTTTCTTATCAAGCTCCACATTTGTGGAATCAGCTTCCAGTTTGTGTTCGGGCGGCAGACTCCCTATCCGTTTTTAAGAGTGTGCTTAAGACCTTCCTTTTTGATAAAGCTTATAGTTAGGGCTGATTAGATTCAGCCCCTAGTTTTGCTGATATAGGCTTAGTTTGTCGGGGGACATCTTACTTCTTCCTTCTCTCTGTCTATACCTGTGTACTCTCATGTTCCGATTAACCCAGCTTCCCCAAATGTCTTTCTTTTTGGTGTCTATATACGCCGGGATCCGGAGTCATGGATGATCCTGCGGTCCTGTGTCCTGGATAGCGAGCCCTGGATCGCGAGTCGTGGCTGTGGTCCTGGATCATCGGTCCTGGATGGATATCCTCGTGGATTCATCTTCCTATCATGCACACATGCATTTCCAAACATTTGGACTACCTATGTTGCAAATGTATTATCTTTTCAATGTACGCACGGCATCTATTGCACGTCTGTCCGTCCTGGGAGAGGGATCCCTCCTCTGTTGCTCTCCCTGAGGTTTCTCCCATTTTTCCCTTTAAACTGGGTTTTCTTCGGAAGTTTTTCCTTGTACGATGTGAGGGTCTAAGGACAGAGGGTGTCGTATTGTCATACTGATATTCTGTACACACTGTGAAAACCACTGAGACAAATGTAACATTTGTGATATTGGGCTATATAAATAAACATTGATTGATTGAAATATTTATTGTTGTATATAAATGTACAAAAAATGGGCATTTAAACTGCTTTTTATTAATTCAAAGACGGCTCTGAATTAATAATCAAATATGTTTGCTTTCTTTACTACTGGATGAAATTACAAAATGTACCCATCATTTCCCTCATGCTAGTATAGCCATATAAAAGTATCAAACTACCTGTTAAAATGCACCAGAATGCAGGAAATCTCTTCTTTTTTTTTTCGTGGGGGGGATCCCCAAACCACCCGTTAAAAAGGTCCCCCCCACATTCAGGATGCTTCCTACGCCCATGTGTTGGAGCTCCTGCCCCCCCCTCCCTGTGTGCTCTGATTGGTCGGATTACTCCATTTTGGTTCCGGAAACCGTATGACGTTCCCGGAAGAAACAAATGGAAAAAGAGAAATCTCCAACGAGGCGTTCTGGGGCTGCATAGACAGGTCTTTTCTGTGTTAGAGTTTTACTCGCTACAGGGTGTACTTTGAGGGTTTGTGACTCTGCAGACCGTTTACATGCATAAAAAGCTTCATAACACACAAGGGGACGGGTAATAACCGGAAAAGCATGACATGGGATCTTTAAATCACCATAAACAACCCACTGTAGTAGTTTTTAGGGATAGTGGTCAAGGAAAGAACGCCACTTCTTAACAGTGCATAACTCAATTATTGTATCCAATTGAAAAATGGTCATGAGCAGTGCTTTTCAATAACATTTCTAATTTCAAATTGTCCTTAATTTCCAGGCCTCCACGACAACCCCTGGTTATGCGACTGCCAAATCTCCATGGTGATGTCATTGTCCATGTCCATGGGGAGTCCTATAGTTCTCATGGACCGGCTGCTGATATGCCGCCGGTCTCTGGAACAGACTGGGATTCTGATGACCGAGGCTGATCTGTCCCTCTGTATGAGGCCTTCAGTCCAGCCTGCAGCCACCAGAGTCATCTCTCCACTAGGCAGCAACGTAATCCTCCGCTGTGACGCCACCGGGTACCCAACACCGACCCTGATATGGATCAAAACCACAGCCTACACTGGTAAGCAATCCAGGGTCAAGCTCCGGTGAATAAGTGATGTAACCAACATCTGAGCATTAGTTAAGTCATGTTGTCATTTGGTTCTCTTCTGTGCAGATTGTTGCCGACAAGAAATCCCTGAGGACTCTGACCAGCTACCCAGGAATTTAGAAAGTTGTAAGTGATGCTATCTTGTTAAAACTTTTGCATTGGTTTCTGGTCTCTTAAAGCCACTGGCGACTGGTCATTAGGGGCAGGCACAGCCCCACCTAGTGTCAGCAGAAAGTATTACAAATAATGATTACAAAAAAATGCAAAAAATAAATTATAAAATATATTTTAAGATCATGTTTAATCATCTGATTCGTCTGTACATTGCTGTTTTAGTCTGTGTTCTTCTAATAAGTGTCTACAGTGTGTGCCTATTGAGCTGTTTAGAGCCATGTGGGACAAAACCCGATCATGCCCCTCCCTCTCACTGTCTAAGTCAATGGTGACTGTAAAAACTACACTGCGCTCGCTCAGAATATTTTCCTATTTAATGTGTGTGGCAAAAAAATAATGAGCATAGGGGCATTGAGCTGCCATCCCCACCATACGTCATCTCACATAATTCAGAGCAGATTGGCTGTAAGTACGTGTGCCGCGAAATGTGTGGTGTGTGAAGAGGAGACGAGAGAGCTGCAGTGACGCGTCCTAAAACCCGGAAGTAAACTGCGCATGGCTTTCCTCGACAAAAAAGCGATGAGATTTCTCCATAGGATTTTAGAAAATAGCTCCAAATAAGGTCTGTGGGAAACAAACCTGTTAGATAAATGCACGTTTTGTTCAGCCGGATTATATCCACATGTCTACCCTACTTTTATAATTTTCGAATCATAAATCTATTGATTAGATTAGATTTATGATAGACTTTTGAAACTACAAGAATATAAGGAGGACTTTTACAAAAAAGTAATAGAGATTTTTGTCCAGAGGGATAGGCAAATGGACTTAATCTTGAAATGTTTGGCTCTATGAAACCTGATGATTCTGTTTTCTTCAAGGTTGTGTCTTCCTGGTCGAATGTACTTATTGTAAGTCGCTTTGGATAAAAGCGTCAGCTAAATGTAATGTAATGTAATGTAAAAAAAAGTCAAGGTAAGACTGCAATTGTATTGAAAATGGGATCTTACTAAGAGAGAACAATTCAATATTTAAATGATAAAATTACATTTTTTTGGTATCCTTTTGTTGAACTGTCTGTTTAAAATTAATTGAAGCATCAGACAAAAAAAGCTTTTGAAAATAATATTAGATTTTGATTTAGGTCAAAATATAATACTTGTAAACCCGAAGAGTCAGTGCCAGTGCCTCACCAGCCATGAACCTCACTGCAGAAGCTTATAGACATCTACGTTTTTTGTGCCCCACCACTTTTGTACATATAAAAACGCCACTGCTTAAAGCTAAGATTGTGCATCTTGTTATGTTCCAGTTATGCAGGAATCTCCTCGAGTTGGAGTTCGCTGGTCCATAATCACCCTGAACGGGCTATCGTACAAGGATGCTGGTGAGTATCGTTGCCAGGCACGGAACATGGCAGGAATATCTGAAGCCCCAATTAAACTGAAGGTGGTGGGAGTCTCAACACTATCTCGTCTTCCAAAAAAGAAGAAGAAGAAGAAGAAGAAGAAGAAGAAGAAGAAGAAGAAGAAGAAGAAGAAGAAGAAGAAGAAGAAGAAGTCCCAAAAGATTTCAACCAACTCATCATTAAATAACAGGAAGACAAACTTGAATACCGTTCAAACCAACACCCCTTCGGTGAAGGAGAATCAGATACTCCAAAACATTACGGCCCCTTCCATTAACAAGACCCGGATGGCTCCTACTCTTTCGCCCAAAGTGTACAAATACATTATAAGGCGCAAAATGATAGATGCAAAAACCTCAACATTTGTTAAGTCTCCAAATGAGCCCCCGAAGAACTCTACAACTGTTCCGTTGTCAAAAACAGTTGTATGAGAAACACTGAAGAAGGTCTGGGTCTGTTACTTTACATTACATTACATTGCATTTAGCTGATCCTTTTATCCAAAGCGACTTACAAAAAGTGCGTTCGACCAACAAGATACAAACTTGAAGAAAACAGAATCATAAAGTACATCAGGTTTCATAGAGCTACAACATTTCAAGTGCTACTCAACTGGCTTTAGATAAGCCAGTCCTTTATTAGTATATAAGTGCTTTGTTAATAGTTCTATTGCTCGAAGTGGAGTCGAAAGAGATGAGTTTTCAGTCTGCGCCGGAAGGTGTGTAAGCTATCTGCTGTCCTGATGTCAATGGGAGCTCATTCCACCATTTTGGAGCCAGGATAGCAAACCCACGTGTTTTTGCTGATGGGAACTTGGGTCCCCCTCGCAGTGGTTGACTTTTAAAGTGGAGTTGATGGGAAAAGTAATGAAGGCACATTTTTGTGAACCTTTAGTTGCAGTGTACCATTTCTTTTTTTGTTGTTGATCATTTTGAACTGCAAAATAATGGACAGTTTTGTTCATGAGATATTCTAAAAATGTAAAAAAAATGTTCAATGATCACAGCTTCCCCAGACAGATAAAGGAACTGTGTGCGGTATGATTGTCAGTGTGAGACAGTAGAGTAGAGCTGGTGTTCTCCAGGAATGACACTCCATGGGCACTAATCATTCAGAGGGTAAGAGAAACAATAAAAAAAAAAAAAATTGCTTTCCAGTTAGCCTCATAAGTACATTATGTTTACTGCTAAAAAGGAAATGCTAGCATGCTAAACTAAGATGATCAACTCGGAAAACAGTACACTTGCTAATCAACATGTTAGCATTGTCATAGTGAGCATGTTAGCTATGATATTAGCAATAAGCTCCAAGCATCACTGTGCTTTAGCAGCCATACACAACTTGTGGAAACAACACCAAAAAAGGATTCAGAGGTCAGTTGGAACAAACAGACTGGCACCAGGGGCTTGCTGGATTTCAAAGTAACAAAACACATGTCAAAAGCGCACTAATTAACACAAGGTGTACAATTATCCAACAGAAAACATAAATGTAACCACTAAAACAGGGGTCGGCAAAATATTTTTCTGAGCCACTAGATGGGGGCCCGGAACATAATCAAAGTAATTGATTGTTAAAACATGTACACGTTCGAATGCTTGGGGGGGGGACTGTCAACGGGGGGAGGGAGCCTCGCTTCGGTGCAGCTGCGGTGCCGTTCTGTGATTCTCCAGATTCTACAGATGGCCAGTCCGCCACTGCTCACATGCTTATTAAGATCAACAGCTTTAGTGCGTTTTGAATCAATGCTGAGTACAGCCAAACTTTACAGTCTCTTCTCTGTCATTGTAGACCGAATGCTTCTCGTTTTTCCCCGTCTCGTTCAAATGACAATCACATTTCCATGCTCGCGCCAGGGCCGGGGGAGGGGTTACAAGGCTCGCGTCTTGTGCTGCATTCACTTGCACTCGGACATTAGGGATTTTCTCTCATAAATGCCCGATGAGCCAAAACTTTCTTTCAAAACAAAGCTGCCAACTGGGATGCAGGGACGTGCACAGACATTTTGGGGGCAGGTGCTCAAGTGAGAAAAAGGGCACTTCCCATAATCATTTATAAAAAAGTGTTTTAAAACAAAAAGTTAAATATTTTTGCACATCTCTGACTTACTGACCAATTTATTTTAATACCCTCACGCAATTGTTTAATACTCAACAGAATTCTACAAAATAATCAGCTAATACAGAGACAATGGTCTTCTTTAGTATTCACAATGCACAAGAGCAGACAACAAACTAGTAACATTAATAGTTATTAAATGAGCAGCCAACAATCAAAATGATGAAGTTCTGGTTTAAGGCAGGACATTACAGGCAAAAACATCGTTTTTTCATGTACTTGGTACATGTACATGTACGTGGTCTATTTTGCTTCCATGTTTTCTTTCACTCTAATGGAAATAAAACTTTCAAGAAACACATATAAATGTTGTTCGTTTTACTACCATGTCTGAATTCATCTATAGATTTAAAGCTAATCTGCATTTAAACATAACATTTCAGGGGAAAATACTGGCTTGACGTAAGTAACTATCTGGGGAAGTGAGGTGATATGTTTTTTTGTTTTATCCTTTTCACCTGCAATGCCTTGGTAACTGCATGCAAATTAGCGCATTTTAATTAAGCCTAGTTAACGCCTAGTTTGCATATCAATGTGCCGATTGTGATGACGTTATGAGATACACATTTTACTGTATTCACTTTAAGTGTCTCCCCTTAAGTACAGATCATTAGCCTGTATGCCCATGATAAATTGTCTTAGCTAAACCTTGAGCTAACTTATCCATTAGCTAGTAGCCATACCATAGTTAACTATATTTGTTATTGTCTTTTAGCTAATTAGCTGTAAACTCGAGACACTGGCAGTTTAGTCATTTGTTCATCACCACTCACCTTCAAAATAAGCCAAGAAAAGCCAGCATAACATGGCACAGTAAAGTGGAAGGTGCTGCTACCTGTCTGTCTGAAGTGACTGCCGATGTCTGTCCGCACCGCTGTGCAGGAGACGTGGGGGTAGGTAGAGAGAGCATCGTAACTTCACAGTCTAATCTCCCGACCTGATATTTTAATGTTGTATTCAATCAATGTCTTTTTGGAAAGGGAAACTGTGCGCAAACAGCAGTACATATTCATTTATAAAAATAAAAAAAGGGGGGGGAAAGGGCACTTTCTCTGGAGGAAGAAATAGGGCAGGGGCTCAAGCCCACTTTGATGTTTATGTGTGCACGTGCCTGCTGGGGTGGCAGCATATGCAGTCCACCTACTTATTGATCCACTATCAGCGTCAGTGCACCCCGCTGCCAGATTGTGCCTGTGCTGTGTCATTCACTCTCAACATGGATAAAAGTACAATAAGCATTCTTCAGGTGTAGGTAGATTCTCTATTCGGACATTATAGCCTATATGTGCAACTGTCGGTCCGATATTTTAACCATATAAATAAAATGTTTTTAAAATATCTTTTATTTTTATTCTCAAAATAATTGTTCGCCTATTTCCGACCCATGCACTACAAGTTGTGGTTTGAGTATGTATGTTGGATATATTAGTGGTTCTGACTCAAGGGGGGTTACCTTGGTTGGTTATTGGCTAATGGTCACACACGCCAAATCGTTATATAAATGTATCAGGACAAAAAGTGAGTGAATCTTTTTTTCTGAAATGTTCAGAATCTCTTTACACATGTTTATGTATAAAATACATGAAAAAGTGGATTTTGCATACTAGGTGACCTTTAAATGTTACGTTTGTTACGAACGTGACACAAGTAGTGGAACTCAAATGCACGACTGAGACAATTTTTCAAAACAAAAAAAGGTCTTTACTTAAGATGAGAACCAAGTACAAAAAAACCATCTCGTATAAAGAGGCAAAACGTAGAAAAGAAAATTTGCAAAAACATGGAACTAAATCAAACTTGGCTGTGGATTATTAGTAAAAAGATTATTGGTTTATCCGATGGCTTTCTTGATGACAAAGAGAGATGAGGACTATATCCAGAGGTAATGGGACACAGGTGACAACAATCAAGGGAGGGGCTGACTACTGTATAGAGGTTTCTCAATACTCTAATTTCCCCTCCTCGACTCCTATCCTCAAGACTTATTCCCGCCCCCAGGAGATGCGAGCGGAGGACTGAGGAGGGGAACCGAGGAGAGAGGAGGGGAAGCAGCAGGCGGTTAGAGAAATGAGAACTCCTCTCCTCTGAGAGGTCATTTTAAAGAGACGTCCATTTGTTAAATTAATAAAGTATGCGCAGTCATTGTTCTTCTCTCATCCATTTATTCAGGGACATTAACCAGCAGCATGGCAGTGCTGTATGATCAACAACAATGAGACATATAGCACTCCGCGCTTGCTTATGACGTCACATGGGACGTACCATTAAACATGGAGTAAGGGTGCACAATGGGACGTACCATTAAACATGGAGTAAGGGTGCACAATGTGACGTACCATTAAACATGGAGTAAGTGGGCTATTACAAAGTAATACTTAACACTCCCACTCAACCTTAACTCTATTGGTTACATGAAAACAAAACAACAGTATAATAAGGCTTCTCTTTTGCCTTAACAATGTGAATACACTCGGGCACTTTTAAGTGCCAAACATGTCTTGAGCAAACCTCTTTAGTTGTAGCTTTGTAGCTGGTTTGATCATGACATCAGCAATCATTAACTCAGTAGGGCAGTACTCCAAAGTTAACTTTCCGTTATTTACAGTGTCCCTAATGAAATGGTACTTAACATCAATGAGTTTGCTCCTGTGCCTGTTTACTGGGTGTGTGGCGAGGGCTATAGCACCTTGGTTGTCCCCGTACACCTTTGTTTGTGCATACTGCTATGTGTCTATACCTTTGAGTAGCTGATCTAAATAGATACATTGTTGTATAGCTGATGCTAAAGACATGTATTCTGCTCACAGGTGGATAATGCCACTGTTGGTTGTGTCTTTGTTTCCCATGAGATCAGAGAGCTTCCTTTACTTCGACTGACACACTATCCTGATGTGCTTCGCCTGTCTGCTGCATCTGATGCCCAGTCAGCATCACAGTCCACTTTAGACCTCGTGCCTCTCTGTCATTTCTCTTAAAGCATAACTCCTGTTCTGTAGATATCTGAACACATGTGTTACTGTGTTCCAATGTTCCTCTGTTGGTTCAGCCAAGTGCTGAGATAGTTTACTGACCACAAACCTATATCTGGTCTAGTACATGTGGACAAGTCAATTAAACTTCCCACCGCCTCTCTGTATTTGTCCACGTGTTGGCTCACATGGGTCCCCCCCCCCTGGCCTTGCAATCCTGCATTTCAAACCTCTCTAGGATTGTGCCTATATATTTCTTTTGAGACATTTTAACTTCACCTTCTGTTTGGTAAAAATCAATTCCCAGGAAATGTTTCAACTTTCCCAGGTCCTTCATTTTAAACCTGTCAGAAAGCATCATCTGTACACCTTCCAGTACATGTGTGTTTCTTGCTGCTATGGTCAGATCGTCAACCCATACAATCATGATGACCTTTTCATCATGTTTCTCTCTTGTATACACACAATGATCAGCTGGACTCTGTATGAAACCGTTCTCACTCAGACATGTGTGTAACATAGCATTCCAGTTTCTACCTGATTGCTTAAGGCCATAGAGAGACTTTTGCAACTTACAAACTAGGTTTTCTCCAGTATTGACTTTTCTTCATAGCCTTCTAGTTGCTCCATATAGATTTCACAATCAATGGGTGCATGCAAATAGGCTGTCTTAACGTCCATCTGGTGTCAAATGAGGCCCTCTTGTGCTGCTTTCTGCATGAGTACTCTTACGGCCCCTACACACGGCGGCGTGCGTTGCCACTTGGCGGTGGGCGTGTCTTGAGCTTGGGGAGTCAACGCGAGCAACGCGAGCAACGCGACCAACAACCAATCACATGAATGTCCCGCCCCGGACATACAAAGCAAAGCATTCATGCTACATCCATGCTGGCTAAATATACTGCCTATGCTTGCTAGCTGTCCATTCAAACGAAGTACACTGGATATAAACTCCCCAAACAGGCGAAAACCTACCAGTTTCACCCACTGTCTCTGCCACCTCCCCCCATGCCTGGCTCCTCCGGTTTGTATCCCTGTATGTAAAGAGGGACTGGTCATAGAGTACCGGGTGATTCCCTACCGCCACGATCATTTTCTTCTCCATTTTTTGACATATGGGAAATAACTGCGGTCTAGCTCTCCCAACATACACGCGGTTTGATTGGCTAGTGCTTGTACTGTCAGATTTGCATACGAGGGATTTGATTGGCTGACGCCTCGAGGCGGAAAAAGTAGAACATTGCTCTACTTTTGCAGCGAGCACCGCGAGAGAAGCTACGCTTTGCTCCCACAATGCAGTTCGGCGAATCGTGACGTCACCCCATTCAAAGGGAATGGGCAGAAGCGTTGAAGCGGCAATGCACGCCGCCGTGTGTAGGGGCCGTTACACTTGTCATATCAGCTGTGGGAGAACATGTCTCTTTGTAGTCTGTTCCTGGTTTTTGACTGTAGCCTTTTGCTACAAATCTTGCCTTGTATTTATCTGATCCATCAATGTCACCTTTGAGTGCATAGACCCATCTTCCCCCCACTGCCTTTTACCTGGTGGCAACTGGGTGAGGTGGAAGGTCTCGTCCATGGCATTCTTCCACTGCCTTGACTTTGCTGACACGATGGCATCATTGTAGCTTTGAGGGATATCACAGACTGCTCTGTAGCAAAAGTCCATGCATGTGTGTGCTTGGTCCTCTGCATCCTCAGTCTCAACATCCCGTAGATGAGTTGGTCTCCTTTTGTTTCTCTGTGGATACCTTTTGGTTACAGTCTCTGTGGCTTTACTCGGCTGTGTACGTTCAGTCTCTTCTAGTAAAGTCTCAGGCACACAAATCTGAATACCATGACTTGATACATCTTCCACATTTATATCATCGCCTACGGCCCTGGAGTGTGCATCCTCATGACCACATGCTATGTGTGATTCAGATGTTTGTGTTTCCTTTTCTTTTGCTGCTTTTGGTTGTGAATGTCACCAACCTGTGCTTTTGCACCCTCTCTGTTTCTGGGTAATACACCAGATAAGCTGGGCTGTTTTTATCATAGCCAATGAAAAGCCCTTGCTCACATCTAGAGTCTAGCTTCCCTTTTTCTTGTTTGTGAGCAAAACATGTTGTACCAAATGTTTGCAGTTTGGATACATTTGGTTCTTTGCCTGTGAACAACTCGTATGGCGTTTTCTTTGTGCGCCTGCTGGAGCACCTGTTTCTTACAAAAGCTGCAGTCTGCATAGCGTAGTTCCAACCCAGTCTCACAAAAAAACGTGTAATAACTACGTTGGTCCACAACGTAGGACGTAGTATTTCTACAAAAACGCCTCTGAAATTGTAGGATCCCTACGTTTTTTTTCACCATTCATTCCAATGGCTGGCTTCTATGTCACGTGATCTTCACATTTCTTCGTTTTATTCTTGGTGTAAAATGCCTATTTAAAGTTACTTTGGCCATTAAAATGCATTTTGATGTCATTTGATGCGAGAAGTTGTTATTTCAGATTATGTGTGCAGTGGATGTACATGATCTTTAGTTTGCTAGTTATTACGAAGATTACTTCAGGAAATGGTGTCTATGCAACGTTTTCATTGTTACCAAGGTGGTTGTGTCACAAGTTAGACACTTTTATTATTGTTTGTTTGATTGCCTCATCTAAACTCTCCTGTCATTTCAGATCCCGCTTTCCTCCAGGCCCTTGTAATCAGCTCACTCCCCTCACCTGGTCTCCTCAGCCCTTCCCCTCACCTGTTACTCATTCCCTCATCACTCCACAGTATTTATACCACCTCATTATCAGTTGTCCTTTGCCAGATTGTCTTGTCGTTTCCACCAAGCTCTCCAGTGAGTGTTGTGCTCTAGTCCCGAGTTTTGTCCTGCCCAGTTTTTGATTCCTGCCTGTCTGACGGATTTACTGGTTTTGACCCTGCCTGTCCTTGACCTGGAATAAACTGAACATTACTATAGTGGTTGTATCTGAGTCGTGCTATTGGGTTCTGATCTGTACCTGTGATCGTGACAGTACAATCTGGCCAAACATGAATCCAGCCGACTCAGCGACAGAACCGCCTTCGCACGATATCGTGTTACAACGCCACGAGCAGCAGCTTACCTTCATGGCTGAAGCGATACAGGAGATGGCCGCTCGCTACGAACGGACCTTTGTGAATCTCCGTGATCATCTTCAGACCCGTCCTGCAACGGTCCATGGCCCGGAACTAACTCCAGCTTCCGCTGTTGGAATCCAGAGTCCTCCGGCATCGGATGCACGCCTGCCTCCTCCGGAACGCTACTCTGGAGCTCCAGGTTCGTGCAGACCATTCCTGGTCCAATGTTCCCTCGCCTTCGAGCTTCAGCCTTCCGCCTTCCCAACAGAAAGATCCCGGGTGGCGTATATTGTCTCTCTTCTCACGGGCAAAGCTAAAGACTGGGGTACCGCCGAATGGGAAAGACAATCCTCTGCCTGCTCGTCTGTAAGCGTATTCTCCGCTGAACTGCGTAAAGTTTTTGATCACGCTACACCCGGAAGAGAGGTAGCTCGGGGACTGTTTAACCTGGTGCAAGGAGGGAGATCTGTGTCCGATTACTCCATCGAGTTTCGTACCATAGCCGCCGAAAGTAACTGGAATGCTTCTTCACTTCTCGATGCCTTCTACAACGGTCTGTCGGATCGCCTTAAAGACGAGCTGGCAGCTAGGGACCTTCCTGCTAATTTAGATGAGCTGGTGGCTCTCTCCATCCGCATTGACTGCCGTCTGCGGGAGCGGAGGAGAGAGAGGGTTTTCTCCGTCGCCCCTCAGGCTCCGCCTCTCCCGTCAGCGCATGCTACTGAACAGGTGAGAGGAAGATTTTCTAACTCGTCTGAACCAATGCAGCTGGGGCGGACCCGGCTCTCCGAGGCAGAACGACAGTGCCGCCTGCGGGACAACTGCTGTCTTTACTGCGGCCAGCAGGGTCATCTTGCTTTCTCTTGTCCTGTAAAAGACAGGGCTCACCAGTCATCCAGAGGGCGCTGGTGAGCCGTATGATGAATTTAGAAATGCCCTCTCGACCCCTAACCCATGCCCAGCTGAGCTGCTTGGGGAAAATGCACACGGTGGCAGTTCTTATTGACTCTGGTGCTGATGCCAGTCTTTTGGACATAACATTGGCCTTTCAAATGGGACTTGGTCGGGAGGCTTTGGAGAAGCCCATCAATGCTACAGCTCTAGATGGTCGTCTTCTCTGCAGAGTGACATACCGTTCAACTCCAGTTCAAATGAGCATGTCAGGTAATCACAGCGAAACACTCTCTTTTCACCTTATCCATGCACCACATCAGCCTGTCATTTTGGGGTTTCCTTGGTTAAGGAGGCATAATCCTCATATAGGTTGGGCTTCAGGGACTATTAGAGAGTGGAGTGCTCATTGTCATGCTGTCTGCTTAAGATCTAGTTCCTCAATTGATTCCAGTCAGCCGAGGATCTCTGAGTGTGAAGACCTTTCCGGTGTTCCCAAGGATTACTGGGACCTTAAAGAGGCCTTTAACAAAGTTCGGGCCACCTCACTCCCGCCTCATCGCGCTAATGACTGTCCTATTGACCTGTTACCTGGTACTTCTCCTCCTAGAGGTCGACTTTTTTCTTTATCGGCTCCTGAAACTAAGTCAATGGAGAAGTATATCAATGACTCTTTGGATGCAGGGCTTATCCGGCCTTCATCATCTCCTGCTGGTGCAGGTTTTTTCTTCGTGGGTAAGAAGGATAAGACTCTGTGCCCATGCATTGACTACAGAGGACTCAATAACATCACTGTCAAGAACAGGTACCCCCTTCCACTTGTTTCCTCTGCATTTGAACTGTTACAAGGCGCTACTATTTTTACCAAGCTGGACCTACGTAATGCGTACCATTTGGTGAGAATCAGGGAGGGGGACGAGTGGAAGACGGGATTTAACACTCCTAGTGGACATTATGAGTATTTAGTCATGCCTTTTGGACTCACCAATGCACCTGCAGTTTTCCAGGGGTTGGTGAATGATGTTCTGCGGGATCTTCTCAATATCTGTGTTTTTGTATACCTGGATGACATTTTGATTTTTTCCAAGTCTAAACAGGAGCATGTGGTCCATGTTCGCCTAGTCCTCCAGAGGCTCTTGGAGAACCACCTCTTTGACAAGGCAGAGAAGTGTGTGTTCCACACCACAGAAGTCCCTTTCCTGGGATTTGTGGTCTCCACCGGAAACATCAAGATGGATCCTGAAAAGACCAAGGCGGTCACTGACTGGCCACGCCCTTCAACACGCAAGGAGCTCCAACGCTTTCTGGGTTTTGCCAACTTCTACCGGAGGTTTATTCGAAACTACAGTTTGGTGGCAACCCCTCTCACAGCTCTCACCTCTCAGAACATTCCCTTCCGGTGGTCCTCGGTGGCCGAAGGGGCTTTTGGTGAGTTAAAGTCACGCTTCACCTCTGCTCCCATTTAGATTTTTCCAGACTCTACTCGGCAGTTTACTGTAGAGGTAGATGCGTCGGACACTGGAGTTGGGGCAGTTCTTTCTCAACGGTCGGCCGAGGATCAGAAGATGCACCCGTGTGCCTTCTTCTCCCGGAAGCTGTCTCCAGCAGAAAGAAATTACGACATTGGAAATCGAGAACTGTTGGCAGTGAAACTTGCCCTGGAAGAATGGAGACACTGGTTGGAGGGAGCAGAGCAGCCTTTTGTGGTCTGGACGGATCACAAAAATTTGGAGTACATCCGTTCAGCTAAGCGGCTGAACTCTCGTCAAGCCAGGTGGGCTCTGTTTTTCACACGCTTTGATTTTTCTCTTTCATACAGACCTGGTTCTAAGAACATCAAACCTGACGCCCTGTCTCACCAGTTCCAGCCAGAGAGCTCTCCATCTCATTCTGAGAATATCATCGCTTCTACATGTGTCATTGGTCTGGTGACCTGGGAGGTGGAGGATAAGGTCAAGCGCTCTCATGCTGAACACCCAGCCCCAAGTGCCTGTCCTGTTAACCGTCTGTTTGTTCCTGCCACTCTCCGTACCCAGGTTCTCCAGTGGGGTCATAACTCCCGCCTGGCTTGTCACTCAGGAGTGAGACGGTCCCTAGCCCTGATTCGACAGCGATTTTGGTGGTCTTCCATGGAGAAGGATGCCAAGGAATTCATTGCTGCTTGCCTAGTCTGCTCCCAAAATAAGACCTCACGCCAAGCTTCCTCCGGTCTTCTTCATCCCTTGCCTATCCCTCATCGTCCCTGGTCCCACATCGCCTTGGATTTTGTCACCGGACTACCACCCTCAGACGGTAACACAGTCATACTCACAGTCATAGACCGGTTTTCCAAGTCTGCCCGGCTTATTCCATTAACCAAATTACCTACTGCCAAGGAAACGGCTGAAATCATGCTACAACATGTGTTCAAGCTGCATGGTCTCCCCAGTGACGTTGTGTCTGATCGGGGACCACAATTTACTTCTCGTTTTTGGTCCGAGTTTTGCAGGCTGCTGGGAGCCAGTGTCAGTCTCTCGTCCGGATTCCATCCCCAGTCCAATGGTCAAGCAGAGCGAATGAACCAGGAGATGGAGACTGCCTTACGCTGTCTAGCTTCCTCCACTCCCTCCTCCTGGTCGAGGCAGCTTCTATGGGTTGAGTATGCCCACAACACCCTTCCTAGTTCTGCTACTGGTCTTTCTCCATTCCAATGCTCCCGCGGATACCAGCCGCCCCTTTTCCCGGCACAGGAACGGGAGGCCAGCGTCCCATCTGCACAGGTGTTTGTAAGCCGATGTCGACGCATGAGGTTAAAGGCCCGCTCCGCGCTCCTGCGCTCTTCCGACCGTTATCAACGGACCGCCAATCGCCGTCGCAAGCCAGCTCCACAGTACTCCCCAGGGCACCGTGTCTGGCTCTCCACACGGGATCTCCCTCTCAGAGTTGAGTCAAAGAAGTTGTCTCCCCGTTTTGTAGGGCCATTTCCCATAGCTAGAATTATCAATCCTGCAGCTGTCCGCCTGCGTCTGCCCCCTTCTATGAGGATTCATCCTACCTTCCACGTGTCCAAGATCAAACCAGTTAATGTGAGCCCTCTTCAGCCCCCCTCTACACCCCCACCACCACCCCGGACTATCGACGGGGAGACTGTTTACACTGTCCGTCGCCTCATCAAGTCCCGGCGACGTGGTAGAGGGTTGCAGTACCTGGTACACTGGGAGGGTTATGGTCCTGAAGAGCGGTCATGGGTGCCCGCTCGCAGTATCTATGACCCATCTCTCATTACTGACTTTCACCAGGCCCATCCCGATCAACCTCGTAGGACGTCAGGAGCCGTCCATAGAGGGGGGGGTTCTGTCACAAGTTAGACACTTTTATTATTGTTTGTTTGATGCCTCATCTAAACTCTCCTGTCATTTCAGATCCCGCTTTCCTCCAGGCCCTTGTAATCAGCTCATTTCCCTCACCTGGTCTCCTCAGCCCTTCCCCTCACCTGTTACTCATTCCCTCATCACTCCACAGTATTTATACCACCTCATTATCAGTTGTCCTTTGCCAGATTGTCTTGTCGTTTCCGCCAAGCTCTCCAGTGAGTGTTGTGCTCTAGTCCCGAGTTTTGTCCTGCCCAGTTTTTGATTCCTGCCTGCCTGTCTGACGGATTTACTGGTTTTGACCCTGCCTGTCCTTGACCTGAAATAAACTGAACATTACTATATACTGGTTGTATCTGAGTCGTGCTATTGGGTTCTGATCTGTACCTGTGATCGTGACAGGTTGCTAGGGACGCTGCTATCGATATTAGTTATGCTATGTTGTGTAACTGTTTGATGGTGTAATCTTTATTGCTACCCCCTTCCCCGTCAAAGTATAGTATTGTTCCACAGCGAAAACGTATTAGTTTAACAAAATCCGCATCTAAAGATACGTTATTTTCCCCTGTGCAATTCCAGTCTCACATCTCACAGCACATCGTCATTAACAAATACCGGAAACAGACCGAAAACACTTTATTCCGAGTGTGCTTGCTTTTCTCTTTGAAAGTCATCACATAACGGCATTGTAATACACGGTTCGGCTGCATTAAATATTACATATCTGCCGTAGTTCTGTATTTATAGAGCCCTGATGAGAAGACTTCTAGACAAACATGAGGAACTGAAAACGTGACGTGGATCATAAATATATCAGCCATTAAACAACATCTTACATTTCTTTTCACACAATACGTCTCCTTGCAGTATCAACACTAATTCGGCTGACTTTTATATTTGATCCAATTGGTAGATAGGCTGTATTTACACGATAAAGGTGCACAGCTGATATAAAGGGACACCTGGTGGTTAAAGCATGTTATTGAATTTCATTATTTTTATTATTAGATATTAATAGAATCCATATAAAGTATGTTTATTACTCGTTATTCTCTACTAATAGTTCATTAAAGACTGTATATAATGACTATTTCGCACATCCCGTTCAAGATTTCAAGATTTTCTAAGGTTTATTGACATATCATTTTCACAAACGGTGAAGTTATGCAATGAATGTAAAACTTTGTGTATACCTCCATCAATGTTAACTATGTTGAAGCACTTATTTTAACTGATATTATACATATATATTATACTCTTATAAGATGTATGTAGATAGAATAAGAAATGTGCAGAATATGACAATTTAATGGTGGAGGTACACATATTGATAGATGTCTTGTAATGCACTGTTGAGGAACCTGTGACCAAAGTTTTTCATCTCCGGCCTTGTCAGGTATTGAACAATCAATAAATAAAGAACACAGAATTGTTGAATATAAAACACAGAATTTGTGTGATTATACTAAATGATTTACAAATAAACACCACTGCATATTTACAACTATACACATGCTGATGTAACGCAAATGTTTCCAACTTGGGATCAATAAAGTATATCTTATCTTAAGCTGATCGATGGCTACTGCCATATTTGCACAATGTGCCTCTGAACCTTGACAAGTGCATGTTTCAGGCTCATCAATGAACAACAGGAGGGGTCACAGACATAAGCCCAGCTGTTAAATAAAGCTCTTCTGACCTTAGCTGTCGTGTGTATATATATTAATGCTGCCCATTATGGGCACAAGCAATTTTCACCCATTTATTAATTATATGTTTTAAATGTGAGTGTTTCCTGTCCCCTAAACCTCCAGGGATGTACACAGTTTAATACTGGAAACTTCTTATTATGGGAAATATGAAAACGTCTTTTAAAACTACAACTCCCAGTAGAGACGTGCCATAGATAGAGAACATGTTGCAAAACACAATAGCCAGCATGTGTAGTTCTGGGGACAGGGTGGGGGAGGGGGGACGCGGTGGACCCGTTCAAATCCAGTTTTGGACAGTCTGCTGTGGTTCCATCCCATTTCAAGTGCTGTTCGACGCTCTGCACACTCTCCAATCACAGAGCTTGAGGACTATCACGGGGTTTGTCAAGCGAAGCGGAGAGAATACTTATTTCCGGGTGTAATATTCTGTAAAGCAAATGACGGACTCCAACTTGTGTTTATTAATCAAACAAATAAATAAACACAAGGATAATTATGTGTTATTGTTGAGTACATGGAGAATTGCACAGGGGAAAATAACGTATCTATTGTGGTGATTGACATTATTCACCCGCGGATCTATGGGTTAGGGTATTGTTCTGCGAGCCGGACTTCCTGTCTCCGCCGGTCTTCGCTTCCCGGGCATGAAGCTGTTTAGTGTTTACATGTGTTTTGAGATGCTAAATAAAAGTCTAGCTTGTACCTTTGATACCCCGCCTCCGACTCCCATCTCTCGGCACCACACTATGCCACAATTTTAGATGCGGATTTTGTTAAACTAATACGTTTGCGCTGTGGACCAACACTATACATTGACGGGGAAGGGGGTAGCAATAAAGATAACACCATTAAACAGTTACACAACATAACAGAAATAATATTGATAGCAGCGTCCCAAGCAACCACCTTGGTAACAATGAAAACGTTGTATAGACACAATTTCTTGAAGTAATCTTCGTAATAACTAGCAAACTAAAGATCATGTACATCCACTACACACATAATCTGAAATAACAACTCATATTTCTCACATCAAATGACATCAAAAGGCATTTTAATGGCCAAACTAACCTTAAAATAGGCATTTTACACCGAGAATAAAACGAATGTCGGCCAAGTTTTTTTTTTCTGCAGGGAGAAATGTGAAGATCACGTGACATCGACGCCAGCCATTGGAATAAATGGTGAAAAAAAATGTAGGTATCTTACAATTTCAGAGGCGTTTTTGTAGAAATACTACGTCCTACGTTGTGGACCAACGTAGTTATTACACGTTTTTTTATGAGACTGGGTTGGTAGTTCCATAGCTTGTCTGGTAACCCACTCTCTATCAGTAAGCATCTGCTCATATCATAGAGAGTTCGCCAGCTTCTCTCTGCTGTACCATTTTGGTGTGGTGAATAGGGTGCAGACGTTTCATGTCTAATCCTATTTTTAGTTAATAAACCCATTAGCCCCGTTATAACGCCTCATGTGGGCAGCACTGCACACACCTCCATCCATCCCCTGAGCGTTTACGCGCCTCATGATGAGAGTCGGTGTAGGTGCCATAACACTACTTAGCTCAAGTTCATTATTTGTATTATCATTATTATTTACGTCACCTTTATTTGCTTGTTGAGCACTTCCGGTAATTGTCACATGGGTGTGGTTTGGTTATATAAGTCACCTGTTTGATGTCGAGTGCACATGACAGAGGGTGAGCTTGTGCTTTCATTTTTTCTGTTGACCGTTTTTGTCCATAGTTACTATGTTTCGATTTTGTTTATTAAATATCCTTACAACTATATTGCTTCAACATGGACTTTCTTTTCGAAAACGCGTCACAGTTTAAAGCCAAGTTTAGCCTCTCGGCGACTCAAATGTAACTGGGTATTGAGCAGCCACATTAAGTCAACAGAAAAAACGCCGGTGATTCCCATCAGAGACCGAACTGGACGGACCGGCTGGTTTCCTAAGCTTACGGATCGCTTGGATGCTTCGGATAACGGACTTAACATTTTGTAGCCTACCTTTGGAACCTTCGGATAGTTTTCCCTGATCGATATGGATTGGAGTAGCCACGAGGACTCACTTATGGACACTCATTGACTGCAGCGCACAACAAGCTAAAAGCGGTAGGCACGATTATTTCCTTTCTTGTGTATTTTTGCTGGACACATTTTGGGAAGCGTGACCGTTTGTGTATTGGGGACTTTGGCTTTTGTTGTGTGTGCTTGTTATGCCGTGAGCGGCGGAAGTTTTGTTATGTGTTGTGCTGTGAGTGGCGGTTGTGCGTGCTTGTTATGCCATGAGCGGCGGAAGTTTTCGAATTGTTTGTTTTGCTGTGGCGGCCGGGCCCCGCTGGTTTAAGTTTCATACCAGTGAACACTGTCGTGTTACTTGAAATGCTAAGGCACCACACATATTGCATCAAATATGAGTGACACAAACGGTGAAATGGGAAAAAGGGCTGTCAAGCTTACTAGTAAAGCCTTGGCTTGCAAAATCGAACAACTACAAAAAGAATGTCAGTCAAACGTGCAGAAGATTAAAGGACGCACACAGGAAATCAAACATCTAATGAAAAATGATGAAAATGCAACGGATGTTAGACTCAAACTGGACAAATTAATTCATCAATATGAAAATGCAAAAACAGCACATGAATCAGTTATTATGTTGCTTTCCGAAGACGTCCTGGAAATACAAAATAACTGGTTTCAACAAATAACAAAACATAACAATGATTTTATGGAGGATGTACAACAATGGCTCTTGGAAACAGGGAGGAGGCCCTTTCTGCAAACGGGTCACGTGACTGTCAATGAACCAATCGCTCCTAACTCTGGTCTGTACTAACCAGAGTTAGGAAAAGGGACCACATTACTCCTGTTCTGGCTGCCTTACACTGGCTCCCTATAGAACACAGGATAGAATTTAAAATTCTTCTTCTCGCCTACAAAGCCCTTAATGGGCAGGCGCCATCTTACCTTAAAGAACTCATTATACCCTACTGTCCTACTAGGGCATTGCGTTCCAAGAATGCAGGGTTGTTGGTTGTTCCTCGAGTCTCTAAAAGTACAATGGGAGCCAGAGCCTTTTCTTATCAAGCTCCACATTTGTGGAATCAGCTTCCAGTTTGTGTTCGGGCGGCAGACACCCTATCCGTTTTTAAGAGTGCGCTTAAGACCTTCCTTTTTGATAAAGCTTATAGTTAGGGCTGATTAGATTCAGCCCCTAGTTTTGCTGATATAGGCTTAGTTTGTCGGGGGACATCTTACTTCTTCCTTCTCTCTGTCTATACCCGTGTACACTCATGTTCCGATTAACCCAGCTTCCCCAAATGTCTTTCTTTTTGGTGTCTATATACGCCGGGATCCGGAGTCATGGATGATCCTGCGGTCCTGTGTCCTGGATAGCGAGCCCTGGATCGCGAGTCGTGGCTGTGGTCCTGGATCATCGGTCCTGGATGGATATCCTCGTGGATTCATCTTCCTATTATACACACATGCATTTACAAACATTTGGACTACCTATGTTGCAAATGTATTGTCTTTTCAATTTACACACGGCATCTATTGCACGTCTGTCCGTCGTGGGAGAGGGATCCCTCCTCTGTTGCTCTGCCTGAGGTTTCTCCCATTTTTCCCTTTAATCTGTGGGTTTTCTTCGGAAGTTTTTCCTTGTACGATGTGAGGGTCTAAGGACAGAGGGTGTCGTATTGTCATACTGATATTCTGTACACACTGTGAAGACCACTGAGACAAATGTAACATTTGTGATATTGGGCTATATAAATAAACATTGATTGATTGATTGATCGCTGCAAACACAGATATTCCTCTCATTCTACCAGACAAGGCACCCGCCGATGTAAAGGAGCAATTCGAACACACTGAGGCTCAGCAGGACCTTCTCTTTCCCCCGTCAAACATGAAGGCTACAGCATGCACACAAGATGATATACAACCTGGTGACAGCATATCAAACATTGGTAGCAGAAAAAGCAGGCAAAGCTCAAGCTCAAAAGTTTCCAGCACCGCATCTGCACACATAAAAGCTGAGGCCGAAGTGGCAGCCATGAAAGTACTCCAAAAACTCCTAAAGGACAAACATGTCCTGGAAGCACAGGAGCAGGAGTTGAGGAGGAAAAAGGAGCAAATGAAATTAGAAGGAAACATTGCTGCCACCATTGCAAAAATGAAAGTGTTAGCAGCCCCCAGGGGATCAGCTAATTGTTCTATATCATCCAATGGCATGTCGTCATATTTTGAAACGGGACAAAGGGAAATACAGTTTGTACCATTAAAACAACCAATCATAACCACCACAGACAGAGCTGTCACTAACATTGATACAGCTCCCCTAACACCCAATGCAGGCATCAGGAATCTAGATGAACATTTACATGTAGCATCTCCAGATCCAGTAACTGCCACAAGCAACAGTGACAAGTGCAATATATTTTCAGTCATGGAAAAACAAAATGAAATAACCGCTTTATTAATCCAGCAACAATGTCTATCATCCATGCCCAAGAAAGACATTCCAGTGTTTATTGGTGACCCACTTCAGTACCAAACATTTGTGAGATCTTTCGAATTTAATATTGAAAACAAAAACAATAACCCCAGAGACTGCCTCTACTACCTGGAGCAATATACAACAGGACTGCCCAGAGACCTTGTTGTTGCCAACATATGGCATCAGACAGTGGATTCAGCAAGGCCAAACGGTTACTGCAACAGAACTTTGGCAATGAACATAAAATTGCTCCAGCATACATGGAAAGAGCTCTTTCATGGCCATTAATAAGGGCTGAGGACACAAGGGCTCTACAGGCATACACGGTCTACCTTAGAGGATGTTGCAATGCGATGGAAGATGTAAACTACATGTTTGAGCTCAACATTCCATCAAACATGCTAGCCATTTTAAAGAAACTTCCATATAGGCTGAGGGATTTATGGAGAACTGTAGCATGTGACATCCAGGAAAAACAACACCAAAGAGCTGCCTTCAAGGATATTGTGGAATTCCTTAAAAGGCAAGTAAAATTGCTACAGATCCCATATTTGGGGACATTAAAGACCCCCCTCCCGTAAGCAAAGACATAAGAAGGCCACAGCCTCATCCAAGAGGAAGCGTCTTTGCAACCAATGTGAAAGTTACAGAAAATAAATACGACAGAAGCACTGTAGAAAAAGGGATTTTGTCTGCTGTGAAAAACTGCTTGTATTGTAGATGTGAACATGCTCTGGAGATGTGTCCACAGTTAGGAAGGACGACACATCATGAAAAAAATCACATTTCTTAAAGAACATGGTCTTTGTTTTGGCTGCCTGTGTAAAGGACACATAAGTAGAGACTGCAAGAAACGAATGAGGTGCAACATATGCAATCTAAATCATCCCAGAATGCACATCTACCAACAAAGGAAGGAAATGGAAAATGAGCAGGAGGAAATGGAAGAAGCATCTGCAAACACTGCTGACGCCTCAATTCAGACAGGTGGCCTTACTGGGGCCGGTGAAGATGGGTGCAAACTCTGCATAGTACCAGTCCAAGTTAAAGCCAAAAATGGAAACACAACATAGCATACCTATGCATTTCTTGACCCAGGCAGCACTGCTTCGTTTTGCACATTAGGGCTTATGAACAAACTTAACCTCCAAGGAAGAAGGTCAAACATTCTGCTGAGAACTATGGGTCAAAGGAAGGTCATTGAAACCAGCATTGTGTCAGGCCTCGAGGTTGCTGGACTGGATAACAGCGACTTTTGTGATCTACCCGGCACATACACTCAGAAGACTATGCCCGTTCACAAAGGAAACATTCCACGTCAAAACGACATCAACCTTTGAGGGATGTTTGTCTACCTGAAATTGATGCTGAAATTGAGTTGCTGATTGGTTCAGATGTTCCAAAAGCCCTTGAACCAATTGAGGTAATCAGGAGTGTGGGGGATGGACCTTATGCCGTAAAAACCATGCTCGGATGGACAGTTAGTGGACCATTAGGAGGATGTCCTGATGATACTCAGGACAAAACTTCAATAAGTGTAAACAGAACATCAGTTGTGCAACTTGACAAGCTGTGGGAACAGCAATTTAAGACTGACTTTCCCGAATGTGGGAGATGTGAGGAAATATTTTGTTTATGTGTTTGTACCAAAAAGCATTTTGTGTTTCACATAGGTCTGCCATAACTTAGAGCAGGGGTTTAAAGGTTTAAAGGTTAAAGGGTTAAAGGTTCCGCTTTCCTGTTGGGGGACTGTGACTAACTGCCAGAGGACTTTAACAGACTGTCTTTGTCTCTGAATCCAGGTGTTTGTAATTATCGATCAGAAGACGCGCGAAATAGAGGCTCCTCCTTGATTATCTGTGTAGATTTGCGCTGTGTTTCTGTGTAATCTTCAGTGTTGGCTGGGGAATCACATGATGAAGTCGTGTGAGAACCCTGCCAATGCTCCCGGCCGTGGCTCTCAATAAACTCAGGTGTTTGATATAAAGCGGACTCCAGCCTCCATTTCTTCCATCAACATTGCTGAGCAGGAAGTTTCTCTCACAGGAGAGACAACCAGGAACCTTCCAGGGAAGACCAACAGTTCTTGGATCTGGTTTCAAAATCTGCCCACCTAGTCAATGGACATTATTCTATTGGATTACCATTTAGAGAAAAGGAAATATGCATGCCCGACAATAAAGGTGTTGCTGAGCAACGCACTCTGAACCTTAAAAGAAGATTTAAGAGAGATCCTTCCTTTCATTCTGATTATACCAACTTCATGTCTGAGATGATATCTAAAGGCCACGCAGAGAAAGTACCGGATCATGTCTTGGAACGTAGAGACGGCAAAAAATGGTATCTACCACATCACGGAGTTTTGCATCGACAAAAGAACAAACTTCGAGTAGTGTTTGACTGTGGAGCAACATTTCAGGGAGTTTCACTAAATGCTCAGCTCTTCCAGGGGCCGGATCTGACTAGTACCTTGCTGGGAGTTTTGTCAAGATTCCGTAAAGATCCTGTTGTCATCACTGCAGACATCGAAGCCATGTTTCACCAAGTGAAAGTTCCAAGTGAAGTCCGTGACTTGTTACGGTTCCTCTGGTGGCCTGATGGAGACTGCAGTCAGAACCTGGTGGAATATAGAATGACCGTGCATCTCTTCGGAGCAACCTCATCCCCAAGCTGTGCACATTTTGCCCTTAGGAAATGCGCTGAAGACAATCTAGAACAGTTCAGCCCTCAAGCCATAAATGCAATTATGAATAACTTTTACGTAGACGACTGCCTCACTTCAACAGCTTCAGAAGAAGAGGCAACAGCCCTTTATCATGAATTACGAGCCATTTGTTCCAAGGGAGGCTTTCTACTAACAAAATGGATAAGTAACAGTCGGCATGTGTTGGCTGCAATACCTGAAATGGAAAGAGCAAAGCAAATAAAAAATCTGGATTTGGACCATGACAATCTTCCAGTGGAGAGAGTGCTGGGTGTACAATGGTGCGTTCAGTCTGACGTCTTCAAGTTCAAAATCATCTTCACTCACAAGAAGGGGGACTCTCTCAAGCGTCAGTTCAGTGTATGATCCCCTTGGAATATTGGCACCAGTTGTCCTCACTGCAAAAAAGATCCTGCAAGATTTGTGTAGGAGAAAGCTTGGCTGGGATGACAAATTACCAGAATCTATCTCACAGGAGTGGATGAGTTGGACCCAAGACCTTCATAAGCTGGAAGACTTCAAGGTTGACAGAAGCTTCAAACCTACCGACTTTGGATCGGTGTCATCTGCTCAAATGCATCATTTCGCTGAAGCTTGCGAAGAGGGTTATGGAACTGTAAGTTACTTGTTTCTGCAGAACAACTCTGGCCATTCACATTGTGGATTCGTAATGGGAAAAGCAAGAGTGGCTCCGTTAAAACCAGCCACTATCCCTCGCATGGAGCTGACTGCTGCTACTATGGTAAGCCGAATAGACACCATGTTAAGAAGGGAGCTACAGATGGAACTATCAGATTCTGTATTTTGGACAGACAGCACTTCCGTACTCAAATACATCAACAACAACACCTCAAGGTTCAGAACTTTTGTGGCCAATAGAGTTTCGGAAATTGCCAAAGTATCAAATGCACTACAGTGGAGATATGTTAACACCATAGACAATCCAGCAGACATGGCTTCACGAGGTTCGACTGTAAAATATTTTCTGAAGAAAGAAAACTGGTTGTCCGGACCTCAGTTTTTATTTCGAACTCAAGATGAGTGGCCCCAAAACCCTGATGGATTGAAAGTAATCTCCCTAAAGGACTCTGAAGTCAGGAGCATAACCGTTAACACTACTCAGATCATGTTCGAGGAAATGGATCCTGTCAACCAATTAATCCACCACTTTTCCTCTTGGAATGGTTTGAAAAGGGCAGTAGCATGGATGCTCAGACTTAAAAGACTGCTTTTGAATCGCAGCAGAAAGAGAAACCAAACAAGTGTTGTTCTTCCTCAACTAATTCCAGATAACATACATCAAAGAGGTCTATCACAAAAGGAGAGAGGGAATCTCAACAGGCAAGAAAACAATGGTCTCACAGTTGAAGAACTGGCAAACGCTGAAATAGAGGTAATCTGTTTTTGCCAAAGAAAGAGGTATGCCGATGAAATCTCAAATCTGAGAAAAGGAATAAACGTCAAGAAAACCAGCCACCTTCATAAACTCAAACTGGAAAAGAATGTGTTACGGGTTGGTGGACGACTTAGCCGGGCAGCAATGCCGGAGGATATGAAACATCCTGTCATAGTGGCTAAAGACTTTCACATTGCCGATCTTATTCTGCGAAATGTTCATGAAGAAGTGGATCATGGTGGTCGCAACCATATGTTATCCCGACTACGCCAACAATATTGGATTCCTGGAGCTACCGTAGCAATAAGAAGAACGTTGTTGAAATGCGTAGTCTGCCGGCGTATAAATGCTACTCCTGGACAACAACAGATGGCGGATTTGCCCCTGGATAGAGTCTCTCCTGATGAACCTCCATTCACATATGTTGGAGTTGATTATTTCGGACCCTTTGGAGTGAAGCGTGGAAGGAGCATTGTGAAACGTTATGGCGTCATTTTCACATGCTTAGCAATAAGAGCAATTCACCTTGAAATGGCATCATCTCTTGACACTGATTCATTCATCAATGCGCTACGGTGCTTTATAGCTAGACGTGGTCAAGTCAAAGAACTCAGATCTGACAATGGCACTAATTTTGTAGGATCCGAACGCGAGTTGAAGGAGGCAATTGAAAGTTGGAATCAAGGTCAGATCCACAATACACTTCTCCAGAAAGGAATTCATTGGATCTTCCATCCCCCAGCTGGCTCACATCATGGAGGTGTTTGGGAAAGATTAATCAGATCAGTACGAAAGGTTCTCAACTCCACTCTGAATGTACAAAGTCTCGACGAAGAGGGACTTAACACAGTCTTATGTGAAGCAGAAGCTATTCTCAATAGCCGTCCAATCACCAAAGCTTCCACAGATCTGAACGACCTAGAAGCACTGACACCGAATCATCTTTTGCTCCTTAAGACAAGACCATCCCTGCCACCAGGACAGTTTCAAAAGGAAGACATTTACGCTCGCCGCAGGTGGAGACAAGTTCAGTATATGTCAGATTTATTCTGGAAAAGGTGGATTAAAGAAAATCTTCCCCTACTTCAAGAACGACAGAAATGGTCAAAAATCAGACGCAACTTCACCCCAGGAGACATCGTGATCCTTATGGATGACTCAGCGCCTCGGAACTCCTGGCTTACTGGAAAAGTTGCTGAGACCATGGTTGACAAAAAAGGACTCGTGCGTATGCTTCGGATCAGACTGGTTTCTTGAGCAGACCAATTAACAAAGTTAGCCTTCTTCAGGAGTCAGAGGACTTTTGTCATGTCTAAATGGACTATTTTTGCCTATTTTATTTTTTGTCTCCTACCCCCTGCACACACACAAACCTAATCATTTTTATTGATACTGATTAGTGAGAAGAGATGATCACTTTTCCAAAAAGACTGCAACATATAAACTCTGAAAAAATAATCCAAGAAAGAGATCTGAACGTATATTTTGTGTGTATTGTCATTTATTATAGTAATTATAATTTTGCGAAATGATAATTAGGGGCCGGAATTGTAGGTGCCATAACACTACTTAGCTCAAGTTCATTATTTGTATTATCATTATTATTTACGTCACCTTTATTTGCTTGTTGAACACTTCCGGTAATTGTCACATGGGTGTGGTTTGGTTTATAAGTCACCTGTTTGATGTTGAGTGCACATGACAGAGGGTGAGCTTGTGCTGTCATTTTTTCTGTTGACCGAGCTGTCCTCTTCCCTCTCAGACAAACGTTTATCTGGAGTGGAATTAAACTCAGCCAGCAGAGCGCGGCTCTCGCGGCAGCGAGTGGAGGAACTGACAGCTCTCCTCCAGCATGTCACAACCCACACAGCCCTCTCCGGGACGCAGGTGCTCGGCGTTGGCGTCAGCTGGTCACGTGATGATCCCCCGGGGTCTCTTCCAACAGGGGGACACACCAGAGGTGGTTCATTCGCTGCAGAAGCCTGCTGTGTTAACCTATTGGTTTATAAACTGCAGAGCTCACGGCATTCCTCTGTCCCAGATATGCCTCCTACACACGGTCATAATAAATCCAAGAGCACCGTTATAACGCCTCGTGTGGACAGCATACACACACCTCTCATCCTCTGGGCGTGTATGCGCCTCATGACGAGAGACAGAGTGAAATGCAGCGTGTGGAAACTCCCTCGCAGCCCTTTTGCCTCACGGGCAGCGGCGGCAATGGCGTGGCTCGTCATAATGACGACCATTACGGCACATCACAGAGAAGCCTCTCCCCCCAGCAGTTCCATGGGATACAAGAAACACTCCTGTCATCCCAGGAACAGTGTCTTGCGCGGTTTTTACCCCCGCTATTTTTCTAAATCTCCGAAAAGAACGGGGGAGTTGCACAGACAACAGGCCACGGCCTGCAAGGTGAATACAGAATAACTGGTTACAAAATAAATAAACTACCGAGTGTTTGAAAGCGTAACAGTTTTATCAGAGGCGGCGCTAGGGGGTGGCTACTTGGGCTCAAGCCCCGGATGTTTTCTGAAAAGCCCCGGATGTTTCACTTAAAAAAAAAAAAAAAATTGTTTTGAAAATGTCTCGGGAGTAATGTGCAGTACCGGAGTCCACCAGAGAGGCAGCCGCTGCGGGACATTAGCCTGCGTACTGCGTAGCCTTCCCTGCCCTGAAGAAAAAGTGATCCTTCCTAGTGCCTGACGAGTTTTAAGCTAATAGCCTATAAAGTTATGGATATTAGAAAGTTATTTTCATCGAAGCAGGCGCCACAAGCTGCAGCAGCAGCAGCAGCAGCAGCAGCAGCAGCAGCAGCAGCAGCAGTATCAGCAGCTGACAACAATGTCATCACCAGCAGTGAAGAAATGGATGATGTTTCAGGTTTGTGAATCTAATGGTGATATCTGCACTCTGGCTGACTGAGTAAGAAGTGAAAAAGAGTGATGTACTGTAACGTTAATCTTATAGCTAGTAAACATGGAGTAACCAAGGCAAGGCAAGTTTATTTATATAGTACCTTTCAACACAAGGCAATTCAAGGTGCTTTACAAAAATGAAAGACATTCAGACAAAGGCATTTTAAAAACAGTAAAAGATAATAAAAGAAACATTAAAAGAAAAAAGACATGAATAAAAAGTTACAGTGCAGTTTAAGATATGAATAGTTCACACAGAAGTTCCACTTTACTGATGAACACAACAGCTCAGTTTAAATTAAAAGCAGCGACAAAAAGATAAACCACACTAAGTCAATACCCTTATATGTTAGTATGTATACAGAACATGACTACAAATTATTCTAAGATGTAACGTTAACCCTTCATACCTCAGTCTACTTTTAAGACACTAAAATAACGTATTCCAATTTTTATTTTGTTTTCGCGCGTGGAATTATACCGGCTCTCGTTTCAGTACACATAACAACGGAACCATAGAAACGGAACTGACAGGCAACACTCTGAATCCGATTGGCTGTGACTGCATCCACTCAGAGTGCCCGATTCAGAAACGTGACTCTTACACTCTTTACGTCACAAACAAAGATGGTGGATGAGAATAGATCTATAAAACGATAAGCAATTTTGCGCAGTGGATCGGAAGAGGACGGTGTGTCGGCGTTGTTCGATAGCGGTGCGGTATGCTAATGGCAACACACGCCAAACATGCTAAATCACATCAGAAGGCATCACCCAGATTTGCCAATCACCGGAGCCCGGCAAAAGACAACAGCAGTTCAACAGCTGATCCCGGCTGTTTTTAAGAAGCCAAGAGACATGAGAGCCGAGAGACCAAAATAAATAACGGAAGCTTTTGGCATATTTTTTCAACGACTTGAAACACTTTCTTATTATTTATGATGTCATATTTTCAAGACATTCTTTTTAGTTTTACAGCTTAATGAAACCTTTTTGTTTGACATCAGCCATTATAGATAATATGGCCATCTGAGTGTGTGGTACTGTTTGTGGTTTGTTTTTAACTGTTTAATACAGTTAATTATTCAAAATGTCAGAGTTCCTTATTTTTAAACTGAAACTTGCACTACTGTTCCAAAGTAAATAACAACAAACCTGGAATTATGCATTTGGGACTTTTTTTTGCTTTTTCTTGTTGTACCGAACCGTACCGAACCGTGACCCCCAAACCGAGGTACGAACCGAACCGTGACTTCTGTGAACCGTTACACCCCTAGTCCCCGGTGTTCCAGGGAACTCACCAAGTGTCCGAAAACACAACCCTCTCTCTTTTCCTCCATACCCAAATCTCTAAAAACGGGGCTGCAACGGATCTGATACAGACTGATCTTGAATTATTTTCTACGTCACAGAAGTGGTGCTCCGCTTATTGGTCAATTCTCCACCTATCAGGGGAATGTGGGGTTGGGCCACGGCCGGCCATTGCGCTGGAGACGCTGTCGTACATATGCCAGGCCTGTAAGTGGCGCTGTAGTCTGCCACAAAAGCAGCGAAGAAGACTTCCCGCGCATGGTAGCCCTTCTGTTTATACTCTGCTCTGGCTCTTTCTCTCCCTCCCCGAGGCAAGAGTTTGCTCCCGCTGCTGTAATTCAATGCAATCCCTCCCTCGCTGTAATTCTCTCCGGTAGTCCACCAGCAGATGACAAACACCCTCCTCTCCGGCTCTTCCAAGGAACGAGGGGACCGTGCGGCAGTTTCAGTTGGATTTTTATTTCGCCGGTCAACATGTCCGTTAAAGTTTAAATCTTCCGGACAAAATTAGAAAAGTGCCGGTCAAAGGTCTTCTTTGTTATTTATTGAGCTTTAAAACAAATGAATAACGACTGTATATAATAATATAAGAATAAAACACGGAGGACGGAGATCTCTTTTTCTTCCCCTCTTCTCCCCGCTGCAGCCCAGCAGCTGATCTCAGAGCACGCGCCCCTCTCCTGCAGGGGGGCGTGGTGCAGCTCACAGAATCAGCCCTTGCAAAAACAGCGCTTGAAAGAGCAAATAGAGCGAAATGAGGCATGGCTAAAATGCAGGATCTGTTTGGCATTTTGAAAGAAAAACTATTTATATACTTTATATAGGTATGGCCCTACAATATATTGTTCAAATATAGCATGATATGTCCCCTTTAAGGTATTATTAAGGTAGGGTTAATGTTGCTCTCAAAGTGCACCCGATTGATGCTTTTAACTTCAATATTTAAAAAAAATTCCCCCCGGACCCCCCTAGAGGAGGCGACGATGGATGTTTGGTCCACCTCCCACTTGTAAAAAAAATAGCACTTTACCCCTGCACCCCCCCCCCCCCCCCCCCAACAACTCCTGGGCTAAGCCCCGGATCTCCTACAATCCTAAATCCGCCTCTGAGTTTTATGATATCACTGCCCCATCTAAGACACGAGTGGATCTGACTTTAATTACATTTGAGTTGAGTGTGTCGTCAACCTAATGTGTTGCTTAAAATAATGCTTCTGCATACAGTATGTGACACTGTGAGTGTTTCACATTTAAAACATATAATTAATAAATGGGTGAAAATTGCTTGTGCCCATTATGGGCAGTATTAATATATATACCCACATGCCAGCTAAGGTCAGAAGAGCTTTATTTAACAGCTGGTCTTATGTGTGTGACCCCTGTGATAACATTACATTACATTAATTGATAAGCCTGAAACATGCACTTGTCAAGGTTCAGAGGCACATTTTGCAAATATGGCAGTAGCCATCGATCAGCTTAAGATAAGATATACTTTATTGATCCCAAGTTGGAACATTTGCGTTACATCAGCATGTGTAATAGTTAAATATGCAGTTGTGTTTATTTGAAAATCATTTAGTATAATCACATAAATTCTGTGTTTTATATTCAACAATTCTGTGTTCTTTATTTATTGATTGTTCAATACCTGACAAGGCTGGAGATGAAATATCTACATACATCTTATAAGAGTATAATACATTATGTATAATATCAGTTAAAATAAGTGCTTCAACATAGTTAACATTGCTGGAGGTATGCACACATATTGATAGATGTCTTGTAATGCACTATTGAGGAACCTGCAACCCAAGTTTTTCATTCAGTGCAGAACTACACCACAGTTGTGTAGGCCTATATGATATATCAATAAACCTTAGAAAATCTTGAAATCTTGAAAGGGATGTGCAAAATAGTCATTACATACAGTCTTTAATTAACAATTAGTAGAGAATAACGAGTAATGAATATACTTTATAGGGATCGTATTAATATCTAATAATAAAAATATTGAAATTCAATAACATGCTTTAACCACCAGGTGTCCCTTTATATCAGCTGTGCACCTTTATGGTGTAAATACAGCCTATCTACCAATTGGATCAAATATAAAAGTGAGCCGAATTAGTGTTGATACTGCAAGGAGACGTATTGTGTGAAAAGAAATGTAAGATGTTGTTTAATGGCTGATATATTTATGATCCACTTCACGTTTTCAGTTCCTCATGTTTGTCTTCTCATCAGGGCTCTATAAATACAGAACTACGGCAGATATGTAATATGTAATGCAGCCGAACCGTGTATTACAATGCCGTTATGTGATGACTTTCAAAGAGAAAAGCAAGCACACTCGGAATAAGGTATTATTATTATTTTGGTCTGTTTCCGGTATTTGTTAATGACGATGTGCTCTGAGATGTGAGACTGGAATTGCACAGGGGGGAAATAACGTAGGCTATCTTTAGATGCGGATTTTGTTAAACTAATATGTTTAGGCTGTGGACCAACACTATACATTGACGGGGAAGGGGGTAGCAATAAAGATAACACCATTAAACAGTTACACAACATAACAGAAATAATATCGATAGCAGCGTCCCTAGCAACCACCTTGGTAACAATAAAAACGTCGCGATTTCCTGAAGTAATCTTCGTAATAACTAGCAAACTAAAGATCATGTACATCCACTGCACACATAATCTGAAATAACAACTCATATTTCTCGCATCAAATGACATCAAAACGCATTTTAATGGCCAAACTAACTTTAAAATAGGCATTTTCTACCGAGAATAAAACGAATTTCGGCCATGTTTTCTTTTTCTGCAGGGAGAAATTTGAAGATCACGTGACATAGATGCCAGCCATCGGAATGAATGGTGAAAAAAACGGGGTTTGTCAAACAGAGCACATGGTGTAGGCCAAACGATAGCTGGGGATTCTGGGTAGTGGAGTGTCTTCTGCCATCCTTTACTCAGAAAACATATTTGTTTCTCCGAATCGAAGGGGAAAAATACAAAAGCATTGCACACAATTTAAACCAATCAATGTTGTGTAATTAACAAGGATAATCTGGTGTTTTTTAGTCGATGAGTAGTGCAGATATCACTGTAAAATCAATCGACAGTAAGAGGAGTACTTACTTCCGGGTGTAAAATTCTCCGTTATCCAATGGGAATGGATGCTCACATTGCCTTTAAGGGCAGTCGGCATAAACGAATGCCGTGCTTCCATGAGCGTCAAATCCCGACGCAGATGGGAATACATTGCAATCAGTTGAAAGCTATTTGCGTCCCTTTATGACGCTGAAGGAGCCTAGGAGCGTCACAATTGGACGCCACGGACACTGACCAAACGTCGCTATTGGACGCTTAGGGAGTGAGAGTGTGTTGCTCTGCCTCACAGAGGGTGACTGGCTGTCTACATTATGTGGCCTGCCGACATGGCCACGATCATACACTAATGCCCTCGATTGGTCTCTGTCTGTGTCATTCAAGCTCGGGAGGGTGTGTATGTGTGGCGCGAGCGAGAGAGAAAGTGCGCGCACCGGTTACGTGTATTGTTGTTAGCATCTGGTGCTAGCTAGCTGCGCTAACGGATATAATGAGCTGTCAACAAGGTGGAGGAGAGTCCTCTCCAGTCAGACTGAGAGACTGATAACTACAGGTGAGGTAAAGGACTTTCTGAGTGTTTAGATAGTTAACTTAGTCTAAGTTATCTCAGTGGGTCTCAAACGGTTTGGTCACCATGTTATGTAAACACATATTTCCATTTGAAGGGGGAGTGATTAGTAAAATATGCATGAATAATAAAATATGCAAATAACTTGTTGAGAGCTAAAACTAGTCTTTGCTTCTGCCTCAAAGATGAGCAGGGGGAGAGGGGGGAGACAGGAGAGGCTGGTTCAGGAGCCCAGACACACTCACAACTATAAATGAACCAAAAACAAATAAATAAAGAAGTTTCAATGTTTTTTCATATTGGATATGGTATGTTATTCGTTATGGCCATGTTCTTATGATGTTATTATGATTATTTAAATGTATACAGTTCTCTTTCATATGGGTGTAGTCTCTTTATTTCCCCCTCAAAGTCCAACATTTAAAAAAAAAAAATCTTACCGGGGGAGCATGCCCCCGGACCCCCCTAGAGGATTTGAGGTCCACCTCCACTTAAAATATGTTAACATAGATAGGTTAGGTTCCTAAATAGATTTGCAATTTTTTTTTAAATAGTAACCCATGTCCATATGTTTATTCTGGGGTAGTAGATTTAAAGTTTAGGGCTATCACTAAAGCAACGCTGTAAATATTGACAAATAAATCCAGCAAAATGGCACAAAAGAAAACTGGTAGTGGCCTGGCTGGGTGTATAATTCCCGGCCTGACTTATTGTCCCAGTCCGGCCCTGATATAGGCTATGATATTATATGATCGATGATCTGATTGAATGTGATATGAATGATAAGTGCGACACGTCGGCGTCTTCTCTGCATACGGCAGTTTAAACTGTATTTCATTTATCCTGTAATATGACTTGATAGATTTAAACTCCGCACACTGAGCTCTGATTTTTCAGCAGGCGGTGCTTTCACTGAGTTGATCTCTTTTCTATAGACGCCGGAGGCGGGCAGCGTCAGGTAAAAAAAAGTGATTTAGCCTTCCCAAACCTGAGCCTCACGCGCCGCCTATGGGCCACGGCTATGGAAGCAGCCTGCCTCAATCGCCAGGGAGGAGTACGATCTGCGCAGCTTCTGAACGCAGCCAGGCGGCTGCTGTTCTGGGCGCGCACACACGTTGCTCTCCATCAGAGCAATGTATATTCCCGGCGAATTGAACCGAGGGGCTCGCAGAGCGCAGCAGCCGTTGTATGCGAGGAGTATGGAGACTCAGACCTGTGTCACGCACACTGGCGCCTCAGTGGGATTTGGCTTTGGTGTTACGCACACTAAAGCAAAGCCCCATTTGAACCTGATCAGGTTCCCCTTAAACTGTTATCAGCCAAAGTAGTACTGCTTTTGGCTCTATCAGAAAAAAGGGTGAGTGATTTGTCTGCTCTCTCTTGCGGCTTTCACACCAGCGCTTTTCAGTTTCTAGCTCCGAGCGGGAGCTTTTCTGGTTCAGCTCCGGTTTCCCTTTTCAGCTCCCGCTCTGTGCACACCGCCCACTGGCGCCCCAGAGCTGCCCTTGCTGCGTCATGACGTCACCGTTTACATCGCTGATATGCCCCACAACGGCAGCCATTACGGCAGATCACAACAACAACAACTGCGTCGGGTCGATGATCGTGTTGCTTTTAATCACGCGAAGCCAGAATAAATTGAATAACGACTTCTCCAACCTTATACTTTGCTCCAGAGTGCCGTGGTTCATTGTTTATTAATGTGTTTCTGCAGCATTTACCGACCGCTGCAGTGCTGGCTGCTCTTCTACGGGAGTTTATTCTCCCGTTAGCTCCCGGTTAGCTCACACTGCAGCGGCCGCTCTAAAGTATTCACTGTCCGACTCACACAAGCAGCTGATGCATATCCCCAGTTCCCTGTTTGGTATCACAACGCTGTTATGAAAGTTTCTCTGGTATAAAACGGGTGATGTTGGCATAGCAACCGAAGCTAAACTGACTACTTGCATCCGATAGCTGCAATAATACAAAACAACACGTCTGCCTCTCTCCACAATGATCGATAACAGTGAACGGATGGTCAAAGTAAGGCACAAATAAACAGAATCACACGAAGCCTGGTTAGTGTTGCCTGACTTTATAAAGTGTGTTTATAGGCACTACTGCTTGTAGGCAGGCATAACAGTCGACCCATGTTCAGGGGAGGTGGCTTTAGTTTCCTGCACGCCTCAACGTAAGAGAGACGTAAGCGACGTCACCTCTTAGCTCCAAAGCTCTTGCCTCTGGACCGACAATTTTTTGGAGCTGGAAATGAAGCGGATTCCGGAGCTAAGAGCCGGCGCAGCTCCGGTGTGAACTGGAAAACCCGGCGCTTTTCAGGCTCTAGCTCCTAGCCGGAGCTGAAAAGGCGCTGGTGTGAAAGGGGCATCTGTGGCTCCGTCAGGTCTTGGATCCAAGGAGATGCAGTTCAGCTGTTTTACGCCCTAACCCGGCTTCATGCCTAAGGTCATCACAACTCTTTTAGGTCAAGAGTGATCACCCTGGCTGGCTTATTCCCCCCTCCTCACAGGTCGGAGGAAGAAGCCACGTCTAATCTCCTCCGTCCTGTGCGCGCGCTGTCTTGCTATGTGGCGCGCACGGCGGCCTGGCGCCGTTCTCAGCGCCTGGTTGTGCACTATAGAGAGCGCTCGATCGGACAGCCTCTGTCTGCACAACGGCTGTCACACTGGCTGTGTGAGGCTGTGTCACAGGCAGGGCCGGCCCTGACCAATTTGCCGCCCTAGGCAAGATTTTAGCTGGCGCCCCCCCCCCCCCCCCAAATGCAGACGTGCACGGTTGTGGCATGACCACAAAAACAGAGATATGGACACAAGATGTGTGCAACTGTATTTAGTTTCCTGTCCATTTGAACATGATTTAAGTGGGGGGGGGGGGGGGTCCTCTAGGGGGGTCCGGGGGCATGCTCCCCGGGAAGACTTTTTTTTAAATATTGAAGTTAAAAGCATCAATCTGGTGCACTTTGAGAGCAGCATGAGGAGATCTATGGAAACATCTCTCAGCACCAGATGAAACAGAACTGGAAGCAGATTTTCTTTTTCTTTATGGATATTTTACAAATCACTCTCCTTTCAAACTGTATTCTTGTTCATTAATAACAACTTTTTTGTACCGTCAGTATTTTATACCTGTTTTTCACCTGTTCTCTTATTTTTTTATAACTATGATGATCATATAAAGGTGTGCCTTTGCCTCACTGAGCTGAGGCTATCAGAGCCGCTCAGTCTTTCAGGAGAGAGCTCTATAAAGCTCTCCCCCCCCCCGCGGCCGCTTACACAGTAAATTCCAATGTTAATAAAAGCACACAGAAGCTGTGCACGTTTTTTGGGAGTTTGATTTATTTTAAATGAATACAAATACCAAATTAAAACCTATAATTGCACACTAAAACCATTATTTCAAAAAAAGAACTATTTCACATAAACCTCTGGTTTTTACTGGGGCTGTTCAACTTGATTTGAGGGGGGGTGTGCCATAGTTTATGGGCGCTGTACGCAATATAGGCGTAGTTCTGTTAGTATAAGATAATAAGATGTACTTTGTTGATCCAACATCGGGAAATTGTGTTGTTATGAAATAAAAAAAAATATATATTTTTTTTATTTCTAACTTTTTTTTTTTTTTTTTTTCGGCGCCCCCTATGGGTTGATGCGCCCTTAGCATTCGCCTATACTGCCTATGCCGAGGGCTGGCCCTGGTCACAGGCATATGTCTCCTCTGGGGTGGAGCCCCCGGAGAACTTCAATGCGCACTCCACCAGAGGAATTTCCTCCTCCACGGCTTTGCACGCAGGAATGTCAGTGGAAAACATTTGCACTGCTGCATCTTGGCATTCCCCCTGTTCATTTATTCATTTTTATTTGAGAGATGTCTCCCTTTCCTCTCTGACACACCCTGTACTGGGTGTCCTGTCGGAGTGAGTGACGTCAGGGAGCCAGCTGTGCGCCTCTCTCCTGCCTCTCGGCATGCGGAGAGTGGCCCTTTTTCCCTCTTATAGGAGTGCCTGGTCAGAGTGAATGACATCAGGGATCCAGCTGGGCCCTCTCCTACCTGTCTGACACGCAGAGAGCTGCTGTTCCCCCTCTATGATCGCAGGATAAGGTGGGACCTTCGTCTCTACTTTCTCACAGCGGCTGGTATGTATTGTTCCCAGCCTTCACCCCGTCAGGGAAGATATATAGGCATGTTTTGCTATGTTCCAGGGACGGTGATGTGCCATTACGCATGGCACAACAGGCAGGGGGTGTTATTGAGCAGGTGTGTCTGTGCTTCTAGTGCCGGGCGGACCCAGTGGGGCGCAGACTACATCATGCTTCACCCTTAACCCAATAGTGATAGCCTTAGAGGGCGAAGCCATATACGAAATAGAACTGAGGTTACAGTAGGTAACCTCAGTTGTTGCTGTTGAGTTATTGTTATTGAGGTATTGCATTTGAATTTTAGTATCATTATAGAGCAAGCCAGGAAGAAAGATAGGTCGTTCTGGCTCGGGAAACACTTCGAAATGTGGAGAAGTTGTGAACAAAAAGACAATTCTAAGTAATATAAAAAAAGTTCAATATTTTAAGGAATAGATAGCCCAGTGGGTAGAGCCGGCGGCCCGAATGCGGCAATGTCCTCCGCGCAGCTGGTTCAAAGCCCGGAATGGATGTACTTGTAATCATTGCTTTTCAACTTTAATACTTTAATAACTGATAAAAGGCCCTCTCCTCCCAGCACTCTCTAGTCTCTTCTCAATAACCCAATACACACAATTATCAATCTGTAATTGCAAATAGAACATGATATTCAGTCTTAGTGTGTGTGTGCATCGAATATTTTGCAAGGCAAAGATACGTTAAACCCACTGCAGCCTTGCACTTCGCCAGGAGAGGTCGCTGAAACTGAAGCTTCGAGAAATGAACCTATTTCCGACACAATTGTCCAAGTGGTTCGAGGCTTCATTCAAAGCTTCATTTTGCCATCACTAGTATGAACAACAGAATTGTGCCAAAACTCCGCCAACTGGCTGCAGTGGGAGACTCCCCTGTGCACATTCTGTGCCCCGCGCACACACTGCAGAACTGCGCAGAATCAGCTGATCACAACGTTCACTCTCTGTGGTCAAGCTGCTGCAGTTTGATTTACAACAAAGTGGAGTGAAACACAGAGCTGCAAACTTCCTCAGGATGTTATGGAAGAGTTTGAAATCAGATCTTGTGTAGGAATACTCTGTTACAGTCAAAGTCCGGCATTCAAAATGTTACTCAAGTAAAATTAGAAAAGTATTATCAAAATATAGTTAAAGTACCAACATTAAAAGTTGTGCAGATTGGTCCATTTCAGAATAATATATATGATATGTTTTATCATATATATTATTTATATTTATCAAGTCTGATTTAAGACTTTATTAGATTTCACATAATTAATCCACATCTGTAAAGTAACTAAAGGTATTAAATACATTTAGTGGAGTGAAAATACACAATTTACCTCTGAACTGTAGTGGAGTAGAAGTACAAAGTAGCATCAAAGTCAAGTAAAGTACTGTTATCGGTGTCGGTTATTCTCGTGTCCCGGGTGAGAAGCTTAAAAGGAGACTAAATGGAGTCTCTGAAATTGTTTCAAATTGGTACTTTAATTAAAAATAATGGCACGGTTATGTTCACAAACAGGATGTTGTCCGACAGAAAAAACAGCTGTGTCTCTGGCTCTGGCAGTGAAGAAGAGAGCCCGTCCCCTCAGGTCGTGCTGTTTTATATATATATTCTGCTGGCTCCTCCCTGCAGGCCGACTCGCCACATTTCAATATCCGTTGCTACGCATGTCAGAGTATAAAAACATTGTACATTCAATATATATCTAAACACGCATTTTCTCTTTCTTAACTTTTTCATGACTTTTCATTTAAACACATTCTAAACGCTGTAATCAATACTCCTAAAAATACAGGAAATACTTCACAGCAGTTTGGTTTCCGGTTGGTCTGAATGTTGTCACATGCTAACCACATCTGTAAACAATAACGTAATCAAATAAACTGTACCTTATCCAACAATAATAATATCTCGACGTCTATAGTTGTAGTGTTGAAATCAGTAGGTTTCGCTGTGCAACATCATATCATATCGCTGCTAAATTCACCTCTATAGTCAATGGTATATTAGCCTCCTGCTAACCGGAGATGAAGGATTTTCAGAATAAAAGCTTAACAAGTTCTTTCAGTATAAAACAGCAATTAAACTGACTGTGTGTTTAAGGTGCACTATGCTCTCAATACATTGACTTTAATTTCTAACAGTACAAATATTTCAAAATTGCACTAAAGTACAGTACTTGAATAAGTGTACTTAGTAACTTCCCACATCTGAAATCAGATGTGACTTCAAGTCTTGTGATCATTTCTTAGTATTTGATCCTTCCACTTGGCCTCAGGAAATGCAAGGACTTCACAGTTTTGGCAACAAGTTTTGGAGAAAGCAAATGGGAGGCTTAAAAAGAGACAGGGAGGTGCTGCTTCTTCTTCTTCTTCTTCTTCTTCTTCTTCTTCTTCATCATCATCATCATCATCATCATCATCATCATCATCATCATCATCTAGCATGCAAGAAGTGTAAATAGAGGACAGTGAAGGAGACACTGAGGACGCTTCGTGTGGGTGAGTACCAAACGCTGTCTCTTGGTACTCATCTGAGTAACTCACTCAAAAGGTG
The DNA here is from genome assembly GCF_902827115.2 of Pseudochaenichthys georgianus. Lineage (NCBI taxonomy): Eukaryota > Metazoa > Chordata > Actinopteri > Perciformes > Channichthyidae > Pseudochaenichthys > Pseudochaenichthys georgianus. The sequence goes on along the minus strand of NC_047524.1, from coordinate 32,322,268 downwards.
ACGTGCACCCCTGACCATCTCCTCTGCCTCTTATTCCATTCTTCTCATCAAATAGTCATAACAATACCCATCACATGAGGGTTTTGATTAAAGGACGGTAATTAATGATCTAATTATTAATAGACCAGTCAGCTAGAGATTGTGTGTTATGTATTGTTGATAGACACCTGAGTGACGTGCATGCTTTCAAGTCTGTGGGTCTTGGTAATGGGCTTGAGATGGGCTGGTGCAGCGTCGGTCTCAAGCTTCCTTCATAAAACTATACATTTGCTCTTTCCTAATAGCTTGCAGTGCTGATCTTGTTGGGAGAGACAGCCATGTAGTTGTCTATCTCATCTGGGAAATGTCCTCCTAGTCCAACATAGTATTCATGTTGGTAACTGCACTAGTAATTGGACTGCAGTGTGGAAACAAAACAGCATCACGCACTATTAGCACTCTAGCTAAGATTACACTCCCCGTTGTCACACATTTTGGCAGCACGGTCATGCGGATGTTCGGTGAAGGTCAAAGATGAAGGAGCCATAGCTTTTATGTCTTATCTCTGTGAAACTTGGGAAAACAATAAAGATACAATATGAGGAAGAAACTCAGGGTCAGAACGGTTATATAAGCTTTGACTGCTTTGACCCTTTGGCTTTTTTTAAACGTAAACTACACAGTATTTAAAGCCCTGGTAAAGTATGTAAGGCTTGGCCTGGCACTCAACAGATGATTATAGAAACGTTAAGCCAAACTTGATGATTGTTCATCACTGCCTTTCTTTTAGCTTATGTAAACTGATAAAGGACTGGAGCAACCTTATGAATGAAGATGCTTCCAAGCGGGTTACCAGAGGCACATAATCAATACATTTGGATGGGTATGACAAGTTTAAAGAAATTAATGATATGCCGTGACAACAATGTGTGTTGGCTTTGAATCCCATACATGAGATACAAGCAAGTGCATACTCATGGTAAATGGTTTAACTCTACTGTTTACCTTATGATTGTTGAGATGTAGAATAAAATGAGGTTGCTCACATCATTTTTGAAATAAATGTTGTTGTGACTATTACATCTGTTAAAGCTTGAACAGCCTTGGTGGACAGACTTGAAATATAGCAATACAAAGGGTGAAAAATAAAAGTGATCTGAAACAGATGTTTTACACGTGATTTAAACTCAAGCTGCCACCAGAGAGACCGGCAGAGTGGAAGATGAAAACCCGATCCCTATGAAAGCGATGAGTAGACTAACATTTCTCAAGTTAATACATCACACCAAAACAGACATGTGTTTCCATCATGTTTCTACACATGTACCATAGGGAGTCACCATATGTATTTGGGATCATCCACTGAAGATCACAAACATTCATTTTGCCAGTAGTTGTTTTAGTTTGAAAACGTGTTGGCCACATAACTAACTGCATGACCTCGTCCTCAGGCACTGTTGCTGCGGAAACAAGATTAAAAGTGAATATGTCGACATAGCTAATCCCTCTACTGCGGTGCATCCAACACAATACAGACATTGTTTTGTTTTTCTGTTCACGTGCCACTCTGTTGACCAGAGAGCAAAAGCCATTTCTAGTAAAGTCATGTCCAAACAAAAGACCCTTCCCCCCATCAGGTTGTGCTGTATCCAACTCACATTTAAATCAAATCCACTCAGATTAGAATAAACAAACACATTCGTTCACATATTTCAAAAGTTGGACGCAGGCACTGTCTTCATGTTCTTTTGACACAAAGAACAACACACAGCGCTTTCAGGACACACATACAGTTGGACTTTAGCAGTTGATTTAGAGGCAGATTGTAGATGTTTAAGAGGAGGAGGCGTTTTAACAGCACAGAGGAAGGAATAAATCTCTCGCTCAATGTGTGAGATTCTCTCCCCTGTCCGACAGATTTACTCTCCTCACTTATCTTCCTCTTTCTTCTCTCCACCCCTCGGCACTACACAGGGGCCAGCTTTAGATCAGCTCACACAGCTAATCTATAAGAGCCAAAAGCAGCAGCTCTGACTTCAGGTCAGCTGTGGAGCCCAGTTTGAGTCTCGGGAAGTTTGGAAGTCACCATGGTGGAGAGCATGGACATGGAGACGCAGCACAAGCGTTACTGCATCCGCGGTAAGCATGCAGCCATCATCTGTGCCACGGTGGCGGTGTGCTCTTTGGTGGTGGGCCTCGGGGTGGGTCTTACCAGGTCAGACCCCAACACTACTACTACTCCCGCCACACCAGCCCCCACAGCAGGGCCCACCAATCTACCTCCAGCTGGCAGAGGGCCCTGCTTGCCTTCGGCTGACTCCAATGGAGACTGGAAGAACTTCCGTCTACCAAGCTACGTGAACCCGGTCCACTATGACCTGCACCTGGAGCCAGACCTGGAGCAGGACACCTACACAGGCACTGTGGACATCCACCTGGAAGTCAGCAAGCCCACCCGCCACCTGTGGCTTCACATCAGGGAGACGTTTGTCAGCGCCATGCCCAGGCTGAGCATGCAGAGTAGGGAGGTGGCTGTGAAGGGCTGCTTCGAGTACGTCAGTCAGCAGTACGTGGTGGTGGAGGCCGCCGAGGAGCTGCCCGCCACCGGCCCAGGAGAGGTGTACGTGCTCACCTTGGACTTCCAGGGCTTTCTCAACGGATCTGTGGTGGGATTCTACCGGGTCATCTACATTGAGGGTGGGGTCACCAAGTAAGTTCTTTAATTTGATTCTGTCAGAAACATATCACAAATGTGTCAAACAACCAGAAAAAAAGATAATAAAGTGACGTATACACAGCAGACAACACAGCTTCAGTCTTTTAAGCAAACACATATTTTTCATCTCGACCAATTTCACATTTAAAAACATGAAACGATTTATATGCAACCATCTTGGGCACTATTATAATGGCCATTTAAGAGAAGCTCAGACATTGTTTAGTCGGTCCCAGCTCCTGGTCCACTCACTTTCTCTGGAGCTTTACCTGGATCACATGGCCTTCTTCAGCAGATCCAATTGGCTCACTTGCAATAGAGATTCCATGAATGTGCAGCCGCTGGGATCTTAAATGATCCGTCTCAATGAGCAGACTTCATCTAATTATAAAGACGTTGTGATACGGTGAAGACTAAGTCAAAGAGTACATTTAGCATAGCACCTTTCCGAGAACAGGATCGCTTTTCAAGTGTTTTTCAAGAACAAAAAAAAGGATAAGAAATCAAACTTAAGCAACATCAAACTTTCAAAATGCCATAATGAGAAACAAGACAGCATGAGGCAGGACAAAGGCCAGTTTCAATAAGTGTGTCTTTAGCTATCTTTAACGGCGTCAATGGGAACCACAGATGTGATGTGTAAAGGAACTCAGAACTATCACTGCAGAGGTCTCCTTGTGTTTCAGTCAGGCTCCAGAGACAACCAGCCCCTTGTTCAGAAAACCTGACTGGTAGCAATGTAGCATGTCAGTGATGTACTCAGGCTCTGTGTGTAAACACGAAGGATGGAAGCTAGTGTTAATCAGATGGAACGTTTGTGATGTGAGTCCTTCAGCAGTGTTCTAAACGTGTTGAGTTCAGGGACGACTAACTGAGTTAGGCTTTTTTCAAATCCTTTTTTTGCAGGATTTTATTGCAGTAGTCTCTCCGGGTTAATACAAAGGCACAAGGGATCATCTCTAACTCACAGTGTGATACAATAGACCGAAGTGTAGCGATGTTTCTTAAGGAAATGTGTAACTTTTGAGAAACAAACCTTCTTCAGCTCTTGGTAGACGAAAAAGGGTTTATTTTGCTAATCCATGGAGAGCAGCTGGGCTCAGCTTGGTTTCAGTTACACTAGATTCCAGTGGTGACACATGTTTACACTGCAGAACACAATGATCCCTCCTATCCTACAGAGATGTCATCTACTTCAGTCCTGACTGTTTAGTATGTACTGTACCAAACAGTCATTGTTTCATTGGCTACATATGATACCTCATGCATACTGACAATCCTGGGTGGGTACAAAAGTTTCATATGACTGAGAAGACATACTTTGGAAAGAGTGTCACTTTAAATTCAAGGTTTTGGTAAAAGTCTACAGTGTGTATATCTAATGACCAAGGCCATGACACAGCCGTGTTGGGCACTCAGTCAGCATCTGTCGCCTTAGTTTATGGAGTGCAATGGGCTGTACAGCTAAAGCTAATCAGTGCATGAGAAGATACATGTTATTGAGGGAAAAAAACACACACAGTCTCTTTTCATTTTTATTCTTTATCTTATTTTCATATTGACATGGCCATCCACCATTTTAGCACTCCCTGGTTCCCTCATTTCAAATCAATGTTTTGAGTTGTTTTAGTTTTAGTTAGGCGTCTGAAATAAGGTATGTTGTTAATACAAACATGTTCTACAACATAAGACATGTCTTAGTAGTCTTCTCAGTGTTTTCTAGTGCGACTTTTTGACAAGAAGCAGGCAAAGCCGTCAGTTATCTGAGGTCGATTTTGTGTGTCTGGTCCTAAAAAAATCACATATAGGGAGTTCCACAGGGATATGACTTGATGACTATGACTTGACCTCACCGATTATGTCTCCTAAAAATGATATTGGATGAAGAAAAGATGAAAAGCACCTGATCTTAGACAGATCTGCAATACTCTGTCCCTCATGTAATCACCAGAAAGATTGCTGCAACTGATCATGAACCAACAGATGCCCGCAAGTCTTTTCCCTGTTTCGATGAACCCAACAAGAAAGCCACCTACAACATCTCCATCACTCATGATGATAACTATGGAGCTCTGTCCAACATGCCGCGTCAGGTAGGACTGAAGTCAGAAACTCTTACATTCAAATGTTAAATGCATAGCTCTACACTGAAACTACTGGCAGTATTTCAAAGTCTCCATGATGGACAATATACTTGTGAGGCTGCTGACTTTATGAAATAAGGTTTGTGGTCAAGCTAAATATATTTTCAGGTTTTGTTCTATGACATAAAATACATCAGTTAATATGCCACTCTGTAGCCGCCTTTAGCTTAGTGGTGGTGAGGTGAAGTCATGTGACAGCGATGTAGTTTGTTTGTAGCTTAATGTTAACTTTTTACTTCTGGCATTTGCATTTATGCTTCAAAAATCATAAAAGTAGCCTTAATAATGTCCAGATGACCCTGGCATACAAATAACCTCGTAAGTGTCGGAAACGGGTATTGGCCACAGATCTTTTATATTTCATATGGAAAAATCCAATGGAAAAATCCCATTGCTTTTGGGCTTTGCCAGCAACTTAACATACATCCTCAAAATGTACAGCTCCACTAATAACTATGTATACTTCCAGCTATGAATGTAAAGTATGTACAGAGTAAGCTGTGTGAAGAATTGTAGGTGAAAGGGGCATAATTACTCAAACGTTCCCATGGTGGGTGAAACAAAGAAAGAGGAAGTCAGCCTTGGAGGGAACACTTTGAATACTAAAAGCAGACGAATGGGTGTTTGTTTTTGGGCCTGGGGATCTACAGTCTGAGTGACAAGGACATTACCCAATAGTGTTTTATGTTGCCTCCCCAGGGCGCCCCTGAACAACTACCTGGCAATAAACTGAAGACCTCCTTTGAGAAATCTGTTCCAATGAGTACTTATTTGGTATGTTTTGCTGTGCACCAGTTTGCTCATTTGGAAAGAACTTCTGCCCAAGGAATTCCTGTGAGTTTACCATTACATGTCTCCGTTAATATCACTGACTTTATTTCATGCAAAATTCTAGCACAATCATACTTCCTGTGTCTGTTCTGCCTTTATAGTTGAGAATCTACGCCCAGCCAAGTCAGTTAAAAACTGCAGAGTATGCAGCTAACACAACCAAGGTCATCTTTGACTACTTTGAAGAATATTTCAACATGAATTACTCCATCCCAAAGCTTGGTAGGTTTATATACTTTGTTAAACATCGCAGACAATACATTTCCTTTATTCCCTCTGTTCCACATACACATTCTTTGGATTTGGGGTCAATGCGTTTTTCAAATACAAATAAACATTGGAAAAGTCCTCAATTGGCCCTAGCTGTAGTTTTAATCTACCTACTTTGGACATGTTCTTAAACATTAGTATTTACAGTTGCACAATAAAACATGCAATAGAAACTACAATTGTACCATGACAACGTTTTGTTCAACACTAAGAGAGTGTAGGGTCTTTCTACCATTATTCACCATAAATTCACTTTTTATATGTATCTAGTAATATGTATCACAACGTGTGTGCGTCGTGATACTTGTTGTAGTTGTGAAATATGTGAAATATGTTCTGGTAGAGCTAGAGGAAATATCAGTGAATCCACTTTTTTGATCAAATTAAGAGATGAAAAACAAGCATTCCAATGTTGATGACACAAGTAAGCCAGTAATGCAATAACACACATGATAAGCGGTAACTTCAGTGGACTCTTTGTGCTGTTTTGATCCAGATAAGATAGCCATCCCTGACTTTGGCACTGGTGCCATGGAGAACTGGGGCCTGATCACCTACCGGGAGACCAACCTCCTGTACGATGCTAACCAGTCCTCGTCCTACAACAAGCAGCGAGTGGCCAGTGTCATCGCCCACGAGCTGGTCCACCAGGTACCCATATGATGTTAAATTGCTCTGCTTATTTTATTCTTTCCAGCAGAAAATAACCTTAAATATGAAAATGTTGCTCTACTGAATTATATACACAAAATATGTGAAAACAGAGTGGTGGACGCAGTTACCATTAACATAAAACATACCATAATCAGTAATGTTTATAACCATCACATTTCAGTTAACCAGGGGTTTTAATAATAAGGCAAACATAATGGTGAGTGTTGGTGAACTGTCGGGCACAGGAGAGTGAACAGTTACATAGCCATTGCAGTAGGATTGGAGTAAACACAAATAAATGTTCCCAAACCTGGTGTTTGGAGAGCATACTCAATTATGCAATTAACCCTGAATGTTGTCCAAGAGTCAAGAGTGTGGTTGATCTTGGAGGATAGAGAAGTTCATATTATAGCTTCAGCTGGTCTTTAAATGCTTCAGATATTGTGTTTGTGTTCACATTTAGAACTTTAGTTATTGTACTGGTTCATCTCAGTGTCATCATTCAACTATCAACAAAACGTTAGCTCACTTCTCTATGGGCTAATGATGGCTTTTATTTTCCCTCACAGATGGAGAGATCTGTATCAACAAGGACACAGACGAGTTCAGAGTTCTAGTTGTAAACGTTTAAAATAGCTGCATGTGCTATTGTTCAAGCTTTTTTATGATGTACATATCTTCCTAAGATATAGGCTATTACAGTAAGGTGAGATAAGAAACAAAGAGGAAGCCAAAAAGTGTTGTGAACTCTTCAAAGTCACGAGACTGAGGTTAATTCGTATATGACGATGTGCAAATAGTCCTCTTACTGGCAAGCTTTAATGAGCCCCATAATAACGTGCTGACGGATAAACCTGGACCCTGAGTGTAAAGCATTAACTAGCTAGCTTGCTATAGAACATTATAGCTGATAGCGACAGTCGTCTATTTTGTCAAATATCTGTCAAAATGTCTCCCATGTAAATGTAATGAATGAATGATAATAAATATAGTTATTTTTACAAAGCTTCTAAGTTTTCCTAAAAAGCAGAGGCGTTGCTTAGCATTTGCAAAGCTAGCACTGGTGTTAGCATTCCATTACTGAACTGAATAGCCTATGCTCTCGCAAACTTTAACGTTTATTTGGTTAATAATTACGGGGAATATAAACAATGATTTATTTAGTTTTCTTTAAAGCTGCATTAGTTATTTCAATTCAGTACAATGAAAACATTTCATTCATCCACAGCAGGGCATTACAACGTGCTTGTTTGTTTGCTAATATGCACAGTGATATCTGTATGAGTTATGTCTTGAAGAGACAACATCCGGTTCTTATTCCATTACTACTGATTCTTTGTAACACAATCCAATACAACTGAAAGTCATAATCAGTCATCATGATTATGACTTTCAGTAACGCTACTACCTCTTGCGGTAACTAATAGCGTTACTAGTTTCCTATTCCCATTCAGTAACGCCGTTATAGTTACTGTGATTTAAATGGGTGCGTTACTGCGTTACATTATGTGATGGAACTGAACCGAATCTCCCTGCGGATGTAGCTTACAGGCGAATACAGCGATGTCCTCTCACAGTACCATGGAAAAGGGAAAGTGACCAGCCAGAGAGGAGTGATGATTTGTTAACGTGGGGTAACATTTCAGGGTAAGCCAATCAGAGACAGAGTTGGGCGGGTCTTGCCTTATAGGGAAAATACACACACACACACACACACACACACACACACACACACACACACACACACACACACACACACACACACACACACACACACACACACACACACACACACACACACACACACACACACACACACACACACACACACACACACACACACACACACACACACACACACACACACACACACACACACACACACACACACACACACACACACACACACACACACACACACACACACACACACACACACACACACACACACACACACAATGGTAGATGCAAGTATCAGCGAGAGCAGCAGCGTATTTACAACTTGGAGATTACTTATACAGTAAGGCTAAAAGCACCTTTATCCACCATTACTGATTTTGTTTATGCTAAATGGCCAGATGTGAGGTAAATTATTTCACTGTTAGTTTGTTTTTGTGAGGCTGAAAATAGTTTGTTTGTCTTCAGTGTCAGTCTGACAGTTTATTATTTATTTAATTCTTACTGCCAAAAGAGTGTAGTTCTTGTTTAATTGTTACACTGCCAAAATAGTGTAGTTGTTTTTATTTCATATTGCACTACAAGTGCACTACTTAGAACTTGATTGTTGAGGCTACAATAAAGATGCCACTCAAAATGTCTAAACATATCTTTTGTGTTTTATTGTTCCACTACATTTCATAAGGATAATTGCTACAATGATGGGGAGTTGTCTTTTCTCTTACGGCCCGTCCACACTACAGCGTCGACAGCGTCGACAGCTTCAATCTGCCCATTCACTTTGAATGGGGTGACGTCACGTTGCCTCGCTTTTTCGCCGAACTGAATTGTGGGTAGCATAGCGGTCCGTCTTCGGCGTCAGAAGTTGCACATTGTTCAACTTCTGACGCCGGAGATGGACGCCGGAGACGCCGGAGTAGCCAGCGCCAGCCAATCAAATCCCGTTTCGGAAAATCTGACAGCTCAAGCCGTAGCCAATCAAACTGCGTCTAAGCTGGGAGAGATATCCCACCGTTCATTTCTATATTTCAAAAAAAGTTGGAGAAGAAACTAATTATCGCTGTAGCAAATCACCCGGTTTTGTATGACCAGACCCTCTTCACCTACCGGGATACAAACCGGAGGAACCAGGCATGGAGGGAGGTGGCAGAGACAGTGGGGGAAACAGTGGGGGAAACTGGTAGGTTGCCTGTTTGGGGAGTTTATATATATATTGCTCGCATAAAATCCCCGGGTGTTTTTGCTTTGTATGTCGGGGGCGGGAGATTCATGTGATTGGTTGTTGGTCGCGTTGCTTGAATAAAATCCCCAAGCTACAGACACGCCCAGCTCCAAGCTTTTTTTTAAGTTGTAGTGTGAACGCTCCGTTACTGTGACACAGAACAACACAAACACTTGTATTTTTATTGTTATTATTTTTAAAGTAAAGTAACTTGTTACTAGTTACTTTTATAATTTAGTAACTAATAAAGTAACTAGTTACTTTTTTGAGAGCAGTAACTATAACTATTACTAGTTACTTTTTAAAAGTAACTTGCCCAACACTGGTCATAATTGACGCCACATTCAACCCATCCTGGTATCTACTCTATTTCAATTGAACTCTATCCTTCCTGGATATGTTTTATATTATAAGCATCTTCAGGAGACTTACAGTGGGGCAAAAAAGTATTTAGTCAGCCACCAATTGTGCAAGTTATCCCACTTAAGAAGATGAGAGAGGTCTGTAATTTTCATCCTAGGTATACCTCAACTATGAGAGACAAAATGAGAAGAAAAAAAAAATCCAGAAAATCACATTGTCTGATTTTTAAAGAATTTATTTGCAAATTATGGTGGAAAATAAGTATTTGGTCAATAACAAAAGTTTATCTCAATACTTTGTTATATACCCTTTGTTGGCAATGAGGTCAAACGTTTTCTGTAAGTCTTCACAAGGTTTTCACACACTGTTGCTGGTACTTTGGCCCATTCCTCCATGCAAATCTCCTCTAGAGCAGTGATGTTTTGGGGCTGTCGCTGGGCAACACAGACTTTCAACTCCCTCCAAAGATTTTCTATGGGGTTGAGATCTGGAGACTGGCTAGGCCACTCCAGGAGTGGAGTGCACCAGCTGGGCATAAGCTGGGCGTAACTCTACGTCCGACGTAGAACCGAAGGTTAAGACCAAACTAAAGTTAAATTCGATCAATACGTCGGACGTAGCTAAGCCCAACGTTACAGTTAAGCCCTACTTTTTTATGCCCAGCTGGTGCACTCCACTCCTGGACCTTGAAATGCTTCTTACGAAGCCACTCCTTCGTTGCCCGGGCGGTGTGTTTGGGATCATTGTCATGCTGAAAGACCCAGCCACGTTTCATCTTCAATGCCCTTGCTGATGGAAGGAGGTTGCCACTCAAAATCTCACGATACATGGCCCCATTCATTCTTTCCTTTACACGGATCAGTCGTCCTGGTCCCTTTGCAGAAAAACAGCCCCAAAGCATGATGTTTCCACCCCCATGTTTCACAGTAGGTATGGTGTTCTTTGGATGCAACTCAGCATTCTTTCTCCTCCAAACACGTCTAGTTGAGTTTTTATCAAAAAGTTCTATTTTGGTTTCATCTGACCATATGACATTCTCCCAATCCTCTTCTGAATCATCTAAATCAGGGGTGGGGAACCTCCGGCCTCCGGGCCGTATACGGCCCGCGAGACAATTTGGTACGGCCCTCGAGGTAATTTATAAACACACGCAAAAAATAAAAAAATGAAAGAAATCTAGACCGCAAAAAAATTAAACATGCGAGTGCCTGTTTTTCCTGGCCAAGGTCAGGGTCCTTGAACACAACACGAGCCTAACGTGTCATCATGTGGTATATATGTCTCGACTGACAGGGGTGCAGTTCTGACGGAGAGCACCAGAACGCCACTTCAGAAATTGCAGTACCGATAAGTCCATACACATGCCGCAGTTTCTGCGTGTCTGTGTCTTTAGCTGAAAGCCCAGTGGCAATCTGCTCATCTGTCATACTGATCAGACAGTAACTGTGTTGTTATCATTAGCATCTGGTTAGCTAGCTATGCTAACGAATATAAGAAGCTTTGTCTACAACCAGTGAGGTAAAGGCACATCTTTATATGATCATTATAAAAAAAATAAGAGAATAAAGTAAACAGGTATACAATAATATATGACAGTTATTAATAAAGAAGAATACAGTTTGAAAGGGGAGTGATTGGTCAAATATCCATAAATTAAAAGAAAATCTGCTTACAGTTGTGTTTGGGTGTTGAGAGATGTGTCCATAGATCTCCTAATGTTGCTCTCAAAGTGCACCAGATTGATGCTTTTAACTTCAACATTTAAAAAAAAAATCTTCCCAGGGGAGCACGCCACACCCTGCACGTGCATGCATACGCGAGTCATGGTGAGATATCTGGATTAACAGGTTGCTTTTTCTTTGCACAGAATGAAATGAATGGGCTGTGATTTTAGTTTGTTTAAGCAGAGGTCAATAACTTGTACGGCCCTCGGAGGATATTGTAAAAATTGAAATGGCCCTTGAGAGGAAAAAGGTTCCCCACCCCTGATCTAAATGCTCTCTAGCAAACTTCAGACGGGCCTGGACATGTACTGGCTTAAGCAGGGGGACACGTCTGGCACTGCAGGATTTGAGTCCCTGGCGGCGTAGTGTGTTACTGATGGTAGCCTTTGTTACTTTGGTCCCAGCTCTCTGCAGGTCATGGACTCGGTCCCCCCGTGTGGTTCTGGGATCTTTGCTCACCGTCTCTTCTTGTGATCATTTTGACCCCACGGGGTGAGATCTTGCGTGGTGCCCCAGATCGAGGGAGATTATCAGTGGTCTTGTATGTCTTCCATTTTCTAATAATTGCTCCCACAGTTAATTTCTTCACACCAAGCTGCTTACCTATTGCAGATGCAGTCTTCCCAGCCTGGTGCAGGTCTACACTTTTGTTTCTGGTGTCCTTTGACAGCTCTTTGGTCTTGGCCATAGTGGAGTTTGGAGTGTGACTGTTTGAGGTTGTGGACAGGTGTCTTTTATACTGATAACGAGTTCAAACAGGTGCCATTAATACAGTTAGACGATGACTCCCACCCTCTGCACTCAGAATTCAAGCTTCTTCCTTCGGGCCGGAGGTTACTTGTCCCAAGGAGTAGAACGAAGCGGTATAAAAACAGTTTTATCCCAGCAGCTGTTGCACACATTAACACATCATAGGAGCGTCACACTGATGCCTATTTTTATTTATTTATTTAATTTTGAATTGTGAATTTTGAATGTCCATGTTTCTACTAGTGTTTTCCTTCTTAAAATGTTTTTTAAATATTTTTGAGATTTGGTTGAGCAGGGTATACTTGTACTTTTACTAGTCCTTTATTAGAGATGTGTCTGTTGTTTGTGTTTGTTTTTAGTGTCAGGATGGAACCCTTGTATTTTTCTCTGTAAACAGAATCTACCTACGGGTACAAATAAATAACCTGAAACCTGAACCTGAAACCTGTTAACAAGTGGAGGACAGAAGAGCCTCTTAAAGAAGAAGTTACAGGTCTGTGAGAGCCAGACATCTTGTTTGTTTGTAGGTGACCAAATACTTATTTTACCGAGGAATTTACCAATTAATTCATTAAAAATCCTACAACGTGATTTCCTGGATTATTTCCCCCCATTCTGTCTCTCATACACTGAACAAAAATATAAATGCAACACTTTTGTTTTTTGCAATTTTTCATGAGATGAACTCAAAGATCTAAAACATTTTCTATATACACAAAATAACCATTTCTCTCAAATATTGTTCACCAATCTGAAAAAATGTGTGATAGTGAGCACTTCTCCTTTGCCGAGATAATCCATCCCACCTCACAGGTGTGGCATATCAAGATGCTGATTAGACAGCATGATTATTGCACAGGTGTGCCTTAGGCTGGCCACAATAAAAGGCCACTCTGAAACATGCATTTTTGCTTTATTGGGGGGGTCTGGGGGCATGGGCGCGGGAAGGGGGTGCTGAGGGCGCTGCAGCACCCCCTAGCGGCAGGCAGAGGGTGCGGAGCTCCCCTGTCTGAATTATTATTTGACGGTTATTGCTGCTCGCGCTGTGCATAATCTGTGTAATATGTAGCCAATAAATTACACATTGTTGGAAAAATAATATTTTGGCCTGCCCCGAATGTTTTTTCTGTAGCACCGGACAATTCTACCTCAATAATATAATACATTAACCGTGCTTTACGTGAACCTCATCATGACACTCGAGAGGACGGCAGGACTGTAATTTCCCGTGTTCACTGAATGCAACAGAGGCAAGACACCAGACCAATCAGAGAGTTGCATGGCAATAAAAGTGTGCTTGTGTCATGCGTGCGTGCGCGCGTGCGCGCGCGTGTGTGTGTGTGCGGAAATAGCGCATGTGAAATAGTGTGTGTGAGAGAGGGAGAGAGAGAGAGGGACCGGTGCCAGCAGCAGGGACCCTGTTGTTAGCATCTGGTTAGCTCGCTGCACTAACGGACATACGGAGCTGTTGTTGGTTCCACAACAAGCTGGAGGAGAGCTCTCCTCTCAGACTGAGAGGCTCAGGTGAGCTAAAGGACTCTCTGAGTGTTTAGATAGTTAACTTTAGTCTAAGTTATCTCAGTGGGTCTCAAACGGTTTGGTCACAAATTATTCAAAAGATTATTTCTGCGGCACACCTTCATATGATCATTATAGTTATAAAAAAAATAAGAGAATAAAGGAAAAACAGTTATGAAATACTATATGGCAGAGATGGAGTACTCGAGTCCTGGACTCGGACTCGAGTCGGACTTGAGTGCCGATTTTCGGGACTCGTGACTTGACTCGGACTCGCGCACTGATTGACGCAACTCGGACTTGGACTCGTGAATTCTCGCACAGGATGACTTGGACTCGGACTCGGACTCGTGAATTCCCCCCCCCCCCCACGATGACTCGGACTAGACTCGTACATTGACGCTCCGACTTGGACTCGGACTCGAGCACATTTTCTCTGGAGTCTGATGTCCTCTATCCTGTATGGCGAGTTCACGTACTGGGCCCCGCTATTCCAGTCTAGAGATGTCTACAGACACCCCCCGCATGTGCTGTATGCTTTCACACATTCTGCTTCCACATTGGAAAAGAGCAGCGCAAAATGCTCGTTATGTGGAAACAATATAGAAGAGAAGGCTCCGTAACACATTACTCTAAGGATCGAGTTCAGACATATAGGCTGTCTTGAACACTATCATCAGAGTAACGTGATCTAATCATTAAATAAAGATTCAGCCATAACACGAAAGCACATGGCTACTTAACATGCATAATGACATCATTTTGCATGCTAAGTAGCCATGTGCTTTCTGGGGCTAAATCTTTATCAGTAAACTGATTTAACCCGTAAAAGTTCCTTCAAAATAAGAGTCCCAATCTTATTACTATCAAAATAAAAGTGCAAAACGAAAACTTTACCATAGGAAAATATTGGCATACAAATATAATCACTTCTCTAAAAGGTAACTCATTTTAAATATAGTTTATTTATATATAATAATAATATGAATATTAGAAATAAGCTTTATATTTGTATAGCACCTATTACAAGAATTGTAGCCAAACTCGCTTCACAGCAGTTCAATAGACAGGATAACAGCAATGTAATAATAATAATAATAATAGCTGGGATTTCTATAGCGCCTTTCAAGGGACCCAAGGTCGCTTTACAGGAATAGGGCAAGCACAAACAAAACAAAACAAAGGTCAGACAGACAAAACAACAGATAGATTTAAGGGCCGAAAGCCTTGATGAACAGATGGGACTTGAGGGCCCTTTTGAAGGCGTCCAGTGTGGGGATGTTGCGAATCTCCGCAGGGAGAGCGTTCCAGAGGGTGGGGGCTGCCACACTGAAGGCTCTGTCCCCGAAGGTTCTCAGTTTGGTGCGCGGGGTGGTGAGCAGGCCAGAGTCTGAAGACCGCAGGTTCCGGGGTGGGGCATGCGGGTGAAGGATGTCCGATAGGTACTGGGGGGCAAGGGCATGGAGGGACTTGTAGGTCAGGAGGAGGACTTTATAAGTTATGCGGAACTTGACCGGCAACCAGTGGAGGTGGATGAGGGTGGGAGTGATGTGCTGCCAGGGCTTTGTGTGTGTGAGGACCCGAGCTGCACAATTTTGTAGAGGAGCAGCTACATTTCAAAACATATATCCACGAAGATTAATACATGAAGACTTGTGACTCGGAATTGGACTCGGACTCGAACACAGGTAATGATGACTCGGACTCGGACTCGACTTGGACACTCCTTGGGTGACTCGAACTTGGACTCGGACTCGACTACGACTCTCCCTTGGTGACTCGGACTTGGACTCGGACTCGAAGAGTGGTGACTCGAGGGTGACTTGGACTCGTGAATTGGTGACTTGACTACAACACTGCTATATGGCAGTAAAACAAAAATACAGTTTGAAAGGGGAGTGATTTGTAAAATATCCATAAAGAAAAAGAACATCTGCTTACAGTTGTGTTTTATCTGAGTGTTGAGAGATGTATCCATAGATCTCGTAATGTTGCTCTCAAAGTGCACCAGATTGATGCTTTTAACTTCAATATTTAAAAAAAATCTTCCCGGGGGAGCATCCCCCCGGACCCCCCTAGAGAAGGTGAGGTCCGCTCCCCACTCGTAAAAAATAGCACTTTACCCCTGCCTATATGCCGTGAGCTGATTATCGAGCCTTCATTGTAACAGTCGCGGGTCTACTGTGTGTTTGCGTGTGGGGAGTGCTTTTGTGCGTGCTCTATAGTGCCCGTAATAGTGTTCACTGGAGTCCAGCACCTCAGCACCCCCACTCAAAATACCTTCCCGCGCCTCTGTCTGAGGGGGTCCGAAAACCAGTCAGTATCTGGTGTGACCACCATTTGCCTCACGCAGTGCAACACAACTCCTTCGCATAGAGTTGATCAGGTTGTTGATTGTGGCCTGTGGAATGTTGGTCCACTCCTCTTCAATGGCTGTGCGATGTTTTAGATCTTTGAGTTCATCTCATGAAAAATGGGAGCAAAAACAAAAGTATTGCATTTATATTTTTGTTCGGTGTAGTTGAAGTGTACCTAGGATGAAAATTACAGGCCTCTCTCATCTTTTTAAGAGGGAGAACTTGCACAATTGGTGGCTGACTAAATACTTTTTTGCCCCACTGTACTTCTTCACTCACATTTTAGGCTAAATTAGGTTTTTAAGTTTCAATATAGTTGGTCGTAATATTGTGCTTTTGTTCTTATTTAGTCTTGTGGGAAATGTCTGTATCCGTTAGAATTAGTTATGAAAAATATATTCATAATAATGGTAATATTGTCAACCTCCTCACTGTTAGCGCTTCTTAAAGTCACACATTGTCACGTTGGGAGCCTACCAGGTATGAAAGGAATTATACCTTTTTAAATTTATAAATATTAAATTGTAAATGTCTAAGCAGTAAGAACAGATCTGAATACGGGGAGGGTTCTTACTGAGATAGCATCAAATATATCTAATAAAGTGAGAGAACAGGCAGGGGCGGGCCAGAGGGGTCGCCTTAATAATGTTTTTTTAGAGAGTAGGGCTTTCATTTTTACAGTTTTACTTTTTAAAAGTGATTTAAATGTGCCACCCTGATCTGAGTCTATGACCCAGATTGGCCACCCCACCAACACATGTCTAGACCCGCCCCTGAGAACAGGGTAAATACAATATAACTTCCTTTATTGAAACTCATATCCGTTGTCTTCTCCAGTGGTTTGGGAACATTGTGACCATGGATTGGTGGGATGACCTCTGGCTGAATGAGGGCTTTGCCAGTTTCTTTGAGTACGTTGGTGTGGAGAAAGCTGAACCCAGCTGGGGCATGGTGAGTTTTATTGAAGGAACAACAATGAATCCTCGTCTTTTTGAGAACTCTCTGAAACGTGCTTTGTTTCCTCCTGTGGTTAACAGCGAGACATCATGATCATCAGTGATGTGCTTCCTGTCATGGTGGACGACGCCCTCCTGTCCTCTCACCCCATCATCGTGGACGTGTCCACCCCAGCAGAGATCACTTCTGTGTTTGACGGAATCTCATACAGCAAGGTCCGACTACACAGTAAACCTTGCTTCCCATGGGAACAATTAAATATTAGTTACTCACAATGTATCTTAATGCAACAACTATCTGAAATTATCCAGGGAGCGTCCATTCTCAGGATGTTGGAGGACTGGATGGGTAAAGACTTGTTCAGAGACGGATGTCGAGTAAGTCACAGACAGTTGTTGATATTTATCAATGGATTTAACTCTTTGGAGTAATGCTCATTCAAGTTCATTCAAGTGTTCCAGCAGCCAGTTAATGAAAAGTCTGTTTTTCCTTTTCTCCTTTCACCAGAAATATTTGAAAGACTACCACTTCCAGAACGCCAAAACAGCAAACTTCTGGGCATCCCTGGCCAACGTATGTTCCATTACATACATGAAAAGGGACATTCTGATATCAAATATGTATCAAAAAGGACATAACACTTACCACACCCTGACTCCAGCTCTCACATTATCTCATATACATGGGATTGATATTAATCTGAATTTCTCACTCTCAGAGTTTTTAGTAGTTACCAATGTCTGCTTTGTTCCCAGGTGAGTGGGTTGCCGGTTGCAGAGGTGATGGATACATGGACAAAACAAATGGGTTATCCTGTGCTGGATCTCACTGTCACAGAGGCAAACGCCAAACTGAGCCAGAAGAGATTCCTCCTGAATCCTCAAGCTGATCCCAGCCAACCCGCTTCACCTCTGGGGTCAGTGCTACAGAGAAGACCCTTTCATCCTTAGCAGTGTCCAATTTGCCACAAAAAGAGGCTATGCCAGATTCTGTGTCAATTAATAGACGTTCATATAAAAAACTGTTCAGTTCAGACTTCCTTTCTCATTATTGATCCTTTCTCCATGTTGAAAGACAATATGATGAACCGCAGAGTTTAAAAGTCAAAAGTATTAAGATATTCGTTGGTAGTATTTATTAATTGTTTTACAGTCCACAGCTGAAGAGAAAGTCAATAGTTGGTAGAGACCAAAGCAGAGCAAAAAGGAGAAATCACAAGTGTAGCACAAGGGAAATTCTAATGTATTATTCAAACATGACCTAAAAAGATTTAAATGTAGGTGTCACAGTCTTTTTTACGACATTATTGACCACTAATATGTTTTTTTCACAGGTACAAGTGGACAATTCCAGTCAAATGGCACTCTGTGAAAAGCGACAAAAATATGTTGGTAATATTTGACAAGAGCAGCACAGGTAGTGTGTATAATCATTTTCAGAACATTCAAATGATTACAAACAAATCATCAGCACTGTCTTTAAACCTGCCAGTGACCTATGTTATATGGTAACAAAAAAAATGTCTAGAGAAAATGTATCATATTTTGACGTATTTCGCAAATAAGTAGTCTGACTGTTGTTTTTCAGAGCTTCCCGTCATGAACTACTCTGCCTCAGTGGACGGGCTGCTGAAGGTGAACAATGATCACATTGGATTCTACCGAGTTAACCACGACAACCTCATGTGGAACGCTATCAGTGAACAGCTTCTAAACAACCACCTGGTAAAAAAAGCTTGGCTCGCACACACGGCACATGTACACACTCCCCAGCATGCTAGGGCGGTGGTGGCGAAGTCCCAGAAAGACCAAGTGCTACCGAGGTGTCCCTGAGCAAGGCACCGTTCCCTACACTGCTCCCCAGGCACCGTTCATAATGGCAGCCCACTTGGCTCCTAACACTAGGATGGGTCAAATGCAGAGAAACCATTTTGTTACATAGTACTATGTGATGACAATAAAAGTGAAAAAAATAAAACAAATGCTGTAGAGTTCAGATAAGATAAGGTCATTGTGAAGAAAAACTTCTGTTTAGCAATGCAGAATCAATGTTCAGTGAAAGGAAAGGAAGCTGGAATTCGCCTTAGTCAAACACTGAAGTTTATTGAGAGACAAAACGGCCGGAGCGTTCACAAGGTATTCACATAACTTTCATCATGAAATCCCAAGTCAACACTGGAGACAAAGGGGCACCGCGCGATCTATACATTAGAAAAAGGAGTGGACTATATTCCCTCCCTTCCATCTAATCAATACCAGACATTTAAGAACAAAGAATGGTTTGTTATTACCAACTTGCATGGTCCACACTTCCCCCACAGGAAAGGCAGAAGGCCTCTTGACCTTTGTCCTCCTCAAGTTACAGACAGGGCACATGCAGGAAGGACTGAGAGTCTCTAAAATACACAGATCGGATTAAAATATTCTTTGACAGTCATCAGATAGATCTTTATTGATCTGATAGGGAAATTCAGGTGTTTAAGCAGCAACAGGAATAGTCGTGTTCATGGTTGCAGTATTTCTAGTAGGTTATGTCTCAGTTTGACTGCTGCTAACTTGGGTGATTCCAACGTTAGTGAGCTTAGGTGTTGTGTGATGAAGAGCATGGACACAAACATTTCACATACACCTATGCTGCTTCACGACGGACAGAATATTTTTGCACAGCGCAATGACAAACAGTACTGTGGAGTTTTTGTTATCCACGTGAAGCTCTCTCATGAAAGCCAATAAGAATTGAGAGTTTCTATGTCTCGTCGCTGATGTCCTTATGTAGTTGAATCAGTAAAAGGAAAAATCAGTCTGGCTGTGGGCAAATTAATATGAGAGGCCGTCTAGGTCACAACTCATACTTGGTCTTACAAACAATATCAGAATCTCACATGTACACCACCAGACTCTTTCACACACAGTAACATACCGTCTTTAACGTACTGTCATTCCTTCCTTCATTTACTATCATTGGATGTAACGATACCAAAAACTCACGGTACGATAATATCGCGATAACAAGTCCACGGTACGGTATTTATCGCGATATTGAATAATAAAGGGGAAACGTTTTTTTTTTTCAATAAAACATTTTTTTACTCGGAAAATGTTTCTTTATTACATAATAAATCGGATTTGTACAGCATTTTAGTAGGATAGCAGTATTTTAAAGTGTCAAAAACAAAGTGACAGTAACAGACTGGAACAAGAAAACCAGTGTTTTTGTACCTATAGTACTACCAAATAAAGTAGGCATTTTCTTTGTGCCACTGCATCTCACAAATAAACATTTAATAATCAGACCCTGCAATAAAATGAATCAAGTTTCACTTTAGTTTTTCAAGTAACTCAACTCAAACTCACTAGTCACTCACTCAGCATCATCACACAGGTTTTTAGGAATATGAGAATGTCCACATTTCCAGGTATTTATAAGCTGGGATGTTTGGGCATTTACAATATCCCCTGCTCTGGAAAAAACTCTCGCTTGGTACTGATGTTGCTGGGACAGCAGTGGTCGCGTTAACCGAATATTTTTTTAAACAATGACGGAAAAATCTGAAAGCAGTCTGTCATTTTGACAGATTCGAACAAACTCGGAACAGCGCCAACGTTTCCCGGCAGCGAGGCTCTGGTGTTATGCCGTGTTATGCATGCCCTCCAAAAGAAAATGATATAGTTTCCAAACCGTACTTTGCCGTACAGATAAATACATGTCTGGGAGGTTTTGATTTACGCTGTGCACGCTCCCGCGAGGTGCATGCACACATGGCATAACACCGCCCCCCCCCGTTGACAGTTCACGAGCGTGCTCTCTCGTGAACTGTTCAGACCGGACGGGTAATAAGGGATTATGACGGATATTTTACGATCCTGTCTGTCAAAATGACGGACAGCGAAAAAGTCTAATGGGACGGAGAGATTTGCTTTGGCCATGGGTGACAGCAGTGTGTCAAACTGTGCATTGTCTCTCCACCACTTCAAAAACAATACAGTTTTTGCCAAGAAGGTGAGACTTATTGACAGGGCGAGATATAAATATACTGTTGGTACTTGTCAATGTCTCTAGGTGTGTAAATGTAGCCCTGGAAATACGATGTCCTTTTGTGTTCTGTTGTTTTATGTTCATGTTGTAATCTACTTGCTGCCATGTTGGACAGGTCTCTTTTGAAAAAGAGATCGATGATCTCAATGGACCACCTGGTTAAATAAAGGTGTAAAACAAAAAAAAGTGTTTTAAAAAAAAAATATTTAAAAAGAAAATTAATTTAAAACGAAAATCCGCGGTAGATGTTGTCAGTCTCACGACGGTATTGGGAGGTTTATTTACCGCGATATTCGGTATATCGTTACATCCCTACTATCATACTATCATACATAAATAACTATTCGCTCTAACACACAAAAACAAAATCTCTTAAACGCACCATCATACACACACCACTATCGTCTTTCACAAATAACTATAATCTAATAGAACATTACAATAGTGTATGTGAAAGAGGATAGTAGTTTGTGTGTAATCGGTAAACAATGTATGTAAGACAGAATAATAACCTATAGGGAATAGTATTTCATGTTAATAACAATAGTCATATATGTAAAACAGAATAGCAGTGAATGAAAGGCTGAATAATAGCTTATAAGAGGTAATAATAGTTCATGTGAATGTCTATTAGGTATGTGTATAAAACAGAATGCATAAGAATAGTTATGTGTGTTATGTGTGTTATTGAAAAGGAAGTGAGTTTGATTGAAAAGGAAGTTGGACTAAATTCTCAGTTCCTGATTGGCTCTACGTTTTTCGTTTGATGGCCACCGCCCAAGCAAGGCAGTAGACTGCTACTAATTTTCCCTATGCAACCTGAAGAGTAACGCAGCGTTGCCGGTGGGCGTGTCTGAAACTCGACCAACAACCAATCACATGAATCTCCCGCCCGGACACACAAGCACACGGTTTGATTGGCTAGAGCTTGTACTGGCATATGATTTGATTGGCTGACGCTTCCATCGAAGCTTCAAAAGTAGAACATTGCTCTACTTTTGAAGCGAGCAACGTGAGCAAAGCGAAGCGACGGAACCACAATGGAGTTCTGCAAAGCGTGACGTCACCCCATTGAAGCGTTGAAGCTTCAACGGGCGTGTCTGAAACTCGACCAACAACCAATCACATGAATCTCCCGCCCCGGACACATAAACACACGGTTTGTTTGCAGTGGCGAGCCGTGACTTTTATACCTAGGCCCTCTGACCCCCCCAATCTTGAAAATTACTCGGTTAATAATTTCGCAACGATTTCATCACTATCACTGACATGTGCCATCATGAACGAATTTATGAAGATGAAAATGAAATGAAATGAAATGAAATGAAATGAAAGTAGGGTAGACATGTGGATATTATCCGGCTGAACAAAACGTGCATTTATTTAACAGGTTCGTTTTCCACAGACCTTATTTCGAGCTATTTTCCAAAATCCTATGGAGAAATCCCATTGCTTTTGTGTCGAGGGAACCCGAGCGCAGCTTACTTCCGGGTTTTAGGACGCGTCACTGCACCACTTTATACACTTGTAAAACCTCACAGCGGGCGGAACGTGTCATAAAGTCCGCGAAAATAAAGCCCACCCATTTAGAGGGAAGATATGATTGGTCAATTGTACTGTCATTTGACATTACTCTCTCATTGAGTTACTATAGCGGGCCCTCTGTGAATGTAGAGAGGGACCAACAAGCTCTCTCGTCTTCACAGAACTCGCAGAGACGGCATTTAACCCTTCACATTCCAACAGAAACTGAACAGGCAGATTCGAAGGATTTACTTCTTTGGAAATGTTATTTTAAATACAATTAAATCAAGTTATGAAAAATATTTATACAAAAATGTTTTTTTTAATGTTTTCAAATATAATTTTTTAGAATATCTTAGGCCCTCAGAGAGAAAAATAAAAATAGGGAACATATTCTTCGATAGAAATACCTAATTTTGAGTTATTTAGATTTAATTAACACTTATAGTTTCATGTCTTGTTACATTACATTACATTACATTGCATTTAGCTGACGCTTTTATCCAAAGCGACTTACAATAAGTGCGTTCGACCAACAAAATCCAAACTTGAAGAAAACAGAATCATATAAGTATACCCTCATATATACTACAATTCCTCTCTCACATACCTATCATTCTCTTTCACACACAAAGTGTTCTATCTTGCATACACTACTAGAGTATTATATTATAGTATGATGTGGTCTGTAAGTGGGAATAATAGTGTTTCTAAGAAAGTACAGTTAGGTATGTAAGTAAGTTTGATTTATAGCCCAGACAAAAGTGTGTGAAAGAGAGTATGATTGTGCGTGATAAAGTGTTTAGCAATATGTATAAAAGAGTTGCATGATGTGTGAGATTCTGATATTGTTTGTAAGACCAAGTATGAGTTGTGAGCTAGATGGCCTCTCATCATTTAACCATGAGTGGCACATGCCCATTACAGCCCAAATTTCAAATTTGGGCTGTAATCAAAATCTGGAATTGAAATATTTTTCACAGACAACCTGAGCTAATTGTCCCTTTTATGACATAGTACTGCTATGTTTTATCCCACTATCCTGAGAGAGCTCACTGTGTTGTTGTAAATGATAATCTCTTATTTGACTCAGTTTTCTAACTTTAATAGGAGTTAGATGCAGCTGATCGCACGAGCTACATCGATGATGTTTTTGCTCTTGCAAGGTAAGATTTAAGCCCAAAGCACTGTATGAACATTACTGACATACAATTCTGAGATTTTAATTTCTGCTTCCTGTTCAGGGCGAATGTTATAGATTATGGTAATGCCTTGAACCTGACAAAGTACCTGAAAAATGAGACGGACTACATCGTGTGGGAGCGTGTGTCCTCCTCCATCGCATATGTCCGGGGCATGCTGTCAGACAAACCGTTCTACCCAAAGTTCCAGGTAAAGGAGCTGAGCATCCTCATGTTTTGAAGTGCAACATTTAAAACCTAGAATCTCATTAACCTTTAAGTTTATCTCAAGTTTCAATAAGCCACCTCAGCAGAATCAACACAGAAGTCATTTTCACACTATTTCGTGACATTAAACTTTAATCATAAATCAAGCCATTAATTGAATGCTGTGGTTGGTGTATAAAAGCTTCAGGGAATAATGGTTTGATTGTTATGAAAGAGACATCTATAATGTATAAAACCATGAAGACAATATATTAATAATTATTCTATATCTGTATGCACGTTTATTTGCTTGCCTTTATTTGATTCTGGTGCTGATTAGTTTTAGATTTCTGTTAATTTTTCAAAATGTACAACACTTGTTCAGATGCTGTTTTAAAAGTTTCTCTATATATATCCCATGAGTTTATCACCATTTATTTTGGTAATCTTATAATTTATATAACTATATAAATATAACTTTATATCAATATATACAATAAATTGATATCAATTGGATTTTATCAATAATAATCTGCTTATATTGATCAAGGAAAAGGTGCCCATTACGGTTGTGTATAGTTCCCTGGATTTTATTAAGATCAATTTGTCTGTATATTTCCTCTAGCAACTGTTCCGAGACCACGTTAAAGCCATCACAACACAACTGGGATGGGAGGATGTGGGAACACAGACTGAGAGGTACAGCAGGAAGTGACAGTGTGTGATGTACACACAGGACTGAGGGATCCTCCCTTTACTCCTTTACTTTGTACAATCATTACATCTGGTGACTGTAGCAACACCTTTGCTCATACAGAATGTGTCTTTGCTCTTCTGTGCTAACCGGGTTTACCACCCACTGTAAGTGTCATGTGACTGTTGTCCCACAGGTTGCTGAGGGAGACTGTGCTCGGCATCTCCTGTCGGATGGGGGATGAGGCGTCACTGAATGAAGCCTCTGGCATTTTTGACCAGTGGATTAGTGGCAATCTCAGGTATCACCTCGCTAGTGTCACATTTTCCTCAATACAAAGACAATAAGGTATTCTAAATGGGCAGCCCTATAGTTTCTTTGAATATAGTTGTTCTCATTCATTGCTAGTTCATATTAGCACAATAGACATCATCAGCACTAGTGCTGTGTCTCAATTTGCGTAGTCTGTAATAAAATGTGCAGATTTGAGTGCGTCCCAAAGTGAAGTATGTATAACAGTATAAGTAAAGGATGATTCACTAATAAAGGTCAATAACGACCAACAACCGCCATCTTGGCTACGTAACGGAAGTTGCAAAACAAGCCACAATTGAGGTTGCTCATGAAAACACAGCACTATATTAATAAAAGTTATAATTTGTTTTCACTTGTTATCTAACCTACCACTATGCTGGTGTCCAAAAGAAACCAGCCTTCATTTTGTTGGGTAATTGAGCAGTCTGCAAGTATTTCTAACCCCAAAGTTCCTCGCTAGGGAGCTAGCTAGCTAGCTAACAGTGGTGATCGCCAATTTTAGTGACAGGAATAGTAGCCGTGTGTGTTTCGAGACAACAATACACTGACACAAATGTTCATAGTATAAATGAAAGTGTTCCCAGCTAGAAATCTTTGGTTCTAAAAACATTCTGAGAATGTTACCATTCACGGTTCTAGGAATGTTTTCAGCAGGAGGTTTTCTTTTGGTTCCCAGAATGTTCTTCTGAAAGGTAGGATAACGTTTTTTAAAAATATTCTTAAAAAGTTTGGTGATAACCTTAAGATGTTTTTGATAACATCGTTAGAACATTATACCCTACGGTTCTTAAAACGTTTTCAGCGGGACGTTTTATTTTGGTTCCCAAAATGTTCTTCTGAAAGGTAGGATAACTTTCTCTAAAAACATTCTTAAAATGCTTGATAATAACCTTTTTTAAATGTTTTTGATAACATTGTTAGAACATTATGCCCTACTATCCTTAAAGGTGACATGTCATGCTTTTCCGGTTATTACCCGTCCCCTTGTGTGTAGTGTTAATTTCGTCAGCTATTTTTTAATTTAGTTTTAGTCGTAGTCCTGTATTAAATTTCCTTTTTAGTTTAAGTCATATTTAGTCATCTTCATCCTGTTTTTATTTAGTCAAGATTTAGTCGACTAAAAGTCTGAGCATTTTAGTCTTATTTTAGTCAAAGAAAACTAATTATTTTAGTCTACTTTTTGTCAATGAAAACTGTTGAGTCTTTTTTAGTCATCAGATTATATAGAACATATCAGTCAAACTAGTCTAGCCAAAACCAATAATTTGTCATTTTAGTATATAAATAAATAAGATTATATCTTGTCCTTATTTGATGAAAAACACAGGTTGAATGATTAAGAAAGCAGCTTTGCAGAGAGTATCTGGTCAGGTTTGTGGTGTTTTTACCAGCTGTTTTGCCACATTGCTTCCCTTCTGATGAAACAATGCATTCGCTTTTTTTCTCCGCCTCATTGTAGCGAAAATGGGCCAAAAATATCACATAGTTTCTTTCTCCCAAGCAGTGGTGGCTTTAGACTTTTTCGTTGCCAGTCATTTTGACGGACAGGATCGTAACATTTCCGTCATAATCCATTATTATCCGTCGAGTGCACAATGTATCACTCACTCGCGCTGACGGGGGGTATTCGGTTAACGCGACCACTGTTGCCCTGTTGTTGCCATTTTATTTTCTGTTAAATAAGGTTAGTTAGACCATGACCCGAGTCTTCCTGACAGTTCATATTGTGCCGCTGCCCGGTGTAATTCAAATGTACCGCCGCACGCAGCACAGAAACAGCTGCTGCTCTGCCGCAGCACCGGAAATGGAACTGCTGGGAGAAAAGCTGACTATCAGAGATGTAACGTTATCTTTGATAATATATCGTCTCCTCATTTTTCGTCAACGAAAGTAAAGAGAGATTTTGTCATAGTTTTTATTTAGTAAACTACATTTTCGTCTCGTCACTTTTCGTCAACGATATTGCATGATGATTTCGTTACAGTTATTGTTTACTGCCGTCGGTGCCGTCTCGTCATCGTCTCGTTTTCGTCATGGAAAAAAAGGTCGTTGACGAACATATTTCGTCATAGTTTTAGTCAACGAAATTAACACTACTTGTGTGTTATGAAGGTCTTTATCCATGTAAACGGTGTGCAGAGTCAAAACCCTCAAAGTACACCCTGTAGCGAGTAAAACTCTAACACAGAGAAGAACTCCCCAAAACGCCTCGTTGGTGAAACGTCATCATCCATTTGATTCTTCCGGGTACATCAGGACGTCATGTTGTAACCGGAACGACATGGACCAATCCGTGGAGCCGTTACGTTAAGTCCGCGGAGCCGTTACGTTAAGCCCCCGCTGATTGGTCCAAATTGACCAATCCACGGACTTCCTCACACACATGCAGCTCAGCTGATGTCTCCTCCGGGCTGCTGCTGATAACAGACAATTGGGATCGGGAGAAATTCTCTCTGCAGACCCATTCTCACAGCGTTTATCAACCTTTTTCTTACTCGATATCAAGCCACACTTATTGTTTTTACTTCGGCTGAGACTTTGGCCCTTTCTCATTTCTCGAACTCCCCTCCTCGACTCCTATCCTCGATACTTAGTCCCGCCCACAGGAGATGCGAGCGGAGGACTGAGGAGGGGAACCGAGGAGAGAGGAGGGGAAGCAGCAGGCGGTTAGAGAAATGAGAACTCCTCTCCTCTGAGCGGACATTTTAAAGAGACGACCATTAATGATGACAGGAGGCACAGCAGCCCTCTGTCTGATGGACAGATGTGTTCATGACGACTTATATATTTACTTTGATTCATTCACAGTGCGGTATAATGAGACAATAACAGGCTACAGATGCGGACACGCACACACACATATATATGTGTATATATTTATATAAATATATACAATTTCAGAATCAAACAGAGCACTCTCATAATAACGTAACACTATCAGAGACTGGATATATCCCCCCCCTCTGGTCGCTACAATGAGGAAAATAAATTACGGGCCAAAAGTTGTATTTGCAAGTATTAAAAGTAAGCAGAGGACACCAAACCAACTGAGACCTGTCTGTCCGCTGCATCTACGCACAGACTGTACCACACACACACACACACACCCACATACAGCTCCTAAAACAGGCTACAGCCGTTGTGTATTTTATTGTGAAGCACTAAATGGTTTTAGAAAAATATCGACTCTTTGTTTGTAGATATCTACTAAACTAAAACAAATAAAGAGAGTAGGCCTGTTATACTGAGCGATATATATTATACACACTGCTCTGCTTTCTGCACGGACCTCACAGCTGTTCTCTCTGTAAACATCGCGTCGCGATGAAAGCAGTTTCTAAAATAATATCCAGGGGATGCATGCAGAGCTGTCATTGGCTGAGATAAGTCCGGCCGTGCGTCACGACTCTTTGAAACATCTCTGTTCCCGGAAATGCATCCACGAAGGAGCTGTGGAGGACCGTGGAGGACCCATCAGTGTCTCCTCGGTTAGAGCTCCTCCAGAGAGGCTCCTCGATGCTCGGTCCTCGACGTGCATTTAGAGAAATGGGATGTCCTTCAACATGGCGCGCTAAAATTCATTTCCGGGTCACTACCGGAGGACAGAGGAGTCGAGGAGGGGGATTTGATGAAATGAGAAAGGGCCTTTGTGTGTGCTCAGGGTGAGTTTGGCTGTGTTTCGCTGTGTATCGCTAAACAAGGAAATCACACCTCCACGGAGCTCAGCGCGATTCACAACTTTAAACAATCGGACGTTGTGAATCACCCCGAGCACACACAAAGTCTCAGCCGAAGTAAAAACAATAAGTGTGGCTTGATATTGAGAAGAAAAAGGTTGATAAACGCTGTGAGAATGGGTCTGCAGAGAGAATTTCGCCGCGATCGCAACTGTCTGTTATCAGCAGCAGCCCGGAGGAGACATCAGCTGAGCTGCGTGTGTGTGTGAGGAAGTCTGTGGATTGGTCAATCGGAGCACACTGGGCTCACAGGGAGGGGGGCAAGAGCTCCAACGAGCAGTTTAGTGGAGAGTGAATACACGTAGTTTACAGAGATGCTGTATGCGAAACAATGTGAGTTTGGAAAATTGCACAGTATTTTTCTATTGTAATATCCCTCAACAATGGTATTATGATCAGTAGAAAGGACCATGACATGTGACCTTTAAAACGTTTTCAGCTGCAAGTTACATTTTTTTATGTTGCCAGAATGTTAGTATTTTAGAGTATGATAACGTGCTTTATCGTTCCGATTTATCAGAAGTCTTTTTTTTTTTTTAAATGTGACAAGCATTTTCGGTGTCACATGTACTGGAGGGGACCCAGAATCAGACTCGGAATCAGCTGGTGAAAGTAAAACAAAATTATTAGAAAAGGGGAGCTGGGAGTGGAGGTTGGTTATGGCGGCAGTGGGAAACAGTTGTTCCAGGGTGGGTAGAGAGGCCTGGCTGGTCTTGGGAGTGTGGAAGGCCTTGGATTCCTCCTGGGAGAGACATAAAAATGAGTGTGAGGTAAAGCAGGCAAAGTTGTCAAAGAATATGCTGGTAAAAAGCTAGAGCGGCACGCAACAATCTGGCAGGGAATGAGTGCAGGCTGCAGGCTTTCATAGTGTGGCTGATGAGCCGGTTGCAGGTGTGGTTGATTGGAGATTTCTCCCAGCCGTGTCGAGCAGACCAGCAGGCAGAGAGAGACACACAGTAGAAACAAACACATACAAACACTAACAGGGGTTTCAGGGACGGGCAGTGACAGTCGGTCCGTTCCTCTATATGTCTGTCGGTCTCAAATCTAAAGGGTGCAATAACGATTTTTCTCCAATATGCCTAAACTAGGGCCAAGAAAGGGTGGGTGGAGGGGGTCTGGAGGACGGGTCTCGGGCGGACGGCCCGGGGGCAAGGCAGAGACCAAGGAGGGGGTCTCGGGCGGAAGGCCCGGGGGCAAGGCAGAGTCCAAGGTGGGGAACTCGGGCGGACGGCCCGGGGGCAAGGCAGAGACCATGGAGGGGCGAAGGCCACAGCGGGCGAACTCAGGGGGCCGAGCATAAGGGTGAAGGCAGCGGCATGAAGAGTCAGGGGGCCGGGCCAGAGGGCGAAGACCACAGCACTCAGGGGGCCGGGCTCGAGGGCGAAGACCAGACAGCTCCGGAGGCCGGGCAGAACCTGGTGTCGGCCGAACAGGAACCGGAGCCAGTGGGATAGGCTTTGGCAGGATCCCCCACGGAAGAGGACCAGCAGTTGGCAGGACCCCCGGCGAGACAGGTGATGGTGGGACCTCCAACGGAACAGGACGAGGGGTTGGCAGGACCCCCGGCAGGAGAGTAGTCGGCGGGACCTCCAACGGAACAGGACATAGGGTTAGCAGGACCCCCGGCAGAAGAGTAGTCGGCGGGACCTCCAACGGGACAGGAGCTGGCGTCGGCCGGAGAGCCAGTACTGGAGCCGAAACTGGAGTCGGGACCATGGCTACTGGGGCCGGTACTGAAGCCGGAACCATGGCTGCTGGGGCCAGGACTGTGGCTGGAACCATGGCTGCTGGGGCCAGGACTGGGGCTGGAACCATGGCTGCTGGGGCCAGGACTGGAGCAGGGACCATGGCTGCATGGGCCGGTTCTGGAGCCGGAAACATGGCTGTGGGAACCGGAACTGGATCATGGCTGTGTGGGCCGGTTCTGGAGACGGAAACATAGCTGTAAGTTCTGGAGCAGGGACCATGGCTGCTGGGCAAGGAACCGGAACACGGAACCATGGCTGTGTGGGATGGTACTGGAGCACGGTACCATGATTGTGTGTACCGGCACTGGAGCACGGAAACATGGCTGTAAGGTCCGGTTCTGGAGCAAGGACCATGGCTGCTGGGGCCGGCACTGGAGCCGGAACCATAGCTGCTAGGACCGGTACCTGAGTACGAGCTGGCTTACTGACCTTGCGTCTTTTAGAGGTCTTTTGGAGGCTCCGTGGACCTCCAAACACCAGACGGGATCCCAAGAAAGGGTCAGAGAATGGAGACTGGCACTCAGGGCTACGAGAAAAAACTCTGAGAAACTCAGGCAATGAGCTTCTCAACCATGGCACGTTGTCCACCTCCATTTGTGCCTTTTTGAGGACCGCCTCGTTGTCCCTTTTAGCCGAGGTTCTACTCCATTCAGCATAATGACACTGAAGAGTGTACTCTAGGGAGAACAAGTCCAAATAAAAATAAAAATCTGCTGGGTCCATTGTTGGTCGGTCCATTCTGTCAACGAGCAGCACAAGGAACACAGACCATGGAAACATGGAGGGGAAACAATGGACCAACATGGAACACAGGGGAAGACTAGACTAGAATAATGTTTTCCATCCCTCTTCGATATTAAAATGTATTTCCCTTTTGCCCTGCAGCAGTGTAGCGGTGAACCTGAGGCTGTTGGTCTATAGA
Organism: Pseudochaenichthys georgianus; assembly: GCF_902827115.2. NCBI lineage: Eukaryota > Metazoa > Chordata > Actinopteri > Perciformes > Channichthyidae > Pseudochaenichthys > Pseudochaenichthys georgianus. The sequence continues at coordinate 32,290,740 of NC_047524.1, read as the reverse complement.
TATGGCATGAAGAAATCTGGTGATGCAGCGAAGTGGAACACAATGTTCAATAAGTACAAAGAGACTTCTCTGGCTCAGGAGAAGGACAAGCTGCTGTATGGACTGGCCTCTGTGGAGAACGTGGAACTCCTCTACAAGTAATCATACACAGAGTTTACATGATACTATTAAAGAAGTGTTGTTGCATCGCCTGGGTTAGACTGGGTTTGTACAGCCATGTTGGAAATATTCAAATGTTGATGTACTATAACAAGGTGAACATTTCCAGTTACCGTAGAAAGAAACTGTTTATAGAGATAACCTTTGTCCTGTCCCCAGGCTGCTGGAGGCCACTAAAGATGAGAACGTGGTCAGGAGTCAGGATCTCTTCACTGTGGTGAGATACGTGTCCCTCAACCCACTGGGGCAGGACATGGCCTGGGAGTGGACCACGCTCAACTGGGACTACCTGGTCAACAGGTGAGGGCAACAAGGTCTATGACCTGACGAACAGAGAGAGACAGTAACACTATCAAGCAAGCAACATAAACTACATTTTAAGATGCAAGAAGTATTCTTTGGTTAATTGAATTGAATTGAAGAAGTCTGGGAGGATGAGTCTTGAGCTTGACAGATAATGGTGCAAATGTAGAAGCAATATGTCTTAGATGACGAGCGATCGGGAACTACCTAGGGGTGTCAAACTAAATTTCATCGCAGGCCACATTAGCATTATGGTTGCACTCAAGGGGCCAGTTGTAACTTTAAGACTATATAAATATATAATATATGTAAAATAATGTATTATATTACAGTATTGACTCTAACATTGGGTTATTATCAGTTCAGGTAATAACTTAAGTACGTATGAAAGCAGAAGTCTAGGGCAAATCATTTAAAGCAAATATTCAACAATTACACCACTTGTATTGAATATTATAGTCTTTGCAAGCTCTTGCGGGCCACACAACATGAGGTTGCGGGCTGGATTTGGCCCGCTGGCCTTGAGTTTGACGACCCTTGACCTATGCGGACATAATGGCTGGAATAGTGTTCTGAAGATATGTCCGAAATGCTTTCCTTTTAAATGCTCTTGATACCAGAATCAAGCGGCCGCACGAACCTGATGTAGTTTGTTTATAGCCACACGCTCACAATCTACTTCTGGTGATTACGCTTCAACCAGAGTGATGTTAATATTTGGAGATTATCATGCTGAACAAAACGTGCAAATATCATTGATGTTGGTTTGGAAATTGGTGGAGAGTCTCCGGGAAAGAAGGGAAAGTCTGAGGGCATCTGGTGGATGGTTAAAAAATGGCAATGAAGGGACCTGGGTAATATAAAAGGGAATATTGCTGGAGAGAAAACACTTGGTTTTTAATGTGATTTGCTGATCAGGGTCATGCATTTCTTTCTCTACAGGTACACCATCAATGACAGGAACCTTGGTCGGCTTCTGGGTCGAATCACCACCAGCTACAACACTGAGCTGCAGCTGTGGAAGGTTGGTACTGTCCTTTTGTGCAAATATCTACGACTTTGGTTAATTAAATACCGGTGTCTTTGTTAGACTGTTTTTTATATGTTTGGTTTCAGGTTTCCCTTTTTTTATTTTGCTGCTGTAGTGCAGGTCGTAAATGTGTCTTCCCAGTGTTATGACCGGCCCGTTGGCCAGAACAGAAAAACCAGGAGAGACGCTCAAAGTTTCCAATAATCTCGGCACTTTATTCGGCAACACCAAAAACAGCAGAGGGTGGACGAGGGGAAAGGATCACGGTGAGTCCCTCCGCAGCAGGCTTGGAGAGAGACATGGCGGGGCTGTGACTCCGGGCAGCTGGGCTTAAGTAGCACCTCCGGCCAGGTGTCCCCGATCACCGATGGCCTCTTCAGCTCCACCCCATCGCAGGACCTGCAACATTCACACACACTCACAGGCCCCTGGCTCTGGGGCCGTCACAGCCCCCCCCATAAAGTCAGGGTCCCCATCGGAACCCTGGCACCCCAGATCAAACACTCTTATGTCACCTACACAAAAGAGAAGAAAGACACTGAAAAACACTGGAAGGCATCGGCTATCTAAACACACTAATACGGCATTCAGCTAACTAGTGTGTTACGTTTTTGTTTTTTTTCTTCTCTTTTTCGCCATGTCACGGAACCTGGAATGTACCCCACCTTGGTAAAGAGGTTGACCAGGAAAATGCTCCCACTGAGGTATCCAGTATCCCATCCGAACATTCTCCCGAAGCGAACACCCGTGAGCACGACCCTTCACCCCCACACCAGGAAGAACACCCTCCATCCGACTCTTTAGAGACTCACCATGAGAACCAGACCAGGGAACATCAACACATGGCATACAATGCCACTGTGGGGTGTTACTGATTGTTCCCGTCTGCACGCGCTTCATTGCACGTGTCGCAGCGCACGCTGTAAACACATCAGGCTTACCACTGCTAACCCGGGACACTGGCCCCACGATAGCAGGAGGTGCCCCATCAGCCCACACCCGACTCCCCGCTATGTCATTACCCAGCATCATGGTAACCCCATCTACGGGCAGAGCCGGCCACACGCCAACCGCCACCTCACTCTTGAACAGATCTGAAACCAGCATCATTTTATGGAGAGGCACCTGAAGAACATTTAACCCCATACCAAGTGTCGGAATGAACAACCCCATGTATGTGTCCTCTGAGAACGGTAAGGCAGATGCTAAAATGAACGAATCAAATTATCCAGTGTCTCGTAATATTTGTACCCGCACCTTCTCAACGTTCCCCACCAGAGAAACAAAACCTTCAGTTATGAAAGGCAAATAAGACTGTAGTTCTGGGCTAGACCCCTGTGGTTTCAACTCACCGTCTAAACGCCCAGTCACCTGCTCAGCCACAGGTGCCACGAACATTGCTGGCCTGGGACTACCACTAGTCCCTTCCTGCTCAGCTTTAGCCCTAAATGCATTGCAGTCTTTTCTCCAGTGCCCTTGCTCATGACAGTAATGACACACATTGTCAGGCTCACGTGCACCACGTCCATACCCTCTCTCTTGCCCAGCAGATCTCAATGGAGGACCAGACCACGCTCCCTTACTGGAAGAATTTCCACTGTGACTGCCTTGTACGGCAGCACCTTCACCAACGTGTGTCAAAACATAGTCATCTGCTAACGCAGCAGCTTCAGCAGCTGTCCTGACTGCATGCTCACTGATATACACTGCAATGTGCTCCGGTACAGCATTTTTGAATTGCTCCAAAATAACGAGATCCCTCAACACCCCGTGAGAATCAACGTCAGTTGCCGCACACCAGCGATCGAAATGGGTGGAAATATCCCGAGCAAACTCAAGGTGAGAATTATCACCTCTCTTCCAATTCCTAAACCGCTGACGATAAGCTTCAGGCACCAGCTCGTAAGCCCTGAGAACGGCAGATTTAACTAAATCATAGCGCAAATAGTCACTGCCACTGAAAGATGAAGATGAATAAGCCTCCTGAGCCCTCCCGGTTAACACACACTGTAACAATAACACGCGAGTGGCCTCAGACCACCCCCTTACACCTGCGAGACGTTCAAACATTGAACAAATTTTTTCCGGATCCTTCTCATTAAACCTGGGAACCAACTTCAAATCATTTAAGTCATCCACTGACCTCCCTGGGGCCCCGCTTTGACTAGCTGGATAATCAGAAAACAGGACATCAGCCACTATTCTGCCCTCTCTAACCAATACCAGTTTCTCCCTCTGCAACTCCAACTTTGCCTGCTCAGTTTCCTGTCTCAATTTTTCCACAGACGCCGCTCTTTCCAGCTCAATGCCCTGTCGCATCTTCTCCACGGCCAACTCTTTTTCCGTCTCCAACTCTATGCGTAATTTGAGCAACTCCTTCTGCTGTTCAAAATTCAACACGGCACTCTGAGCCATTATTTCAGGCGGAGGTAAGTGCCCTGTGCGCACGGAGACAGGAGCATCCACTACAGTGGCAGACACATTATTTTTTAGCAAACAAGCCCTTAAGTTCGCCTTCACTGACTCTTTTGCTCTCTTATCGCCAACCTCATAATCATAAAACTCAGCTATTTTCACCAACTGTTCCTTGGTGCACTGATCCAAAAACCTTTCAGACGGTGCCGCAACAAATGCCCCCACAATATCCTCCATACTATATGACAACCGCTATTTTTTAGAGAGGAAATGCAATTTCTTAGCCCACCTGTGCACACAGTAGGAATGAGCAGCCCCACTTGCTGACTTCCTAACCACAAACTTACTAGGGAACTCTCCCCTAGTCTTCATGCGGCGTAGCTGTGGGTATTTATGCACTTACAGCCCGCTGGACCGAGAGAGGCTACCAGGTAACCGGCAACCCCCCTGACCCACGGAAGTGCTCCCGAGCAAGTTTAGGGAAAAGGGAAAGTGAGGCTCTAACCGCCGTATCCCAACACTATCAAGGCCCCCCCAGACGAAACCCAAAGGGGAAACGCCTCTTGAACCTACCAGGGGAAACACTCCTACAGGTATTGTACACACAGGCGGGACCACTACCTCCTATGTTTCAGCGAATATCTAAGAGAACAGATCACAGCTACCGGACAAAAGCAAACCTCAATACACCCAAACCCGGGACCATACACGTTCAAAATAGTGAATATGCAACACCATATAAAGCCACATACGTCACTGTCATCCGAGGGAATCCCCAACACGTGACGTAACAGTCATATGGGCGATACTGCTCCCAGCTTCTCCCCCAAAATAAACTCAGGCTACCAATTAGCCACGAACACAGGCTTACTCAGGTACAGCTAACGCCACACCAACCCAACTAACTCCCGGTTCCTACTCATGATAGACGAGCCCCCAGTTGTTATGACCGGCCCGTTGGCCACAACAGAAAACCCAGGAGAGACGCTCAAAGTTTCCAATAATCTCTGCACTTTATTCGGCAACACCAAAACCAGCAGAGGGTGGACGAGGGGAAAGGATCACGGTGAGTCCCTCCGCAGCAGGCTTGGAGAGAGACATGACGGGGCTGTGACTCCGGGCAGCTGGGCTTAAGTAGCACCTCCGGCCAGGTGTCCCCGATCACGCTGATTGGCCTCTTCAGCTCCACCCCATCGCAGGACCTGCAACATTCACACACACTCACAGGCCCCAGGCTCTGGGGCCGTCACACCAGTAACTTACTAAATCTCTTCTTTAAAAAATGCTCCCAGTAGGCCTGAAAAGGGCTATGCACATTGTTTTTGTGGTGTTATTGTATGTGTGTGTGTGTGTTAGCCAATAGGAGTGAAGCCTTACGGGCACGGTTGATTGACGTCATAGGCAGAGGACATGTTATGGTAACGGAGCATGTGAGCTAGGTGTGTTCTAGCATGTGGGCTACCAATAAAGAGACACGTAATTGTGACAGTTGAACTCACGTGTATTATTGAATAACACAACATGGTGTCAGAAGTCCTGTCGACAGTACATGGAGTGTGACCGGGAAAAAGTATTGTTTGGAGCAAATTGACGGTGAAAAGGGAAGAAAGAGGACATGGCAGAAGAGAATGCTAACGGAGATGCAGCGCGACCCGCGGCGGGACCGAGTACTACGTTTAGCATCCAGCCACCGGAGCCTTTCGACTTTTCAAGACCGCAGGAATGGGCCAAATGGATACAGCGGTTCGAGAGATTTCGCCTGGCAAGTAGTCTGAACAGTAGCTCAGAAGAGAATCAAGTCAACACATTGATATACTGCATGGGAGATGAAGCAGATGATATTTTACGTGGATTGACTCTCACAGCGGCTCAGAGAGACACTTACCAAGGTGTGCGGGATGGCTTTCAAGGCTTCTTCGTTGTCAAGAAAAATGTCATATATGAGCGGGCAAAGTTTAATATGCGCAGACAGGGAGAAGCTGAACCAGTGGACTCGTTCGTCACAGCTCTATATGCACTAGCGGAGCATTGTAGCTACGGAGTGCTACATGATGAACTCATTCGAGCTTGTTGTCGGATTGACGGATAAGCGGCTGTCTGAACGGATGCAACTGGACTCAGACCTTACCTTGGGAAAAGCTATTACCATGGCTCGGCAGAGTGAAGAGGTGAAACGGCAACAATCTTCTCTGCGAGGTGACGATAGAACTGAGGCATGTGACGCTAAATGAGTGGACAGAGTGTTTAAGAGCAGTAGCAAATATGCTAAAAACAAAGCTCAATCTGCTAATAGCTACCAAGCCAAGCCACAATACAACAAGGGTAATGATGCAAAGTGTTATAACTGTGGTTGTTCTCCTTCACATGTAAAGACTGAGTGTCCAGCCAAGGATGTAAAATGCCATGCATGTGAGAAAATTGGACATTATATGCGCGTGTGTAAAGCAGCTAAAAGCGTGCATGAGATTAATGAAGAAGAGGAAAGCTTGTTCTTAGGCAGCATTGAGGCCGACAATGATCCGTGGATGGCGACAACAAAAGCGTGCAGTTCAAAATTGACACTGGGGCTGATGTTACAGTCATTCCTCATTCCGTGTTTAAGGAGGTCTATAAGCACAAAGCTCCACCAGCTCTTCAAAAGCCAAGGAAGCCACTTTGGGGTCCAGGGAAAAATCCTTTAGACGTAGTAGGCTTTGCTAGTATGCTGCTGAAGAAAGGAGAGAGAGAACTTATGGAGGATGTGTATGTCATTCGACGCTTGCAAACAGCATTGCTCGGGAGGCCTGCCAGTGTAGCGTTGAGGCTAGTGGCACGACTAGACAACGTCACTATGGACACGCTAAAGACTAATTACCCAACAGTATGCAGCGGTATTGGAGAGGTGCGGCAGCCATATGCCATTAAGCTGAAACCAGGGGCCCAACCGTTTTCTCTGAAGACGCCTAGAAGGATTCCACTGCCACTGATGGACAAAGTCAAAGAGGAACTGTCCCGCATGGAAGACCTGGAGGTGATCAGCAGAGTTGAGGAGCTGGCATGGTGGTGGCGCCTAAAAAGACAGGGGCTGTTCGCATATGTGTGTATCTAACTAAACTGAACGAGTCTGTGTGTCGAGAAAAATACATTCTACCTTCAGTTGTAGAAACACTGGGAAAGCTGGCTGGAGCCAAAATATTCAGCAAGTTGGATGCAAACATGGGGTTTTGGCAAATACCTCTAACAAAAAGCTCAGCCAAGTACACAACGTTCATCACACCTTTTGGCCGATACCACTTCAATCAGCTACCTTTCGGCATAGCCTCAGCCCCCGAGCATTTCCAAAACAGGATGACAACTGAGGTAACTGAGGGACTAGAGGGGGTCGTCTGGCACATGGACGATGTACTGGTGTGGGGCCAAACACAGGAGGAGCACGACGCTCGTCTGTATGCTGTGCTTGAGAAGATCCAAAAGGCAGGAATCACCTTGAATGTGGAAAAGTGTGACATGTCCAAACAGGAGGCGACATACCTGGGCCATGTGATCACTGCTAGCGGCATTAGACCAGACCCTAGCAAGACAGAGGCGGTAAGGAAAATGGAAGAGCCGAAAAATGTGAGCGAGCTGAGGAGCTTTCTAGGCATGGTCAACCAGCTGGGGAAGTTCATACCACAGCTAGCAAAGCGAGACAAGCCACTTCGAGACCTGCTCTCCAAAGAGAACTGCTGGCCGTGGGGCATCGATCAGGCCAGAGACTTCCAAGATCTGAAAGACTCTCTGATATTTCCACCAGTGCTAGCCGTATGACACAAACAGAGAAACCAAGGTCTCAGCAGACGCATCATCATACGGCTTGGGGAGTGTGCTTCTGCAGAAATGGGAAGAGGATTGGAGGCTGGTAGCCTATATGTCACGTTCTCTCACACAGACGGAGCAGAGATACGCACAGGTAGAAAAGGAAGCTTTAGGCTTAACCTGGGCTTGTGAAAGGTTTTGCAACTTTCTCATCGGTAGACACTTTGAGCTGGAAACGGATCATAAACCTCTACTGAGTCTCCTGGGGTCTCAGGCATTGGATGCGCTTCCCCCACGGATTAAACGTTTCCGGATGCGCCTGATGCGTTATTCCTACTCAATCACACATGTGCCAGGGAAAAGCCTGTGGACGGCTGATACACTGTCACGTGCACCTGTGAAAAGAGACTCCACACCAGATGAAAAAGAGTTCCTCGAGAGCACGAGTATCTATGTGGACATGATTATCGATGGTTTGCCAGCAAGCATGGCTTACCTGGAAGAGCTAAAAGAGCAGTTGGCAAAGGACAGTGTGTGCGGAAGAGTGATGCAGCTGTGTGAAGAGAAATGGCCAGCACACAGCAACAGCGAACCAGCCATAAAGCTATACTGGGCGGAACAAGCGTTCATAACTGTAAAGGAAGGACTACTCTTAAAGGGGGACAGACTCGTCATCCCCGCAACAATGAGAAATGATGTGCTCGCCAGACTACATGAAGGTCACCAAGGAGTGGTGAAGTGTAGGGAGCGTGCCCGACAGTCTGTATGGTGGCCAGGGCTAAGTCAGCAGCTGAATGGGTTGGTTCTCAACTGCCGGACATGCAGCAAGGAGAGACAGAACCCCAGAGCCGCTGATGCCAACACAATACCCAGGCCGACCATGGCAGAAATTGGGTGCCGACTTGTTTATGCTGGAAAGCAAGTCATATCTGCTGGTAGTGGATTATGCATCAAGGTATGTGGAAATGGCTTTGCTGACACCCACAAAATCAACAGATGTAATCCACCATCTCAAATCCATCTTTGCACGACATGGTATCCCTGAGACGCTGGTCACAGACAGCGGGCCGCAGTTCTCGGGAAGGGCATTTGAAGAGTTTGCAGAGTTGTATGGATTTAAACACGTCACCAGCAGCCCAACATATCCACAGAGCAACGGTGAGGCAGAACGGGCTGTGAAGACTGTAAAGAGTCTCCTTAAGAAAGCAGCAGACCCATATCTGGCTCTGCTGGCTTACAGAACCACCTCACTACAAAACGGGTATAGCCCTGCGCAACTTCTCATAGGGAGGAGGCTTCGCACGACGGTGCCAACATCACCAGCGCTGCTGGATCCGGCTCTTCCCGACAGCGAGGCTGTAGTTCTGCGAGAAAGAGAGAGGAGAATAAAGGATGCACAGCGGTACAACCTGCGTCATCGAGTGAGAAGTCTCGAGAGGCTTGCACAGGGAAAAGAGGTTTGGGTCACGGATCAGAAGGCGAGTGGAACGGTTATGGGAAGTCACAACACGCCGCGCTCCTACATTCTTGAGGGACCTCATGGGACAGTCCGGCGTAATCGCCATCATCTCATCCCCATGTACTCCTCGTCAGAGAAGAGCGGCAGGGATGCAGCAGAGCAGCATTCAGGAGGTGGTCCAGAGCCGCATATTGCAGAACCTCCGGAGCCCGGTGCTCAAGATCTGCCACCTACCCCGAGAACCAGGTCTGGGAGAGCCGTGGTGAGACCGGCTAGGTTGGACTTGTAAACAAACCAGAAGCCTAAGAGATAGTGCTGCGTACTGGTACACCGAACCGGTACTGGACTTGTAAAAAGTTTCGGTTCAAGTCCGGTTAAAACCGGAACGTCGGGAACCGGTACTTGGACTCGCAAAAAAACTAGCACTTACCTATATTCTCCTTCTTGTTCTAAACCATCTAAAACCTCCCTGAAGGCAGGAGAGACTGAAAAGAGTCAAGGGAAGCTTATAAAAGTTAACAGCATTTAATTACACAAAAGATGCGGTGGTGTACAAATGAAATTTCAAAAGGAGGCGCACTCCTCATCTCCCGTCAGCCCAGGTCAGCAGGTAGAAGAGATCAATTATTGGCTTACTCTTCCTGTTGTCATCTGAGGTCTTCTCCTATTGGCCGGCGTCGTCGGGGGGCGGGTCCAATGCAATTCCTGCCTTTTTCTGTTGCTAAATTACATCATTCTGGTGTCTTGTGGTTATTTAAACATTCCCTGATAAACGTTATTCAACGTCAATAAATGAGTGCTAATCCCAGTGTGCTCAGTGTACAACATCCCATGTCATTTCACCTTCGATTCACGGTTTGAAAACGTAGCATTTCGCCACATGCTAATGCTAACCGGAAGTGAATAATTTTCAGAATAAAAGTATTAAGTTAATAGTGTGAACTTCCGGTTTTTTCAGAATAAAACTGATTTAAATTAAATAGTGTATTTAATTCAAATTACGCCATATCAACATTGATTTTAATTTCTAACAGTATGTATGTACATCACTATGTATGTAGTATGTACTGTATAATGTACACATGTAGAGTTGTAGAAAAGACATGGTGTACAGTACAGTACACTCTGACTGTACAGTCACTACAGTGTATACTGTATAGTAGGTGTGTAACAGTGTAATGCGTATAGTCTACTCTACACTCTACCTTTCAGCAACGTTTTAGGGATTTAGGCTCAGTCAGCTCAGGGACTGTTTGGTTACTTTAGTTTGGTAAATGAAATAAATGTTTGAACTTTGTAGTAGTTCACTGTAGTTGCTGTCATTTGTAGACTAAGTGGCAAAAAGTGTTTTTTTTACATTTGTACTTTGTAGAGAAATGTAGACACAAGTTGGAAGGGAGCACAATAAACCTGACGAGTTTGAATTTGAGTTGATTATGAGTTAATTTTCAATTGATAATTAGCTCACAATAAGTTCACTTTAGTTACTCACACAACTTGACACAAGCCATGGGTTCAGGTCCGGACTTATAAGTCCAGACCTGAACCTGAACCTCTGGACTTGAGTCTGGACCTGAACCTGAATGTGAGTCCAGGTACGCAGCACTACTAAGAGATATTATAGGGAGTTTTATAAGAGAGTAAAAAAACTGGTTATTAGTAATGTTGTGCATTAATGTTGTGTAATACACAAAATATCATAGGTTACATTTAGTTCATTAAGGTCTGGAGTTAACTGTTATTTTATATCTGGTTCAAATAGGAACAGACCTTCCACCCTACAGAGGCAGAATAATCCTCTAAGGTCTGTGGAGTCAATGGCAGTCTACCCATTGATTCATAAAAAGGGAGATGTGGTGTTATTGTGTGTGTGTGTGTGTGTGTGTGTGTGTGTGTGTGTGTGTGTGTGTGTGTGTGTGTGTGTGTGTGTGTGTGTGTGTGTGTGTGTGTGTGTGTGTGTGTGTGTGTGTGTGTGTGTGTGTGTGTTAGCCAATAGGAGTGAAGCCTTACAGGCACGGTTGATTGACGTCATAGGCAGAGGACATGTTATGGTAACGGAGCATGTGAGCTAGGTGTGTTCTAGCATGTGGGCTACCAATAAAGAGACACGTAATTGTGTATTATTGAATAACACGACAGTTGTGAGCCAGTTTTACTGCAGAAAAATGTATCACAAGATCAGTATATAATTTTACCCTGGTTACAACTTAGCTTAGAGTTTTATTTACTGATGCCTCTTAGCGGAAAAAGTGGATATTTTAGTGTTTGAGGCAAAGAAAGTTGAGTCGTTTTCAGACTTGAAACATATTTCTCTCTGCCGGTTCCATAGATGGAGCATTTCTTCCTCAAAACACCGGATGCTGGTGCCGGGGCGATGCCCAGGCAGCAGGCGCTGGAGACAGTGAGGAACAACATCGAGTGGATCAGTACCAATGAGGAAGAGATCAGCGCGTGGCTGCAGAATAACACCCTCTAAAGCTGCATCAGTGTGAAACCCTGCAGGGATTACTGTACATACATATGGCCTTTACCATTCACTGCACACAGGGCCAGGCTTGGTTAGGTTAGTGTTCTTTTGAAGGGCCAAAAACAGGGCTGCTGATCTGAATTAACATTGAAAAACTGAAATCCAAACAGATATTCACTTTCTAACACATTGGCGTCTGATTTCCAACGTTCCAAGTGTCCATTCCCAAGTACCATTTGGCTAATCTAAAACTTCCCCTTCACTGCTATCATCAATATTAAAGCATTCTCAGGTCAGTTAGGTTGGGTTCTAAACAAGTAGAGATCATGTCTGTCCAATGTTTACTGACTGAGTTTTAGATACTAACGCTGTGATGTAGTGATTTTTTTTCTAGTCCGACCCAGCAAGGTCTCCCTCAAGTTAAAGCCAAGAGGATTTTCCCATTGAATTTCTGAATATTGCGTACAATCTTTGTGGCAAACAAACTTTTATGATGCATATATGTTTTGTTCTGCAGGATAATCTCCACATATTAAAAACACTTTTATAAAAGTGCATATGCAAACGCTAGAGATAAAAATCTAACAGAATGCTAAAAACGAAATACATGACGGTCACATGACTTCACATCACCACTGCTTGAATAATTCTCCAGTGGGGTATCATAGAACAAAACGTGAAGGTCACGTACGTTTGTGTTCACCACAGATCTTATTCCAGGCATCTAATTAAAAACACATTTTTAAAAACTTGATTGTCAGGAGAGTGAGCCCTGAAGTGCTGACTCATTCCTGTAACACTTTATTACAGTTCAACATCACCATTGTTCTCCCATCATGTGGCCGCCCAGTTTTCCTTTATTGCAGCCTTTTTCCTCTGTAGTTCTACTAGCTTTGTCCTTTTTGATTTGTTCCTGATCTTGTGGTCATCACATAGAGGATAACAATACAGCCTTTTCTCTGCAGAGTGCAGCCATGATCTTCAGACCCACATATAAAATATGATGATGAATTCTGCCTTAGTACACACCACAATGTGTTTGTGTATTTGTGAGCAGAAATGGAGATGAAGAGTTGAATGAATAAATGTTTACTACAATGCTTCTTTCATTATTTAATGTTGGTGGGATGGAACATTTTCGTATAGTGAGTACAATTTTGAGTCTTTTATAGAATCTATGTATTTTTACATTAACTTTATGCATACAAAACCACACCAATAATGCATGAGAAAAGCATCATTCTGAGAGTGTGTAAGAGGCTTTAGATCAGGGTCAGCCCTTGGCATAGGCAGTAGAGGCAAATCGGGGGGGCCGAAAATTGGGGAGGAAAAAAAAAATTTCCCGATTATCTTGTGTCCATGTCTTTCTGTTTTGGTGGTCATGCCACAACCGTGCACGTGCATTCATGCGCGAGTCATAGTGAGTGTCTGCATTTTGGGGGATAGGTGGCGCCAGCTAAAATCTTGCCTAGGGCAGCAAATTGGTCAGGGCCGGCCCTGCCTTTCCAAGCACAGGATGTGATAATGTCCAGCAGTTGAATAATGCAATCCATACACAGAAAGCATTTTATTGTCAGTTAGTTATTGAAGTCATCCAAGAATCGGAATATACACAGTAAACACCACAGAGAAGATCATTAAGAGAGAAGAACTGACATTGAATCATGTCACTTCATCATTTAAGAATACAATAAGGTTCTGATGGAATTTCACCTCACTGGGTCAGAGTTTGTTGGGAGGTTGTCATGGGAACCTGAGTATTGATGGTGATTCGCTGCCTGGTTTGACATCGGACCATTCCTATGATGGCTCTTCTGAACCTGCAGGAAAAGATCATCCACTCACTATTACAGCCAAATACAGTACGACATTAAAGTAACCCCATAACTGCCCCTCAAAGTACATTCAAATACATGTACAATGTTCGTTTTGACTTAAAGGGGACCTATCATGCAAAATGCACTTTCTGATGTCTTTTATACATAAAGATGTGTCCCCGGTGTGTCAGGGAACTCACGCAGCATCAGCAAATAAAACCCTCTCTCTTTTCCTCCGTACCCGAACCTCTAAAAACGGTGGTACAACGGAGCTGATCCAGATTTGCGGCCGATATGACGTAATATTGGCGGCGGACCCACAGCACTATAGTAGTTATAAGACAGGGGTATGTGTCCAACAGAGATGGAGTACTCGAGTCCCGGACTCGGACTCGAGTGCCGATTTTCGGGACTCGAGTCGGACTCGAGTGCCGATTTTCGGGACTCGGACTCGCGCACTGATTGACGCGACTCGGACTTGGACTCGTGAATTCTCGTGTACGATGACTTGGACCCGGACTCGTGAATTTTCCCCCCCACAATGACTCGGACTCGACTTGTACATTGACGCTCCGACTTGGACTCGGACTCGAGCAAGTTTTCTCTATCCTGGCGTGTGCACCTGCAAGGCGAGTTCATGTACTGGGCCCGCTATTCCAGTCTAAAGATGTCTCGAGACACACCCCGCCTCGTGCTGTATGCTTTCACACATTCTGCTTCCACATTGGAAAAGAGCAGCGCAAAATGCTCGTTATGTGGAAACAATATTGAAGAGAAGGCTCCGTAACACATTACTCTAAGGATCGATTTCAGTAGGGCTGTCAAGTTTTGCGTTAACGCGTTAATAACGCGTTAATAACGCGTTAATAACGCGTTAACGCAAAACAATATTAACGCCACTAATTATTTTAATGCGATTAACGCATGTGTATTTTTTGTCCTCGGCCGCCCGGAAGTTTCAGAGCGCATCGAGTTTAAAATACCATCTACAAACTGATGCTGACAGCCCCGCTCCTGCCGCCCGCTTGTGGCAGACCACACTTCCACGCTCACCGGCAGGCACCGACTGGCCATCGGGAGGACCGGGAGGGTGTGTGTATGTGTGGCCCGAGCGAGCGAGAGAGACCTTACGTGCATTGTTGTTGTAAGCATCTGGTGCTAGCTAGCTGCGCTAACGGATATAAGGAGCTGTTTAAATGAAAACAGAGGAGCGACATTTCGCCACAACTGCGCCGAGCACTTGACTTTATGCAGGAAGCAGACAGTGGGACATTGTAGGAGAAGTCAGCACACTCAGCACGGATAGTGCAACATGATTGCAGCGTCCAGGCAGCTCCCGTTCGAGCATATGCCTTGAGTTGCACATAGCTCCAACGATCCATCACACACACACACACACACACACACACACACACACACACACACACACACACACACACACACACACACACACACACACACACACACACACACACACACCAGGGTTTCCGTTAGCCGGTAATTACCGGTTTTTAACAGGTAAATTCAAAACCTGACGGTCAAAATGTCTGGTAATAATTAGGGAGGCTCCGATCGATTGGCCGCCGGTCATTATCGGCCGATATTCACTCTTAATAATTCGATCGGTGCTCTCTATAAAGGCCGATCAGGAGAGCTGGATCTGATCGATATGGACATAAACGCGAGTGAAGTGTAACCGGACGCGAGAGAGAGATCAGATCAGCTGCTGAGTCTGACCGAGACACGCTGCTCTGCATAATCACCTGAAGCCCCGCCCTCTGTTTAGCGAGCTGCAGGAGCTGCAGGAGAAACTGACGTGCTGTCAGGAGAGAGAGGGAGGGAGAGGGGAAAAGAGAGGCTCCGTTTCTCCCGTGTTATTATTCAAAGTTGATGTAAACTTCTGAATAATGTACGTTATCTACTACAAGTAGTTTGTTTGAATGTAATAATTATGTTGTTTGTTGAATCATTTATTGAAAATTAATCCGAATTTTTTCGATCTGTTACGATTATAAACTGAAGCAATATAAAAATGACCCCGTGAACTGAGTTTTAAACATCAGCATATCTGCTCATAGTCCGGTGATTAACTGCTTACGGAAACTCTGCTACACAACTCTTATTATTATTATTGAAATATGACCGGTAAGTTTCAAATTAGTCCGGTAAAATAAATTCTGCCCGGACATTTGACCGGCGAGATAAAATCCTAGCGGAAACCCTGACACACACACACACACACACACACACACACACACACACACACACACACACACACACACACACACACACACACACACACACACACACACACACACACACACACACACACACACACACACACACACACACACACACACACACACACACACACACACACACACACACACACACACACACACACACACACACACACACACACAGGTTCCAGGTTGAATTGAGGCGAATATTTGTAATGTTCAGAGGTTGTTGTGTTTCATATTCCAACCCAGTCTCACGGCATTTCGTGTTCACCAACACGATTTTTAATCTATTGATTCGTGTTCACCATCACGATTTGCCCCTTTTTTTCGTGTTGCACAGCACGATTTTAAAAGCAATGTATTTCTACTGGTAACGTGTTGCGTGCCTGCAGGCTGCAGCACGTCTTTTTCTCCGGTCGGGTCATGGAAGACCGGAAGCTGTGTGGTTCATAAAAACATGTTCTTACTCAATATCAAGCCACAATTATTGCTTTTATTTTAAATCGTATAATTTCGGACTTTTGTTGCCGTCTGTGAGGAAAATAAATGGGGCTCAGAGCCTCAGGATACTGAAATCTGTATTTTTAAATATTTTTTTCCTTCTAATTTGTTATTCTTTTCAAAATAACACACTGTTATTTACTCACCAATAACACACAATTATCCTTGCTTTTATTTATTGGTTTAATTCGAGCATCATTGCGATTGTCAACATTTCTGAGTTTAGGATGGCCGAAGACACTACACTACCCATAATCCCCAGCTATTGTTTAGGACTACAGTTCCCGTAAGGTTACGCAGAGCGCCAAACAGCTGTGTGAAATGGAACGAAACCACGCCAGACTATCCAAAACTGGAATCGAACACCCCTCCAGAACTACACATGCTGTCTGTTGTGTTTCGCAAAATGTTCTATGGGACGTCTCTACTGAACGTTTTCGTTTTTCCCACAATTAGAAGTTGCCAGTATTAAACACATTGGTGTTATCAAATGTAAAACATATAATTAATAAATGGGTGAAAATCACTTGTGTCCATAATGCGCAGCATTATATTAATGCCGTATACCCACATGACAGCTCATTGCTACTTTGTAATTCTACTCCACTACAATTCAGAGGTTAACCTGGTATTTTTACTCCACTGCATTTATTTGAGTTACTTTGCAGATTCTGATTAATTATGTGAAATATAAACAACCCTTAAATCAGACTTTAGTTACACCTGAGTAAAATGCAGGTAAGGTGATTGTCAAGTGCCAACAATCAGGAGAGATATTTGATAGTTGGTGCTTGAGAAGACTAAACATGTATCTGCAATTGACATGAATGGAAACGAGTAATAAAGTATATTCATTACTCGTTATTCTCTACTAATAGTTAATTAAAGACTGTATATTATGGCTTTTGCACATCCCTTTCAAGATTTTCAAAGGTTTATTGACATATCATACACAACTACGGTGTAGTTATGCAATGAATGAAAAACTTGGGTCACAGGTTCCTCAACAGTGCATTACAAGACATCTATCAATATGTGTGTACCTCCACCATTAAACTGTCTACATACATAAGAGTATAATTAATGTGTATAATATCAGTTAAAATAAGTGCTTCAACATAGTTAACATTGCAGGAAAGCAATATATTAGACGTTAATTACTTTGTCAGGCTTAATATTTAATATTTAAAGTTTAAATAAAGGTTAATTCGTTTTTCTGTTTTGCACCTCCTCCTATTAATATCTTTGTACATCCTGCACTAAACTGTTTTATTGTAGAGATCACTTATAGTATCTTCTTGATTTTTACATTCTATATTTCTATATTTATACTTTCCCCCTATGAAAGTATGTACTCTTAATATTTCTTTAATCAAATATAACACATAAAAACAATAATTCAATAACGTGCTTTAACCACTAGGAGGTGCACACAAGGTGCACACAGCCATAATAACTTTGTATTATTAGTGTGTATGTACAACATCTGAAGATGTGTAGTTTTATTCATGTTTTCACATCATTTTACAGCATATTGCTATACTATTTCAGACTCAGTATTTACATTCTTACATTCAAAGAAAATCAGTAATATCTTTGAAAACTACAGTCCTTTTCTATCAGCTGTGCACCGTTATGGTGTAAATAAAACCTATCTATGAATTAGATCAAATGTAAAAGTCAGCCGAATTAGTGTTGATACTGCAAGGAGACGTATTGTGTGAAGAGAAATTGAAGATCCACATCAAGTATTCAGTTTCGGCGGCATTTCTTCCAGTTTTTCCAAAGGTCTTCTCATCAGAGCTCTATAAATAAAGAACTACGGCAGATCTGTAATATGTAATGCAGCCGAACCGTGTATTACAATGCCGTTATGTGATGACTTTCAAAGAGAAAAGCAAGAGCACTCGGAATTAAGTATTATTTTATACTTTTAAAATGTTTTCCGGATTTCATATAATATAAACACCAAATCCCAGCATGCATTGCGGCTAACACATCCAGTCAGCGAGCTTAAAACCATAGCTGAGGATCTTGGGTAATCGCTCGAAATGCCTGTCTGTTTCCGGTTATATTTATTTTGAAATTCAGTTCCTGACGGACGCCAAAAAAGCCCGAGATTATGGAATTAAACCAATAAATAAAATCAAGGATAATTGTGTGTTATTGGTGAGTAAATAACAGTGTGTTATTTTGAAAAGAATAACAAATTAGAAGGAAAAAAAGATTTAAAAAATACAGATTTCAGTATCCTGAGGCTCTGAGCCCCATTTATTTTCCTCACAGATGGCAACAAAAGTCCGAAATTATACGATTTAAAATAAAAGCAATAACTGTGGCTTGATATTGAGTAAGAACATGTTTTTATGAACCACACAGCTTCCGGTCTTCCACGACCCGACCGGAGAAAAAGACGTGCTGCAGCCTGCAGGCACAAAACACATTACCAGTAGAAATACATTGCTTTTAAAATCGTGCTGTGCAACACGAAAAAAAAAAGGGGCAAATCGTGTTGGTGAACACGAATCAATAGATTAAAAATCGTGTTGGTGAACACGAAATGCCGTGAGACTGGGTTGAATATTCATGAGAATATTTGTCATTGTTCAAATGATAATAAACATTAGCATAAAGCATATTTGTCCACTCATATGTTGATAAGAGTATTCAAAACTTGAAAAATATTCCTCTAAGGTACATTTAAAACAGATAAAAAATGTTTATTGCACACCCTTGCTTTTATACAATCATTACCAATTTAAGAGCTTGTGCCCTTATCAGCCAGGTGCTAAGAACCCAATGTAACTATTTATTATATGTTCATGTATTCGTCATCTATCTGTCATTATACGTATGTGTGTTTACACTGCTACGTTGTCCATTGACTTCCGGTAAAGGTTCCTTCAAAATAAGAGTCCAAATCTTATTACTATCAAAATAAAAGTGCAAAACAAAAGCTTTACCATAAGAACATATTGGCATTGTAGTGATCACTAATTAACATAATTCACTCATGGAACTACAGGTTGGAGGTATTGTTTCCACACGGACATATATGTTGTTGACTGTACTTATTGTGTGCCCTCCTTGCTTCTTCCTCTTGGCTTCCCGGGCTTCAGGCCGGAAACATGTGGTTTTCTGCTGCTTAATAAAGCCAACTTTGCACCTTCGATGCACCGCCTCTGACTCCCTTCTCTCGGCACTACATACAAATATAATCACTTCTCTAAAAGGTAACCTCATTTTAAATATAGTTAGACGTATTACATTAGTATAGTATTTATTATAGCTTTGTGAAGCACCTTGAGATGACGTTTGTCTTTAAAGTGTGCTATATAAATCAAATGTATTATTATTATTTTATATTACACTGAACAAAAATATAAATGCAACACTTTTGTTTTTGCTCCCATTTTTCATGAGATGAACTCAAAGATCTAAAACATTTTCTATATACACAAAATAACCATTTCTCTGAAATATTGTTCACCAATCTGAAAAAATGTGTGATAGTGAGCACTTCTCCTTTGCCGAGATAATCCATCCCACCTCACAGGTGTGGCATATCAAGATGCGGATTAGACAGCATGATTATTGCACAGGTGTGCCTTAGGCTGGCCACAATAAAAGGCCACTCTGAAACGTGCAGTTTTGCTTTATTGGGGGGGTCCGAAAACCAGTCAGTATCTGGTGTGACCACCATTTGCCTCACGCAGTGCAACGCATCTCCTTCGCATAGAGTTGTTGAGGTTGTTGATTGTGGCCTGTGGAATGTTGGTCCACTCCTCTTCAATGGCTGTGCGAAGTTTCTGGATATTGGCAGGAACTGGAACACGCTGTCGTATACGCGGATCCAGAGCATCCCAAACATGCTCAATGGGTGATATGTCCGGTGAGTATGCTGGCCATGCAAGAACTGGGATGTTTTCAGCCTCCAGGAATTGGGTACAGATCCTTGCAACATGGGGCCGTGCATTATCATGCTGCAACATGAGGTGATGGTCGTGGATGAATGGCACAACAATGGGCCTCAGGATATCGTCACGGTATCTCTGTGCATTCACAATGCCATCAATAAAATGCACCTGTGTTCGTCGTCCATAACATACGCCTGCCCATACCATAACCCCACCAAAACCATGGGCCACTCGATTCACAACATTGACATCAGAAAACCGCTCACCCACACGACGCCACACACGCTGTCTGCCATCTGCCCTGAACAGTGAAAACCGGGATTCATCCGTGAAGAGAACACCTCTCCAACGTGCCAGACGCCATCGATTGTGAGCATTTGCCCACTCAAGTCGGTTACGACGACGAACCGGAGTCAGGTCGAGACCCCGATGAGGACGACGAGCATGCAGATGAGCTTCCCTGAGGCGGTTTCTGACAGTTTGTGCAGACATTTTTTGGTTATGCAAACCCATTGTTGCAGCAGCTGTCCGAGTGGCTGGTCTCAGACGATCTTGGAGGTGAACATGTTGGATGTGGAGGTCCTGGGCTGGTGTGGTTACACGTGGTCTGCGGTTGTGAGGCCGGTTGGATGTACTGCCAAATTCTCTGAAACGCCTTTGGAGACGGCTTATGGTAGAAAAAGGAACATTCAATTCACGGGCAACAGCTCTGGTGGACATTCCTGCTGTCAGCATGCCAATTGCACGCTCCGTCAAAACTTGCGACATCTGTGGCATTGTGCTGTGTGATAAAACTGAACTTTTTAGAGTGGCCTTTTATTGTGGCCAGCCTAAGGCACACCTGTGCAATAATCATGCTGTCTAATCAGCATCTTGATATGCCACACCTGTGAGGCGGGATGGATTATCTCAGGAAAGGAGAAGTGCTCACTATCACAGATCTTTTCAGATTTGTGAACAATATTTGAGAGAAATGGTTATTTTGTGTATAAAGAAAATGTTTTAGATCTTTGAGTTCATCTCATGAAAAATGGGAGCAAAAACAAAAGTGTTGCATTTATATTTTTGTTCAGTGTATTAAAGGTCATTTACAATAATAATAATAATATTAATATTAGTAATAAGCTTTATATTTGTATAGCACCTATTACAAGAATTGTAGGTAAACTCGCTTCACAGCAGTGTCAGTAAATAAGTGTTAAAATCACAAACTTGCCTTTTACAGTCACAGTCTTTAAGAAAATAAATGTGTTACAAAGTGAATGACATTCTACCAGTTGTAAAGTTTTACAAACTGTATCTAAAAGTATCTTGGTAGCAAAAATCAGTAAAGTCATCAAAAACGACATTGTTTAACTGGATTGTCTTACTTAAATCAAAAACTGCCAATAACAGTCACATTCTTAAATAACATCTATTTAGACAAAGTATTTAATTGTTATATTGTTTGACCTTGTTGCATACATAAACATGTATCTTACATTTCCTTTGTGAGAGAATTACGCACAAATCTGTCATCTCAAAACATTCTATTGCAGTATGCTATCTGTTTTATGTCCTCTATATATATATATATATATATATGTTGCACTGTTGGAGGAGCCTGTGACCTATGTTTTTCATTGCGATATCTACAGTACACTGTAGGTAATGTGCAGATGACAATAAAAGCCTTGAAACTTGACATTTTCAAAACTGCATTGTCTCAATGAACCAGCCCTAAAAATCACAAAATGCCTATAAAAAACCCCAATTCCTTACAAAGTACTTAATATTCTACCAGTTGTAAAAGTGTTGCACACTTCAAAGTGTATCTAAAAGTATCTTAGTAACACAAATAAAGCAAAAAGCATTAATGTTAACAAAGCCTCAAATGGCTGACTCCTGAGCTCCGTAATGTCCCCCTAACATGACACTTAGACTATTTACATCATCCAAGGAAACACACCGGTAAATACACCTCTCTTTGTCCGCTCTTCAAGCCTCAAAGGGCGGACTCATGAGCTCTGTAATGTCCCCCTAACATGGCACTTAGACTATTTCCATCATCCAGGGAAACACAACTTCAAAGGGGCTTCTTTATAGTTAATAAAGTAATTAAACAATAAAATGTCATACAACCTTATATTACCACAAAATAGTCAATAAGTAATATTAACCCCCTATTGAGCAATATCCTTATGAGGGGCTATAAAACAGCTAAACAAGTCATACTATCATCATTAACTATATCTGGTTTTATCATTGACAAATAATGACCTACTAAGACACTCTAACAGGTTTCACATCAAAGGAGTAATAAAGTCTTATCACCCCCCTATTGTGCAATATCCTTTATGAGGGGGCCATAAAACAATAAAAAAAATACAAGTCATAAAAGATAAAAGGGTCAAAGGTCAGATGTGTAAAGTCTTATCAATCCCCATCTATTGTGCAACATCCTTTATGAGGTGGCAATAAAACAATAAACAAACAAGTCATAAAAGATAAGAGGGTTAACGGTCAGATGTCAGAGTGACAGGTGCCACTTCAAAGGGATTTGGAGGCGGGACTAAGGTTTATGAGGGTCATAAATAGGGATGGGTATCGAGAACCGGTACTAAGTCAATACCAGTACATGATTGGACGGTATCGGTATACCGTTAAGCCGCTGGACAAACGGTGCTGCTATCGGTATATGTGTTACGTCTACTTCCTTAGTTTAACTTTAAACCATTCTGGTTGGTTGGGAACCCTCATCCCGTGTGATGTATCCGGTTTGAGACCCCTCTGATTGGCCACTGTAAATGCCACTCGTCATCCCTCTCAACAGCGCTCTTATTATTGTTGTGAGACTCCCGCAGGCATGGCGGACAGAGCGAGGTGATCGAAGGTCTGGGTGCACTTTAAACAATGTAGTGGCGATAGTGCAAGGTGCAATCTATGTACTCAATTAGTTGCTTGTAAAGGGGGTAACACAAGCAACTTAAAGGGATAGTGGAAATTGAACCCCAAATAGTTTCGTTTTAACTTATATACAAGCATAATTACGTACCAAAACAATCACACCTGATTAAAAAAATATAATAATTGCCTTACGCATGTTAGAAGCACTTTATTGCAGCTTCCCCGAACATTTTTAGAAACGAAATGATCGATTCAGCCAAACCGGAAGTGAGGAAAACTCAGGAATGGAACTCTATGCAGAATGAACGTGGAAGGGCAAATATACCAGACAAAGAAGAAGGATTGTACGAGGTATCCAGTGATCATAGCGAGTCAGAAACATCCTCTCGGCTTCCTGCGAAAATGTAGTTTTAGGAACTGAATCTGAATCCGGTTCAGTAAGCGACGATGGTGAGAATATTGAGCCAGACGATGGACCATTACGTCCTTAGTTGTTCGAGCCCGAGCCCGAGGTGATGGAGTTAGTTCACGGCATGGGCAATGGCGAGGATGACCAGGACCAGGCGCCAGATGATGCACCCCTACGCACAAATAATCTTGACTGGTAGGTCCCCAAGCATAGCTCACGCTAGGCGCTATATTATATATTGCAAAAGTTGGCATGCATGTACTGTAGGCCTATGGCTATGCCCGAGGATGACTGCATGTAGGGTACATTTCATAACATACCAGGGTCAGGTTCACATAAATTATCTTGTCACATTTATTATTGTATATGTAACAGCCTTATGGGCATTAATTACATGAATACATTGAAATTAATTGTATACTAGCATGATATACAGCTAGAGCCAATCGGTCTTTTGACGTAGTAGGGTCCTAATCCTAGGCTAGCCAGGCTGCCTGTCAAGTGTAGGCTGTACTCACAGTACTGTTAGTCTATCATGTCTATATGATGACTGTAGTGTACACATTCGACACTGTGTACCGGATTATCGGATGACGAGGCCTCCGGTCGCCTAATCGACAGGCAATAAATGGCGTTGTACACAATGGTACAGGCTAATGATGCATTAAATCAGCCAGAAAACATAATAAAATACTCGTTTCTTATGTATTCCACTTTCAATTTGAGCTAGAGACAGAGGAATCTCGAAACAATCGTCAGTAAAATGACGGGAGCACACGACTGCCGAAGTACTCGTCAGCTTCGGCTCCGTGAAGTTTGCCCGTGTTATCTGAACAAATTTCACCCACTGACGACGAATGGCTGGGTTTCTTGGAAACGCATGGTTCGAAACGCCATTCTCTGCATTTGCTGTCGCACTACAGCCATACAAAACACATCTATTCACCATAATAAAGGTCGGCTATTCACATGAAAATTGTATTGAATGTCCGCCAATGTTTGTGCCCGTCTTCCTTTGTTTTCGTCATCACCCGAAGATTCCCGAAGTATTTTGTTTCATTGAGAGGACATGGTCGGGAGCAGTAAAATTGAAAATAAAATGAAACTAGGCGCATGAAATTAAAAAAAATGGTTTATTATGCTTATTTTTAATAAAGATACATAAGTTAAACCCAAAATTCGCGGATTTCCACTATCCCTTTAATGAAGCATTTGCAAACGAGACATTCATTGAATCTAAAACGGTGCAGCGTATTTGACACTGACAGCCTAAACAATGTGGCTGCTAGCGATACTGCCAGTGCTAATAGTGCTAGCGGGCTTCAGCCGCGCCGTGTGTAAATGTGACCTGGGCGAAGGCTCGCAGGCAGGTTAGCTGCTGCGCACGGGTAATATGTTTGGTTTACCTGAGTGAAGTCTTGCAGGCACATCGCCTGTCTTTTTTAGTTTATTAACACTGACAGTGTATTAATGTAAGCTCCTACACCTATAATAATTTGGCCTTTCATTGAATGCTTTATAGACCAGTTAAACTTACAGATGTCATTGTGAATTGGAAAACTGCATTTAAATGTTAAAGGTCAACGTTTCAATATATGGTTCAGCAATTGTTGACACATTTTGACGTGTTTCAGTTCAGCACATCATTTATTTTGTGATGATTTAAAAGTACAATCCAGAATAATATACGTATTCGCCTTTATATTTTTGCCATCTTAGCCTTTGTACCAATTTCTTCATATCACAGTTTTGCATGATGTCACTGTAGGACAATGTTTTAAGGATCTCTTGTCGAGCTAGTTTGTCATTTTGAAATGTCTGGATGAAGATGTAACTGATTTATAAATGTTAAAAAATTACTCTTTTCATCCTCTGTCTGAGGGAAACCCCAAAAAGAATGATAGGGCAAGCAGGCCCCTTTAAGATATTTTATTTATTTTTGTCTGCTTCTGAGAAGCTGATGTATAAGTTATACAGTTATTTCTGCAAGAAAATTACAATAAAATGACTGTTTAATCTTCACATCTTGTATTCATGTCTATAATTTTGAGCACTAAATTATTGAAAAGTATCCATAAGAGTATCGAAAAATACCGATACTGATAAGCAGTAGCCTACCGGTATCGGTATCGATAAAATCCTAACGATACCCATCCCTAGTCATAAATCACTCTTATCAGGTACTTAATCTCATTTGGACACATACCCCTGACTTATAACTACTCACTATTAGAAACGTTGCTGTCAGAAACAATGCCGACTGTTTTGGACGTAATATGGTCGGTGTTTACATTAGCATCGCTAACACTCAGAGCTAACCTGTACTGGAGAGAGCATGTGTGCAGGGGCGGATCTACCCCAGCTGCCACCCCAGTTGGCATCTTTGTTTTGAAAGAAAAGTTGTGGCTCATCGGACATTTATGAGAGAAAATCTCTAATGTCCGAGTGCAAGTGAATGCAGCACAAGACGCGAGCCTTGTAACCCCTCCCCCGGCCCTGACGCCAGCTTGTGAATATGATTGGCGGCGATTTCATTTGAACGGGGGGAAGGTGCAAAACGAGAAGCATTCAGACTCAAGTAGACGGAAGGAATGAGGTACTGGCGGTCTACACGGACAGAGAAGAGAATATCAAGTTTGGCTGTACTCAGCATTGAATCAAAACGCTCTAAAGCTGTTGATCTTAATAAGTTTGTGAGGCGTTTTGCTGAACAAGATGGTAATAGGCGCATTCAGCTGTAATAGGCGTGCCAACTTGATGCTCTGCTCACGGATGACTCGATGAGCATAAAAAACTGTTAAGATGAGTATGTGTGTATATATTATTTTTCTTTGTGGGGGTCTGCCCCCAAAAAACAGTTTTAAGTCCTGAGAAAGTCAAATAAGACGTAAAACTACACTGCCCAGCCAAAAAAAAGTAACCACTTTGATTTAACTAGGCCAGTAGGTAAGGAATTTCCACTGGATAATAACTTATCTTGCAGTTAGTCACTTCTTTAATGTATGTTCTTTCTGATGTAAAGTCAAGGTTGTAACTGTTTGCAGTAAAGTCGTGGGGCGCTGAACTGTTCGTTTTAATCACAACGCGGCCCAGCCCTTTCCGACTAGCCATCCCACTTCTGACACCATATGTGACAGGGTTCTATTCGCCCATTCGATACATAGGCTTAGTCGGTTGTTTAAGCTCCAAAAAAAACTTTATTTATAATCAGCCACAAAAACATATATACGGTTCGACAAAAAGGTAAACAGTAAATAAACAAAATCACAGTTTACCAAATTATGTTGTCTGTCCCTCTAACCACATCCTAGCTGCTGCCTTCACTGCAACACCCTGCCAAATGACTCTTCCAGGGCCAACACCGTCCCTTTTGTACCCATAGCCCCTCCCCACAGGTTTACCGTCAACCGGTTACACAATTATCTCCAAACCACATTGTCAACATAAATGTAATTTCCTCAAACATGAGGAAACTATCCGACCCAAACATACACCGGTTAACTACCTCTTAACACAATCATTCCCCATAATTAATAAACGCAAAAGAAAAGGTGGACGTTTTAGTGATGATTTAACCTTATTTATTGACGAACGGAAGAGAGCAGCAAATGTTTGGTGTGTGTGTGTCGCCGCTGCGGCTGTCAGTGGCAGAGTCAGTCACTCTGTGATCCGCTCCGTCACAACTTGTCTTTCAAATTTGAAGGAGGGGGAACATTCATCATTAACTCATCATTATTCAATAATAAATGAATATGTGAATCATAACAGTGATTGACAGCTGATGATTGTTAATCGTATCATATTCAGTTTAGACAAACATCGATGAGACAGTTAATTAATGTACTTATTGCAGCAGTCTGCATAGATTTGGTACCCCTGCTGGTCTAAGAGTGAAACAAACTCATTCAGTTATTGTTCAGTTAAAATTCATTACATTATGTCTGCCACCTTATATATTTATATTTAAGGCTTTACTGATGTGCCACAATAATATCACCTATGTTATTGAGTTAAAATATTAATATTGTGGCTTTCCAAGTTAACATTGATTGATATGACTGCGACTAAATCAGCATATACTTCTGCCAGGGGATGCCACCCCTCAAAATCTTATGCCACCCTCTTGCCACCCCATGAATATTTGTCTAGATCCGCCCCTGCATGTGTGATGAAGCAGGAAATAAAAAGGAACTCACCTCGTGGTATAACCGGCAAGAGAGAAAGCCTTTGAGCTCCATACTGTTTCAGAAATAATCCTTGATCTAATAATCCTTGCGTTTCATCACCGCAGCATTTTAGACAGTATCTGCCAGGTCCCGCATGAGCCGGCATAAGATCCGCCCCCTCTTAATTTTTTTATTTAGCCTTTATTTATAAAGGTGAAAATCTCATTGAGACACAAGGTCTCATTTTCAAGAGAGACCTGTTTATACCCAGAATCAGCACTTTTGAAACAGGAAGTGAAATAGATGGATATGAGGCATGGCTAGAATGGGTGATCTGTTTGGTTTTTTGACCAAAACACTTCATAAACATGTTTTTTATATGTTTGTATATATCTGAAACCTATGCTATTGCCTAAAAACAGCATGTTAAACCTTTAAAGGATTGGGAATGATCTTACTGTTTACTGCTAGAACTCACTGCTGAGAATATTTTAGTTTTATAGGCTTCTCTGTTGTGGGCTTTTTATGTTTTGTTTAATTTGGTTCAAATGATGTTTAAATCTTTTTGAATGTTAGGGTTAGGTTTTGGGGCACATCTATAAGACTACTCACTTTTTATTGGATACAGTGTAGATTGCGGCAGTTTGTATTGCTCCTCATCAGCAACAGTTCAGATTAGTCATACTACTCAGTCAGTGTTAGTTGACTCTTTGGAGCCAGAATAGACTCTTTGCTATCCTGGCTCCAAAATGGTAGAATGAGCTCCGCATCGATATTAGGACAGAAGAAAGTCTAAAATCCCACTTGTTTCCTATGCATCTTGGCCAATAAAAAAAAGAACGTAGCATTTTGGAAAGTTGTGCTAATTCGAAGCCAATGCAGAAGCACTTACAAACCTGGTTTGGCTTGTTGGAGTCTAATGTACTTGCAAGATCTTGCTGCTTTTAGTTTGTATCTTCATGGTTGATTGTACTTGTAATCAACCATATCATCTTGGATAAAAGTGTCAGCTGAATTAGATGTAATGTAACTATTATCAAAGTGTATTGATGAGGAAAACACACTTACTTTTTGTTGGCAATCACATAAATGCAGGGGTTGTAAAAGGTGGAGGACTTGGCGAAGAGTGGAGCGATGATGGCCATGGCGGCAGGGATTCTCTTTGGGTCGCCAAATGAAGCCCATAGACACACGATGCTGTACGGAGACCAGGCCACCAGGAACATGACGATCATTACTATCGACATCTGTCAAACACAAACACACCAACATAGTCTCAATATGAGAGTCAGGACAGTGTATATAATACATTATTCCAATACTAAAGTCCAATAGAGTGCTGCAGTGATGACATCTTTTTATAGGTTGACCCGATGGTTAGCATTGCAAGCGCTCCCACGATAACAATCAAAGGGGTTTTTCAATTCGATTTAAGAATATTGCTGAAATTTGCTCTGTGGTAGATTTTTATGATAATTACACAGTTACTTTTGTTCAGCAGGATAATCTCCACATATTAACACCACTTCTATAATATTTGAAGCATAAATACAGTTGCCAGAAATTAGCTTCAAACTAATCGTTTTGGCTTCGCATCACCACTGCTAAGCTAAAGGGGGCTAATGTTCGGTGGACTGTCAGTACTCTTATACTCTTATATAGGAGGCGTGTGGTGCAGTGCGTTCGTGTTCGGATCAGGGGGTCAAAGGTTCAAACCCCACTACAGTCAGCATGTCGTTGTGTCCCTGAGACACTTCACCCCAAATTGCTCCTGTGGGGATTTCCCACAGTATTGAGTATGTAAGTCGCTTTGGATAAAAGCGTCTAACAAGTGACATGTAATGTAATGTAATATAGTAATGGTTGAAAAACCAACGTTGTTAAGACTCAGAAAATGTTCAGACATTCACCAGTGTTACTGAAAGATTTTTGGTTGTGGGACAAAACTAAATAATATTTTAAGCTTGTGTTAACCACAGACCTTATTTCACGCATCTAACAATAAACACATTAAACAAATTGTTGACTTCGAAACATGGGACAGGCAGTACATAAAGGCTAATGTAAACACCGACCATATTACGTCAAAAACAGTCGAGCATCATTTCTGGGTTTTAGGACACTTTCTTGCACCACTCTATGTTTAATAATTGTAATAACATGTATAGGATGGAACTAGTGTATGTAAAATCAGTTTCTAAAAATAAATGTTTGGATAAAGTTACACTTATAAAGTGAGTCGATTCTCTGCTAGTCAAGATTAAAATGTAATACAGATGCAAGGGTGAAATAAGCTTGAATCCAGGGGACACATTCTCGATGCAATATCATGCTGTTGAAAACTGTACAAAGGAAGCTTTTTACAAGTAGTATATGCAGGGGAACAAATTAACTGACTTTTAACCACTTTTTAAAACACAAAAGTTAAACTGATGGCCTATGCTATGCTAACCTAGCAGAGTGAAGAAAGAAGAGTGAGTCAGATGGCTCAGTGGGGCGCAGTGTTCACCTTGGTGACGTCCATCTGATCGGTCCAGTCCATGTTGACGCTGTCCAGTCCGTTGCTGGCTTTGTATCTCTTCATAGTGACGGACACGTTGTAGTAGCAGTACAACATGATGGACAGAGGCAGTATGAAGTTCACAGCAATCACAGCCATGGTGTAAGAGATAAAGGAGCTGTGGAGGAAAAGCTAAGTTTTATCATCTGACCGAATTTGACTTGTAATAGAGTATCTTTAGACAATGATATTAATACCTTTACTTAAAAAGGGACCTATCATGCAAAAAGCACTTTTTGATGTCTTTTATACATAAATATGTGTCCCCGGTGCGTCGGGGAACTCACGCAGCGTCAGAAAAGAAAACCCTTTCTCTTTTCCTCCGTACCCAAATCTTTTAAAAACGGGGGTACAACGAGCGGATAAAGATTTGCTTTCAAATCGGTGGCGGACCCACAGAGAGTTGCTATCAGAAACAATGCCTGTGTAGGTATCATATCTGCACAGCCTGTGGTTGCGGTCGGATAGTTTAAAAATCAGCTCCTAAGTTCTAACCATGGTTCTAACCCTATCTCCTATTCCTTGACCTCTGAGTGAAACGTCACGGGGTTAAGAGATAGTGGATAGGAGAATTCAAAAGCAGGAGAAGAGACTGCGGTACTTTAGAGAATCCGAATGCACTTTCACTATCTGACGTGTTTATGATGCGCCAGCGGACGTCATTTTGTGCGTCTGCTGCTGTGGGGAAACTATGGAAACTACTGTTTTCTATACAGCGGACTACAACATGGATACTGTAAACTCATCGAGAGACTCTGCACCGTGCTCTGGTGCTGCTGCTTTGCTTTATGAACGTGGACAACAGAGAAACATATTCTTCAGGACCAAAGTTGGAATTGAAATAAAAAATGAAAGTGAAACTTATGCTCATCACCCTCTCCCTCCGGTCCACATTAATACAAATGATCCATACGTATGATTGTATGAACTATGAAAAGATCTTAAAATCAATATAAATGTATTCATTATAAACGTTAGTCCTTAACACCTATCACTGTGTACATGACCATTCAAACATCTTTTAAAAGTTGAACAAACCCCACACAGCTCAGTGAAATGTTGACTTTATTTGATCATTTCAGTAAAAACTAACGTTCATATTTCTCTCTTTGATTATAATACTGATGAACGTTCAAACAAAGCACTTTGGAACACATCATAGCACAGAGACAGCTCTGGTTAAAGCCACAAATGACATTCTAATAGCCTCAGACAAGGCACTTGTCTCTATTCTTGTTTTGCTCGATCTCAGTGCTGCATTTGATACTATCGACCATGATATCCTATTGCAAAGACTAGAGCACTTAGTTGGCATACAGGGAACTGCTTTAGGCTGGTTTAGGTCCTATCTATCTGAACGCTCTCAGTTTGTACGTGTCAACAATGAATCTTCCACGCAAACCAAAGTTAGCCATGGAGTGCCACAGGGCTCAGTGCTCGGACCTATTTTGGTCACACTATATATGCTTCCGCTAGGCAATATTATAAGGAATCATTCTGTACATTTTCATTGTTATGCGGATGATACTCAACTATATTTATCCATCAAGCCTGATGAAACCAATCACCTAAATAAAATTCAAGACTGCCTCAAGGACTTAAAAACGTGGATGACCTTACATTTTTGTATGTTAAACACGACCAAAATTGAAGTTATTGTAATCAGCCCAAAGAATCTACGAAACAAACTATCTAAAGATATACTAGTTATGGATGGCATTAATTTGGCCTCCAGTGAGACTGTAAGGAATCTTGGTGTTATATTTGATCAGGATTTATCCTTTAACGCCCACATAAAATCAATCTCAAGGACCGCCTTCTTCCATCTACGCAACATTGAAAAAATTAGGCATATCTTGCCTCAAAACGATGCAGAGAAACTAGTCCATGCATTTGTTACTTCAAGGCTGGATTATTGTAACTCTTTATTATCAGGGAGTACCAAGAAGTCAGTCAAGTCGCTTCAGCTGATTCAAAATGCTGCAGCTCGTGTACTAACCAGAGTTAGGAAAAGGGACCACATTACTCCTGTTCTGGCTGCCTTACACTGGCTCCCTATAGAACACAGGATAGAATTTAAAATTCTTCTTTTCGCCTACAAATCCCTTAATGGGCAGGCGCCATCTTACCTCAAATAACTCAGTATACCCTACTGTCCTATTAGGGCATTGCGTTCCAAGAATGCAGGGTTGTTGGTTGTTCTGAGAGTCTCTAAAAGTACAATGGGAGCCAGAGCCTTTTCTTATCAAGCTCCACATTTGTGGAATCAGCTTCCAGTTTGTGTTCGGGCGGTAGACAGCCTATCCGTTTTTAAGAGTACGCTGAAGACCTTCCTTTTTGATAAAGCTTATAGTGATAAAATAAAATAATCTAATAAGAGTGCATTGACGTAGATACGTTGTGCCTCTTCACCTATACATTTTAGTTCTTACTCTTTCACTTAAATCCTAAAAACTTAGATCTTATATTTAAAACTTTATCCAAACCTTTCCCCTCTATGACCTCTCGAGGTTTATTAGAGGGTAACAGGTTGCAGAGAACGCCTAGCCCGGAGTGTGGAACGTAGTCACTGACCCACTCCTACCTCTGACAAATTCAGGTTCCAATGGGGACGTTTTTCCCTGTGTGTGCCTCTCCACCTCTGTTTCCTACTTCTTACTTGCTACTGTAGTGGACATTTTTAGTTATTATCATCCTTTTTCTATTTCTTTCATATGCTTAAACCAAATGCTTCTTATTTCCTGATATATTCTTACTATTATTATATATCTCTTCTTCCTCTCCTTCAAGGCCAAAGAGCTGCTTTGGCTACTGAGAGACTCACACAGACACACACGAACTTCCCTGCTCTGAGAACCGTTATGCTATCTCCCGCTCAAGGCCAGGTGTCTAATAACAATATGTGACTGTGTGAACCCAGATTTCTCACGTTCCCACTCATTTGCTATATAACCTTTGCTTTTCCATTGTTCTGCGCACTCTCGTGCAGACTATCTTATACTCTGTGCGACTTGTGACATATTATATTATTGTATCGTGTATTTGAAGCTTCAAATAAATAACCAAAAGACAGCTTTTCTCGATTCACCATTTATTTGTTTTGATCATTTGACTTGTACTCTCCAGCCGTGTTTGGGCCCTAGATTTCCATAACACTACCCTTTTCCCTCAACCTATCCTAAGGGAGTGCATGTATGTAGACACGTTAGTTTAGCTGCTATAGGCTTGGACTGTTGAGGGGGGCACCTTACTCCGTCTTTCTGGCTGTTTGTACCTGTGTACTCTCATGTTCCGATTAACCCAGCTTCCCCCAAATCTCTTTTTTGTGTCTATATCTACGCCGGGATCCTGAGTCGAGGCTAATCCTGTTGCTGTGGTCGTGTGTCCTGGA
The DNA here is from genome assembly GCF_902827115.2 of Pseudochaenichthys georgianus. Taxonomy (NCBI): domain Eukaryota; kingdom Metazoa; phylum Chordata; class Actinopteri; order Perciformes; family Channichthyidae; genus Pseudochaenichthys; species Pseudochaenichthys georgianus. Next base: position 32,257,243 of record NC_047524.1, on the reverse strand, counting down.
TCCTCTATCCTGAGTACTGGATCTGAGTCTTGGACTTCGAGTCGTGGCTGAACCTGTCTCTGCGGTCCTGCCTGACTCTCATCATACTACTTCCCTGATGGCTCCCACAGGATTGCTGACATCCTCGTGGATTCATCTTCTTATTATAGACACATGCATTTCCAAATATTTGGACTACCTATGTTGTAAATGTATTATCTTTTCGATTTACATACGGCATCTATTGCACGTCTGTCCATCCTGGGAGAGGGATCCCTCCTCTGTTGCTCTCCCTGAGGTTTCTCCCATGTTCCCCTTTAAACCGTGGGTTTTCTCTGGAAGTTTTTCCTTGTACGATGTGAGGGTCTAAGGACAGAGGGTCTCAGGACAGAGGGTGTCGTATTGTCATACTGATATTCTGTACACACTGTGAAGACCACTGACACAAATGTAACATTTGTGATATTGGGCTATATAAATAAACATTGATTGATTAATTGATTTGGCAACTTACCACATATGTTTTAAAATGCTTAATAAGCACCGTAACTTTCATGATATAATTTCTCCATCATAATCGCTTGTTTCCGTGAACGGCCGACTGTTGTGTGACGCAAATGCTGCGGCTGCAAGGCATTGTGGGGCAGCATTTTCTCCTCTCCTTTCGGTTAGGGAGGTCCAGTGGTTCCTAAGCTAAAGGAGGTTATAAAGGATGTTTGAAACCTCCTTTCCTTTCATTTAGAGAATTCGAACGGCACTTATCATGGCTGCCACTGAGGGACTTCCGGGTCATTTCACTCAGTTAGGAAGGTTCTTAAGCTAAATGGACTATTCCACTTCAGCCTGTTACTACCCGATATGCAGCTCTGCCCGACCTGCAGTGCGCATGTGCGAGATGGTCCGCCATATTGGACAACTCCGTACGGCAACCCAAGAAGGACACTTGACACAGTGGCTTTTGGCAAAGCTCAAAAAGAAAACTCGAGAGGGATGAGTTATTGTTATTACAACGTGACTTCACTATTATTTAACAACTCCTTTTATTGGGTCCTTTTATTTGGGGTTAAGTACATTGTCAGAATAAGTGAGAAATGGATTTAACTTCATCCTCTGAACGTGTAGTACTGTCTGTTCAAAAAACTACAGGAACCCAGAACACAGACAAAAAAACATAACCCCCTTCACATCTCAACTATTGTAAATGTTACGGGTCCCCGATGTGACCACAGTAGCAGTGATGATAACTGTATTAAGCAGGTGAAACAGGAGCTGTTGACAGGAAGTTGTTGTTGCTATGGAAACAACATGACGGTATCTGATATCATAAAGACAGAGAAAGTAAAGAATAAAGTTTATGTTTAAATGTTAGCACCCCACGAAGAGGCACAAGCTCTTACGTTGAGTCTGGAGTTTCAATAAATTCTAAATCATCAGTAAAGTCTACGAACATATTTCGGAGGGATATGCAACATATTAACTTTTAATTTTATGCATTTCAGTTCTTCAATAATATTACTTAATTAACACTTAACTTTCCGGACACAGTTCCACTAACATTCACTGTCGATTGTTATTTTTTAATATTCTTTGCGGAATTTGGCCGTGTAAAATGTCCTCTTGGGTTGCCGTACAGCCAATGCTTGACGTCATTAGTAAGCGTAACGGACCCGTGCTGATCTGGTAGGCCGTGCAGATATGGTACCTACACCAGAGTTCCCGTTAGCCGGTAATTACCGGACTACGACCGGTAAAATATGCTGAAGACCGGCAAATCTAAATCTCTCCGGTCAAAGTGTCCGTTCAAAATCATTTCCGTTTAGCGCAATACCACATCAGTTGCGCAACTTGCGCAACTTATGTGACCGACAAGAAGAGTGTGTGACAGACAAGAATAGTCAACTCTAATGTCTAACACTTAATGTGGAGAAAGAGATGTCCTGTATGGGTTGATTGTGGGTTGATCTGTTGGTAATGCCTCGGGGTTCCGGTGGGCATGTAAACTAATGCATAATGCTGCGCTATACTTTGTGGCCTCACCCAGTTGCATAGCGACGCTTATTGTTTAGGTGTCTTTTAATAAGCAGGTAGTCATATAATTAGCTAGAACTAGCTGGATCTGATCGATATGGACATAAACGCGAGTCTAATCTGACGGGAGAGAGAGATCAGCTGCTGCTGACGAGACACGCAGCTCTGCATAATCACAGAACAAAACACACACCAGGTTAGAATAGCACACGTAGCTATTTTAATGACCTCTCAAACTACCGTAACTAGTTATAGATATGTTTAGTTTCACTGTCGGGACACATTACTGGATCCGCGAGCTGCATGATACTGACGGTCAGGAGAGAGAGCGCTCCGTTTATTATTCCCGTGTTATTGTAAGTTACTGTACACTTTTGAATAATGTAGTTAATCTACTATAATTAGTTTGTTTAATATCGAATCATCAATTAGTTTTAAAGCTCAATAAATAACAAAGAAGACATTGCAGGTCACCCTTGAAAAAGAGATCTTTTGATCTCAAGGGGCTTTCACCTGGTTAAATAAAGGTTTAAAAAACAAAAAAACAAAAAAAATTGACCAGCACTTTTCTCATTTTGTCCGGAAGATTTAAACTTTAACGGACATGTTGACTGGCGAAAAAATATTCTAACAGGAACTCTGACCTACACCTGACGTGTTTTGGACGTAATCTCGTCTTTGTTTACATTAGCAAGCCTCGCTAACACTCGGAGCTAACCTGTACTGGAGAGCACATGTGTTTAAAAAGCAGGAAATAAAAAGGAACTCACCTTGTGATAAACCCGTAAGAGAAAAAGCATTTGAGCTCCATACTGTTTCAGAGATAATCTTTGATGTGGTTTAGAACAGGATGGCGTTTTATCACAGCATAATTTAACTTTATCTCCGGTAGAATTCTGATCAGGCATTAGCTCCGCCTCCTCTTTTTTTTTTTAAGCTAAGGACCCACAATCCGCGTTTCTCTAACAGGGCTGCAAAAGAGGGGTATGAGCAGTATGAGGCATGGCTACAATGGGTGATCTGTTTGGTATTTGAAGCAAAAAACTTCACAGATATTGTTAGAGCCATTTTCCTTTTGTTATTATTGTCTGAATGTTACGCTTAATAATAATATAAATTACATTAAACTCTTGATTATCAGGTATTTTTGTGAGTCACACTATGGTTTAAAATGTATTAATTTAAGGCTCACTTCTTTGTTATGATATGTGCGTCAGTATCACGGGCATGGGTATATGCATATATAAGGTAGGTTGTTAGGACACAGCTGATGGTGATGAGACGGGAAAGCGGAAAAGTCTTTTGACCGTGTTCTTTATGTTCTTTTTGAGACTGATAACTTTATTTTACCATGAAGCGAAGAAATGTGTCCTCCTGTTTGTATGTCGTCTGGACCATTGAATAAAGCTCATCTAATTCAACAACGATCTCTGCTGAATTGTTTAGAAACAAAGAGAGGCGCGTCAAAACCCACAACCACCACAGAGGTGGCTATTACATGTAGACTATGATTAAAGCGCCACCACAGACATGTTTTGTATAGGTATGGCCCAACAATTTATTTTTCCAATATAGCATAATAGGTCCACTTTAAGTAAGAGTACTTATTTCAACGCTGGTTGCCTATCATAGCCTTGCATCCACCTGACCTCCTGTACATACACTTTATTCCCTCATTTTTCTTTCTGTTACGCTCCATTCCATTCTGGTTTGTTTTGTTTTGCCTTGCCTGGATTAAACCTTATACACTTGTATCTTTTATTAACAGTGTTCATTTGGGTCAACCTTCCCCAAATTCCATATTATACATATACATTTGTTTACTTCATTATAAACAACTATTTGCCTTGTTGCATTGGCTAAAGTGACATAGACTATTGCCAAGTTTGAAGATTTAGAAAGTAAAAAACAAAGAAAAAAAGAACAATATAGTCAACAATACAAAATTCACTTTACTGCAATAAACAACATCACACACTATAATACTAGAGTAATTCTGAAACAAATATGTGCCTGTTATAACAGAAGAGTGTATGCCTGTTCATGGTGTTGTGTGACTGAGGCCCCTAATCAGATGATAATTAAAAGGGCTTACATTTAGACATTCTTTACATTTCAGCAGCCTAACCGTTAAATATATATTTAGACCTTGTTTAAACCTTGTCTGGATGGAACCATTTTAACAGATTTATTATGAAATATAGTTTTTCTCTTAAAAAGTGTAGTTATATGTTTATTTTGTGTGTATTAATGTACTGCCTTTTGGTCATCAGATTAAGTAGCCACAATTTGTATGGGTGAGATGCAATAATTTCATAACCCTAACGTTAAACCCTAAACCTAGCCCACAGTAGCAGCAGGAGTATTTGTGTCGTCATTGTTGGTGAGTAATTCTCCTGGTAGTATTACAAGAAGAATGTCATGGGTAAAGTACTCAATACATTGTGCAGTGTAGTGAAACTCACGCATCATTGTTCCTCCAGTTGATGGTGCATGTGGCTCCGGTGGGGTCAGGGGCATAAGAAGCCCACCCCACCACCGGCATGGAGGACCAGAACACAGCATTGAGCCACGCTGCCAGAATAATTAGGTTGTATGATTGCATCGTCATTTTCTGCCCTGGAGAGAGAAAGGACATTGATATCAACTCCAGGAATTATTAAAGAGCTGTTGAATAACTCCATAACTGAGTATGTGGAATTTGTTACAAAATGATATATGTGTTTGAGAGGTATTGCTGCTTGTAGCCTGCTTGATAACAGCGGATCCAAACAACGTTCTGCTCCTTCTGGTCTTGAGCATCACTCCCACCATGAGTTGCCTCCCTTAGCCCTGCTCATACAGAACCCAGCAGCCCAACTGGTCTTCACCCTCCCTAAGTTCTCCCACACTACACAGTGTCTTCTCTCCCTTCACTGGATACCAGCAGCTGCCCTAAACCGCTAAAGACACTTCAAGGTACTGGTCCACTGCACTGTGAATGGAACAGGCCCCTCCTACATTCAGGACATGGTTGAACCACAAACAAGGTTTGGTTTATTGAAAGCTAATGTACTTGCATGATTCTTTGAGTTTGTATCATCATGGTTGATTGCACTTGTTGAAAGTTGCTTTGGAAGAAAGCATGTGCTAAATGCAATGTAATAACATCATTTTGATTCATAAGCCCACACAAACATTGAGGGAGAGAAAGCTGTACAAGTTTAACAGTCCAACACTCAATAATGATCCCATATCAATACACTACATATTGTGACCTAACACAATACTAATGAAATCCTTGATTCCTTGATTTTATGTTATTTATTATTTATTTTAGATTTTATTGATCTGTGTGAATCTTTGCTGTACTGTTTTTTTCACGCTTACCCTGTTGCTGCTTTGTACAACTGAATTTCCCTCGGGGATTAATAAAGGTTCATCTTATCTTATCTTATCTTAAATGTCCTCCGCAATACATTGCTGGGTGGGACGTGTTTTGAAGGACTACCGTTCCAGAAAATCTAAGGACAAAATGACAGACAGACATAGATTCCAATTTGACATTACTGCCAAACTATTGGATTGTTTTAGTTAGGTTTGCCTGATAAACACATGGATGTGTAAAGAGAACGGGATACAGCGTTGGAGGCAGGGACCCAGTTCATTCGCTGCTCAGTGGTGCATGAAGCCAAAATGGCCTGACTCTCAAGAGCAAAAGTACCCGGATCCTTCAAACCCCGACTCCCGCCTATTTCATGTCTATTTGGACATGAAATAGCGGTCATCAGATGAATGGAGTGAGAAATAACTCTGTAGTCGGTTATTAGCACATTTTATTTAAGATCTAATCATTTTAATTAGGGTTTTTCAAATGTTCAGACAGTGTACTTTATTTAAAAAATGCCCCACGGACCCGAGCTCGGGTCCGAAAATGCTATATATGTATCAACAGTGCTATATCTGAAGTGTCATTCATGAAACTATTAATATTCCATACCCATCTGACCGGAGGAAACTTGGCTAACTGACGATACGGGAAAAAAAAAAAAAAGAAGTCTCACAAGAAGCCTCTGGCAAAACGGCAATTTTGCCCCGCGCCTCTGGAACTCCCTCCCAGATCAGCTGAGATCTGCCCCTTCCACCGAGGTCTTCAAAACCGGCCTTAAGACCCTCTTCTTTCGGCAGGCCTTCGAATAAACTTTGAGCACGGTACACCTGGAGTACTGCCATTTTTATCGCTATCTCCGACTTTTATTTTTGTACTCTATTTTATATTTTATTTTTTGATTTCTTATTATTATTACAATTATTTGTCTTTTATTATCTCAAAGCGTATCAGTATCCCTTGTTGTGAAGCACTTCGAGATTTGTCTTGGCAGATGAGAAGCGCTATATAAATTAAATATATTATTATTATTATTAATTGCTATTTCTGCTCATAACTCACAAAAACGATCATTTATAAGTCATAATTTCTGCACAAACAACACATTCTCCAGTCCCCTCTCGAGTTCCCTCCTCTAGTCCCTCCTTTAGTCCCTGCTCTAGTCCCTGCTCTAGTCCCTCCTCTCGTCCCTCCTCTAGGTCCCCTCGCGAGTCCCCTCGCAAGTCCCCTCTCGAGTTCCCTCCTCTAGTCCCTCCTCTAGTCCCTCCTCTAGTCCCTCCTTTAGTCCCTCCTCTCGTCCCTCTTCTCGTCCCTCCTCTAGTTCCCCTCGCGAGTCCCCTCTCGAGTTCCCTTCTCTAGTTACTCCTCTAGTCCCTCCTCTAGTCCCTCCTCTAGTCCCCTCTCTAGTTCCCCTCTCGAGTCTCCTCTCGAGTCTCCTCTCGAGTCCCCTCTCGAGTTCCCCCTTGGTTCCCCTCTCGAGTCTCCTCTCGAGTCTCCTCTCGAGTCCCCTCTCGAGTCCCCTCTCGAGTTCCCCCTTGGTTCCCCTCTCGAGTCTCCTCTCGGGTCCCTACTCCGGGTCCTGTCCCGTTGGAGGTCCCGCCGTCTACTCTCCTGCCGGGGGGCCTGCCAGCTCCTTCTCCTTTCTCGTTGGAGGTCCCGCCGTCCACTCCCCTGCCGGGGGTCCTGCCAACCCTAGGTCCGGTCTCGTTGGAGGTCCCGCCGTCTACTCCCCTGCCGGGGGTCCTGCCAACCCTATGTCCTGTCCCGTTGGAGGTCCCGCAGACTACTCTTCTGCCGGGGGTCCTGCCAACCCTTTCTCCTTTCTCGTTGGAGGTCCCGCCGTCCACTCCCCTGCCGGGGGTCCTGCCAACCCTAGGTCCGGTCTCGTTGGAGCTCCCGCCGTCTGCTCCCCTGCCGGGGGTCCTGCCAACCCTTTCTCCTGTCTCGTTGGAGGTCCCGCCGTCTACTCCCCTGCCGGGGGTCCTGCCAACCCTGTGTCCTGTGTCGTTGGAGGTCCCGCCGTCTACTCCCCTGCCGGGGGTCCTGCCAACCCTATATCCCGTGCCATTGGAGGTTCTACCGGGGGCCCTGCCAGCCCCATGTCCATCACCTGTCTCGCCGGGGTTCCTGCCAACTCCTGGTCCACTTCCGTGGGGGATCCTGCCGAAGCCTGTCCGACCGGCTCCGGTTTCTGTCCGGCCGACACCGGGTCCTGCCCGGTCTCCGGAGCTGTCCCATCAGCGCTTTCCTGCCCGGCCTCCGGATCCGGTCCGGTCGACACCGGTTCCTGCCCGGCCTCCGGAGCTGTCCGGTCTTCGCCCTCGAGCCCGGCCCTCTGAGAGCCGGAGCCTTCACCCTCAATCCGGTCCCCTGAGAGCCACGGCCTTCACCCTCGATCCCGGGCCCCTGAGAGTCACGGCCTTCGCCCTCGAGCCCGGCCCCCTGACTTTCCCGGCCGCGGTGGCCTTCGCCCCTCCATAACCCCCACCTTGGACTCTGTCTTGCCCCCGGGCCGTCCGCCCGAGTCCCCCTTCTCGGCTTCTACCTTACCCCCGCGCCGTCCGCCCGAGACCCGTTCCTGGTCCTCTGCCTTGCCCCCGGGCCGTCCGCCCGAATCCCCCTTTTTGGACTCTTCCTTACTCCCGGGCCGTCCGCCCGAGACCCCTTCCTGGTCCTCTGCCTTGCTCCCGGGCCGTCCGCCCGAGACCCCTTCCTGGTCCTCTGCCGTGCCCCTGGGCGGTCAGTTCAGTCCCGTCCTCCAGACCCCCTCCACCCACCCTGCTTGAGGTTTTGGACTTTTGAGTTTTGTTTTTTTTAGGGACGTCTGGAATCCGTCCCTTGAGGGGAGGGTTCTGTCAGGATTCTCATGTTTTGTCACGTTTGTAGTTTTGTATGTCTGGTTATGGGTATTTTCCTCCTGGTCTTTTTCCCTGTGTTTTTCCTCCCGTCGTTAGTTTCCCTGGTGTGTCTAGTTGTCTGATTGTTTTCACCTGTCACTCCTTGTGTGTCTCCTGTGCTCATCAGTGTTGGCCCCGCTCCTGATTGTTCCCACCTGTGTCTAGTTACCCTGTGTTTAAATCCCCCTGTCTCCCAGTGTCGGTTCTATATATAGCCTTGAAATAAAGGAATTATTTTTACTTTAATCTGCATTTGGGTCCTACCTGCTTCACACACCGTAACAGCAGGACAACATTCATCCATACCAGGGGCAGAGCTTCCTACAGGCGATATAGGCCGTTGCCTAGAGCGCCAACCAGAGGGGGCAATGTTAGTTTTGGTGTAGCGAGCTAGCCAGTGTGATGGAATGTTAGTTAGTTGGTAACGTTAGCTAACGTTAAGTTTACCTCAAAAAGCACATTGACTATCCGAGTCAAACATTTGCCAAATTCAACCCTGTCATAATGTGCGCTAACATTAGCTACCTAGCTCAGTGGTTCTCAACTCCAGTCCTGTTGAATGTTTTCATTCCAACCCAGAACTAACACACCTGATTCAACTGTTCTAATAAGATAGGCATAGCTCTTGATTAGTTGAATCAGACCTGTCAGGCTGTCCAAATGCCTACTAACTAAAGAATAGCTACATTTAACAAATGGAAATTATTCAATGTTGATAATACACATTTTGTTATATAATTTTAGATTCACTTTTTAAATATCTGGGACCACCTGCTGCATCAGTTGACAAGGAACAGCCATGCACCTCAGCTGTGCCGGCTTCCTCAGGTGAGTGCAATGTGTCAATAGATGTTCCTGATGATAAATAATTTAATGTGAAATCCAGTCAATATATTTTCTCTTGTGTGTTCTTTCTATATTTATAGACCTAGAACCACATGAAGGAACGTCAGAACAGCAAGCTGCTCATCCTGATGAGATGACCACTGATTCCACCCTGCCACTGACCACTGTGCCTGTTTGTTCTGGTGAGTACAATATATCAATAGATGTTCCTGATGTGATGATAAATAATTGAATGTAAAAATGACTGTCGTGCCATTTCTAATCCAGCCAATATAGTCTAGATGGAAATAGGGGTCCACGCACACCCCTTGGAATTTGTTATGCCACCTGATTTTTCTTAATCCTTAAAGTGCCTACTTTCAGAATCTGCCAGGTGCTAAACTGAAATAATGTCCGAAAGGCTCCATTTTTAACCCTTTATTGCACCTAACCCAAAACCGAAATATTAAAATGTGATGTAGCAAGAGGCATAACCTTTGAAGTAAACAACATACAGAGACAAATGAATAAAAATGAACTTGTACAGGAAGACACTGGAAGGTGAAGGTTTTCCTAATCCTGAATACCGCAGTGAGAAATTGGCAAGACGTTTACAAGGAGACAAAGACATATCTCGTGAACTCACATTCTCAAAGGTACCACACCATGGTTGTCTTGAGTTGAACCTTATATACAGCTCAAGCATTACTGGAGATGAAGCAGTTAAATGTGCGTACACACTTGGATCATCTACAAGAAGCAGCACTCACCCTCAATTCTCACATTAAAAAGGCATTCAAAGAGTCAAAGGAGCTACCATGGCCCCCAACTGCACAGGAGCTGGATGCTGTGAAAATGGATGAACTGCTCCCAGAGCATCTTGTACAATTTCTGAGCTCAGTGGTGACTGGGACACTTGATGAAGAAAAGTGTGAGAAGACGCAGAGGCTGGTCTATTCGATTACACAAGATGTGTGTCGAGCAGCAACTAACAGCAAGTGGAAACTCCCAAAGTACATCCTCCTGTGTGCCACACTTCGGCACCTCTATCGAAGCAAACAGGTCAGTGATCAGATAACTTATTGCTTATGAGCTCCTACATTGTCATTGCTCAACTATGCTTCATACAGGTATTTGATATTGATAAAAAAAACATTTGTTTATCTTTACAGCTCACAACCATCCTTTCACGACTAGGACACTCAGAGACATATGACTTCAGTATGGAACTTGAGACAGCCATGGCCAAGGCTTTTGATGAAATGTCCACCAACCTGACCCCTCAAATCATCACTGGCGAGGGAAACACTGTTTTTCACAGCGAGTGGGACAACCTGAACAGAATCACCACCAACGTTCATGGTTCAGATGTGGTAAACAGCGCCGGGGGAATCATGATTCAAGAAGTGAAGGAGAGCCATGTGAGCACCAAGAAAAAGGACCCTTCCTCTCTATGACAGGTCATCCAAGATGAGAAGCCTTAAGATCACGCCTCCCGAGACGCTGCCAGAGCTGGTATTCAAAAGAGTTGGCCCCAAATTCCCCAAGAATGCCAACTTTACCCCTCCTGCTGAGAACCAAGTGTCATATGATGCCTCACTGTTGCAGTACAACACCCACCTCCTCAGCAGATGGTTGAGCAGCCAGGGCAAGCAGCAAGTGCCTGGATTTGGTGGTTTTATTTCAAGCACAGGGTAAGTGCCTCCTAGGAAATCTACCATCGACTTTTACACCCCCATCAACCAGCCCATTACAGACAACGCAGTAGTGTATGAGCTACTCAAGAGATCCGAGGCAGCAACTGAGGAGGTTGGACAGCCATACACCATCAACACGTTTGACCTGGGAGTCGTCATGAAAGCCTGTCCTATAGTATGGAAGTACGAGGAGGAATTCAGTAAGCATGTGAACCTAATTGGCAAGTTCCACACAGCCATGAATTATATGGGCAGACTCACTAGGCGCAAGTGTCTTGGAGCTGGCTACGCCGAGATCCTCATAGAAGCTGGCCTCGCAAACAATGGTTGCCTGAAAAATATCCTGAGCGGGAAGTCATATGCCAAGGCTCTCTTCAGTCTGAAGGCGGTCACAGAGGCACTCGAACGGTTGCTGTTCAATGTTTTTCTAGAGGAGGAGAAACCAGACATCCCATATGAGATCCTCTTCAACCTCATCTACTCTTGCACTTCTGAGAGCCTCAACTCCACTCTGAAGGATCCCACACTGCTCAAGCTGATTGGTGACTACTTCCAATACCAAGACAAGGTACGCAGGGGCCACCTGGGCAAAGCGGGCATGTTCTTGCTCTCCATGATGGATCATGCAAGGCTGGTCTTTATGATGGATTTTGCCGTGAAAACCAACAATTTCGAGCTGTTCCATCACTGCAACGGCGCCATGGCAGATCTCTTCTTTCCGTATGATGGCCACAACTACGCCAGGTAATCTATGCACTCATTCCCTGAATACTCAATATAAAAATAAGTGGGAGCTTATTGTAGTTGTTGTAATAAACTTTAATTATCATTAATTTCCTACAGGTACCTTACCTGGTTTGAGGCCTTTCTCACAAACATCGACCTCTCCCATCCTGGTGCTCTTGATTACATCAAGCTTGGAGCTATAGCTGTTGCACGATCATTGATCCCAGGGGCTCTCGCAGCAGTGGACAAGACCATGGAGGAGCCATTCATGAGGTTTGCTAAGACTTCAGGTATGTCAGTTTGTGGACACAAACATAGTCACCTATATTTAATTTCCATGTTGGTTGTGATGCTAAAATTCAGACTTCTCCTTCTCTACATTGCAGGTGGTCTACTAGGTCTCTTCAACAACTGTGGCGCATACCAGAAATGGTGCCGCACAACCTCTGCCCGCGCTCAGCTCTATGAGCTTACTCTTGAGATGTGTGGCATGATTACCTCGGTTTAACAGAAACTTGGCTTACGGACAACTCTCCATCAGCTGCCGTACAACTTCCGGGTTACAATAGCTACAGGAGGGACCGAATGCACACTAAAGGGGGCGGTGTTCTAATTTTCGTGAGAGACACCATCCGTTGCGATGAGATTTTATGGCAAGACCCAATCGAACTAGAATGTGTAGGCTTAAACATGATCTGTCGCCTCAGATGTCCTTTATTTTAATAGTAATTTATCGACCACCTTCCTCAAATGTTAGCTTCTATGATCAATTCAAGAAGGTTTTATGTCAATGTGATTTTAAGAAAGAGGTAATTGTAATGGGTGACTTAAATTTGAATTGGGAAGATAAGTCATCAAGGAAGAAGCTTAAGCAAATTACTGATAGTTTTAATTTGACTCAAATCGTTAAAGGCCCAACGCGAATAACAAACAGCACCAGTACCCAGCTTGACCTAATTTTAACAAATAGACCTGAAAGGATTACAAAATCATACAATATGGTAACTGGGCTGTCAGACCACAATATGGTGCTGGTATCTAGAAAACTAACTGGAAAACGGTTCACTGCGTATGCAGGTAATAAAGAATCCTTTGGCATCCCAAAAACCAAGCAAGAAGACTTCAGATCTACTATACAAAACTTAGATTGGGTAGATCTAGTACTTGAAAATGATTTAGAAGTAACCAGTCAAAACTTTACAGGAAAACTACAGGCCACAATCAATGAATTTTCAATCATGATAAAACATAAAAATAAGAAACAGACTCTCCCCTGGATGAACGGACATGTCAGAAATGTAATGAAGCAACGGGACAGTGCCTTAAAAACTGCCATAAAATCAAAGATGTCCCATGATAGACATATATTTGCATGGCTAAGAAACAAGGCAACAAGGGAACTGAGAAAAGCAAAAGCGGACTTCTTTATCACAATTATTGAAAATGCTCAGGGCAACTCAAAAGCTATATGGAGCCAAATAAAACATTTAACTGGTCAAAACACTACGACAGCCAAGCCAATTGAATTGAGGGTTGAGGGCACAACTCTGCAATGCCCAGCTGATGTGGCAACTACACAATTATTATTTTGTTAAGTCAGTGGCTACCATAGCCAGTAGCTTCATAGCTCAGGAAGTTAATGCACTCCCGACTGTCAACACTAGCGAACCAGCAGCTGTTCTAAAGTCAGTGTCTGAGACAGAGGTTGCGGAAGTAATTGCCAATCTGAAATCCTCAAGGGCTAAGGATATCTACGGTATGGACACATTCATGCTGAAAGACATTAACTCCTCAATTGTTAAGCCACTAACGCATATAATTAATATTGGAATCAATCAAGGGAGTTTTCCCAATCAATGGAAGCCTGCTGTTGTGGTCCCGTTATTCAAAGGTGGGGACCCTCTCATGACATCCAACTATAGGCCCATCAGTATCTTACCCATAGTATCCAAGGTATTTGAGAAATTGATTGCCAAACAAATCATCAATCATCTTAACAACAGCTCCTTTCCACTGCATCCAATGCAATTTGGATTCAGGGCTAATCACTCAACAGAAACAGCAACATGCTTCTTCATGGAGAAAGTTAAGGCATCAATGGACAGGCGTGGGGTTGTGGGGGCCGTGTTCCTTGACTTACGGAAAGCTTTTGACACTGTTAACCACAACATCTTATTGCAAAAAATACTCAACTTAAATTTTTCTATAGAATTCACCAACCTCTTTCATTCGTATCTTTCATCCCGCTCCCAATGTGTTCAAATTGAGAACCATAAGTCTAGTGCACTATGTTTGTCAACTGGAGTACCGCAGGGCTCTATATTGGGCCCAATCCTGTTTAGTATGTACATAAATGATCTGCCTTCTGTGTGTGGAGATTGTGATGTATTGATGTATGCTGATGATACAGTTGTTTTTACTCATGGCAAAACCGCAGAAGAGGCTGCTACCAAGGTCACTGATGTGTTGAAGAATATTACATCCTGGCTTAACAATAATTGTTTGCAACCAAATGTCTCAAAGACAGTGTGTATGTTCTTCTCCAAGGGCCACAGCATTATAACAGAACAAGATGTTTTCTTTTCTGGGAGGAGACTTCAGGTTGTCTCGGAGTACAAGTACTTAGGAGTACATATTGACACAAACCTCAATTTCAAAACCCATATCAAAAAGGTCTGCAATAAAGTAAAGTTCAATCTGTCAAATTACAGATACATTAGAAACTTCCTATCATCTGCAGCAGCTAAGCTCTACTTTCACTCAATGGTCCTCTCCCACATCAACTACTGTCTGATCAGCTGGTCTAATGCACACTCTACAGCTCTAAAACCACTGGAATCGCTGTATAAACAAGCACTCAAAACACTAGACAAAAAGCCATTCCGGTATCATCATTGTCACATAGTTAAAAAGTATAATCTGTTCAGCTGGGAAAATCTCATAGTTTACAAAAACATCTGCTTAGTTTACAAGATCACTCGTGGGTTGGCGCCTCCTCCTCTGGCTGGCTTTATCAGCCTAAAGTCCACCTCAACCAGGGTTACTAGAGGTGCGGCTAGGGGAGACTGCACCATCCCATTTAGGAAAAGCGCATTCAACCAGGCTGTCTTTTCATTCCACGTATCCCATCAATGGAATTCAATACCACAACCAATAAGAGAATCCTCATCCTACTACACATTCAAGCACAGTGTTAAAAAATGGCTCATTAATAATCAACAGTGTCAGCACTGATGTGTGGGTGTAGGTGTGTGTATGAGTGTGTATTGTAAATGTTTTATTTATTTATTATCGTAACTTGCTTCTATCTGTATTCAGTGATGTAATCTATTGTAAATGTGTACAATGGTATAACAATGTTGTGGTATTTTTATTATTGCTTTTAGGATGTCTATCACCATCTGGCAAAGGGACTATCGATTAAAACTAGCCTTTTGGCTAATTCGAGTACTTTTACATGTTTTTAATATGTTGATTAATGTACACTGTCCCTTGTTTTAAATAAATCAATTCAATTCAATTCAATTGACGACCCTGAGATGCAGGCAAGCACCGTGAGCTGGAGCCTGCCCAAATCAAAAAGTCTAAATTAGCGGTGCAGAGCGTCATCTCTGCCATCAATGGCTTCACAAACCCCTGGAGAATCCCAGACAAAAGTCGACTGTACTCCCTCGCATCTGGAGCTCCCATCGATCCAGAGGTTGAGGCTGATGTGCTGCGGGCCGAGGCTGCAGGCAGGGCTGCCAAGGAGCAGTTCATCCAAGAGCGCTTCATTTCCAAGAGGAAAGACTTCTTTGATCGCCTCAAGAAACTTACGCTCAAGACAATGGATTACTGCAGCAAGAGGGTCAAACTTACATCTGCACAGGGGAAGGTGGATATTGATTTTACTTATACCATTTGCATATTTCATTACACAAAAACATTATTCAGAAAGGAATGAAACCGTAAAACTCTGTTGTATTTATGCCTTCCTCATTTCCTTATTTTCCATTCCAGCTCTTTGTGTACAAGGAGCAGAGCAACCTCGCCTTTCAGCTGCTCGTGAAGTCGCCGATTAAGGAGATGCCCATCAACCTTGAGGAACTCATGCGGTATCCCCTCTCACCGGTTCCTCATGCCCTTGGCTCTCCGGATGGCTATTTTGCTAAAACCAACAAGGCCACTATCCTTCACCATCTGCTGCAGGACAGGGACGAAGACGTACCTTACCCCAATGATGCCCTCTTCATACAAGATGGCAACGCTCTCTTCCACATGATGTCCAACCTCCCACCGACCTTCGGAGGGATTTGCATGCAGCTCCTGGACCAAATGGTTGCCAAGCACCATTTTGTGTTCTCTACAGATTACTACCAGTCAGATTCCATCAAAGCCCAGGAGAGGCTCAGACGTGGCTCTTCTGAGAAGTGCATAATTGATGGTCCAAACACCCGGAGGCCCTATGACTTTAAAGAGCCTGTGACACGGTTTTCCCCCATCATCCAAACTCATCAATTTGAGTACATATTGTCCCCTTGAAAACCGTTACTGAACTGATTTTGGATATTTGTACTTTGATAACCATTAATCTGCCTTCAATGTTGACAATTTTCTGGATCTTCTCGCGGATTCTTCAAGTCCCGCCAAATGATGGGTGACGTCATTGCGGGCACAGCGCTCCAGCTGCACCGTCCAGGATCCCAGCTTCTGCATGTAAACCTTTATATATATACAGTCAGATGTAAACGCACGACGGCGCACACAGCAGCACGCTCAGACAGCGATGACAGGTTCATGTTGAACTCGTCTGAGAGCTCATATGAGGCTGAAGGATCGGTTTATGTTGTATCTGTTAGAAGTTTAGGAATGAGGTGCGTCAATATGGGCGATCATATGGTCATGTAGCCAGTGGTGGAATGGGACTACAAATCATCCCGGGACTCTCGACCGGCCCACTTCGGTACCGCTAGTAAATTGTCAACGGGGGGAGTGGGGGATGTCAGGGGCGGCGGATGCTGTATATAGTAAATGTAAATATGTAAATATTTGTGTCACTGCATCCTGGTAAAATACAAATATAATGTATAATGTCTGTGTCTTTGACATTAGCGCTGCTAGCCACCTGTGCCCTGTACTACGAAGCCAGTTCAACAGACCCTGGATATGTTTGAGTAGCAAACAAACTAACAACAACAAACTAACAAACGAGATCTCGCTAAGCGGTCCTACGACGCTGGTTATCAACTCGGTAAATCAAGCCAGGGTTTCTCTCTCCAGCTGAGAGCGCGTTCACGTCTAAGACACGCGTGGATCTGACTTTAATTACATTTGTCTCGAGTGTTTCATCAACATAATGTGTTAAATAATACTTCTGCATACAGTCTGTGACACTGTGAGTGTTGCACGGCCAGATGAGGCTGGAGAAGCTGACTCAGATAAGGAAATATATGATATATTATGATATTATATGATCGATGATCTGATTGATGATGTAATATGAATGATAAGTGCGACACGTCGGCGTCTTCTCTGCATGCGGCAGTTTAAACTGTATTTCCTTTATCCTGTAATATGACTTGAGAGATTTAAACTCCGCACACTGAGTGGATCTCTTTTCTATAGACGCCGGAGGCGGGCAGCGTCAGGTAAAAGAAGTTATTTAGCCTTCTCAAACCTGAGCCTCACGCGCCGCCTATGGGGGATGTGCTAGTGACTTATCCGACCGGCCCACTTCGGTACCGGCCCATCGGGATTCGTCCCGGTGAAACGGTGGACCTCGTGTCCCCATCGGAGTGGGAATAATAATAATAATCCGTGCATTTTATCCATTAATTTCCCCAACATTGTGGTAAAAAAAACACACGTTTAATCCATGTTGTTGGTGTGCTACAACTACAAAAAGCATCGGTTTGTTTTCTCATCAGGAAATGCAGACCGGCTCAAACAAACGATTTTTAATCATCATCCTCACGATCATAAATGTATCATATGTTCGCCGCATTGACATGAAAGCACTAATAAATGTAGTTTCATCCACTTGAGTTTACAACCACAAAAATAATCGATTTGTTTTTATATCACATCCGACGGGAGGAAATTCAGCAGCTCTCACTCCCGATTTTTAATCCTAATGTAATCATCATCTTCACCACGATCATTTATGTTTATGTCGCCGAATTGACATGAAAGCACTGACAAATATGAATATACTGTAGTCAACTTCATTAAAACGTTATTAACGTGCCTAAACTCAGTAATTCACCATTTCTACGCATAACAACACACTTTGTCCGTGTTTGGCTCTCTCGCCGCACAGTGAAGCGTTCCCGCATTGACGTCACTTCCGGCTTCCCCCAAAACTTCAAAATGAGTCGAAGGAATTTCCCCACGATGTTCGAAATTATTGATATTTAACGGAACGGTATCGCTTTTTCTTTTTTAAACTGACGGTTCGAGATGACTAGTAGCCCAATATTTCATTGCACAACAGTTGTTGGGATGCTGTCACAGGCTCTTTAAGTCATTCCTTGGCAATGAGCTTAACAAGAAGCAGCTCTGTGACCTGCTTCTCAGGGTCTGGGGGAGCAATGAGGCAGCATCCCGGATTGAGAAGAGCATGAAAGCAGTGGTGTGTGTTGACGGAAGATCTTATGACCTAACATCAACAAATGGAAAAGTACGTCGACAGAAAAAGCGTGACGCACTGTAATTGCAGACCATAATTGGGCTCTTTTTACATACGACAAAAACTGCATAACTTAAAATGTTAATTTGTTAAAATATGTAGTAGTATTCATTTACTTTGTTTGATTGTTACAGGTCCAGACTTCTGAGATCTATGAGCTGCGATCCAACCAGGAGGAGACAGACAGCCGGATTGTCCTGTACCTCCACCAGGCTGTCAAATGGGGGTACAAGTCCAGTGTGGTGAGGACACCTGACACAGACATCCTGATGATCCTCCTCTACCATGTCAGCAGGATCAACCTCTCCATCTACCTTGACCACGGCTCTGGCAAACATCGCACACTGATAGATGTGACAGAACTGTCGGAATCACTGGGCCCTGACTACTGTAGCACACTGCTGGGATTCTACGTCTTTGCTGGGGAGGACTGTACCAGCGCTTTTAAAGGCAAAGGCAAGGTGAATCCCCTGAAGAAGCTGGAGAAGACTCCAAAACTCCACAAAGCTTTCAGGCAGCTTGGTGCAGACTGGATGGTCACTGATGAGCTTCAAGAGGAGATGGAGAGCTTCACATGCATTATGTATGGCCAAGCACGGATGACATCAGTTTACACAGTGCGGGAGAAAATGATGAGAAAGATGGTCGGCGCTGACAAAGTCCTGGACTCTAAGTCAAAAGTAGACCTGGAACGCCTGCCTCCCCCAAAGGTCTGTCTCATTCCACATGTCCAGCGAGCCAACTACAGAGTCGCCTTCTACAAGAGAGCAGACAAGGCAATAATGGAGAGCCCAAAACCACATGATCCAGGCATGGGCTGGGAGAAGACAGGAGAAGAGGAGGTGTTGGAACCGGTCTGGGCAATTGGACCCATCCTCCCTCCTTCTCTTGTTGAGGTACTGGCTCAGAGAGCAGAGTCAGAAGAGCACGCAGCTCTTGACAAGGTGACCGATTACGCCAACAATAACTTGTCTGTGGGTGAAGTGGATGGAGAGTACGAGCATGAGGATGAAGAGCTGGAGATGGAAGAAATTGAATTAGAAGATCTCTTCAGTGACGATGAGGATGATGAGTAGTTTAGGTCAGCAAGTTGGTAGTGACATGAAAAGGTAAATGTTTTCATTGTTCAAGTTGTAATTATATCACACTTTACATAATCTTTCATGTTTGATTTTGGTGCAATAAAGAGTTAAAAATAAACCCAACAAGATTTTATTTAATCATTTCATTTCATTTAAAGGATTAGAGAAAAACTGATTGTGAACATATATTAACCCTGTGTGTTGAAAAGGTAGTCATACACACATGTTTGGTCATTTCTTGCTGTTTTTGTCCAGAAATGCAGTCAAAATGTTGTCAAATGTCAACAATAACCATCCCATTGAATTCCTAGGATCGAAATTGTGTGGGAACATTTATTAATTTCGCTCTGTAAGTTGTCTACTTCAAAAGTTATGCCTCTTCTACATTATATTTTCATTTTTCGATTTTTGGGTTAGGTGCTATAAAGGGTTAAAACTAGCCTTTGGGACATTATTTCAGCTTGGTACCCAATATAATCTTAAAATAAACACTTGGAGGATTGAAAAAAAACTGATTGTCAACAAATATTCACTTTATGCGTTTGAACAATTTAAAAGTAGTTGGTCAGACACACATTTTTTGCATTTTTTTGCTGTTTTTGTCCATAAATACAGTCAAAATGTTGTCAAATGTCAAAAATAACCATTCCATTGAATTCCTAGGGTCAGAATTGTATGGAAAAATGTATTCATTTGTCTCTGTATGTTGTTTACTTCAAAGGTTATGCCTCTTGCTACATCAAATTGTAATGTTTCGGTTTTGGGTTAGGTGCAATAAAGGGTTAAAAATGGAGCCTTTCGGACATTATTTCAGCTTGGCACCTGGCAGATTCTGAAAGTAGACACTTTAAGGATTAAGAAAAATCAGGTGGCATAAAAAATTCCGAGGGGTGCGCGTGGACCCCTATTTCCATCTAGATAATATATTTGCTCTTGTGTGTTCTCTATATATGTATAGGCCCAGAACCACTGCAAGGGACGTCAGAACAGCCTGCTGCATCTCATCCTGATTGCACCACAGATTCCACCCATACACTCTTCTCAGGTGTGTGCCTGATGAATGTAAAGATGTTTAGCTATAAACCTAATTGTCCTCATGCTTTCAAATAATTGCTTTCTGTTTTTATTTACATTTTACACACTGTCCCAACTTTATTGGAATTGGGGTTGTGTGAAGATATTGGGAATATGAGGTGAGCAAATGTGCTTCACATGCCCTCCAGATGCAGCAAATACAGACGATCCACTACCAACCGATCCTGCTGACTGCCCTTCACATCTCACAGACACAATGAGGACAGACTTTGTTCGGAGAGGACCATATCAGATAACACCTGATTTCATTTTCCCAAGGAGAGATGATGGGAGAAGTTGCCACCACCAGTACTTCAGCAGGACCTTAGTAAATGGAGAAAGGATCAAAAGAAGTTGGGTGACATATTCAAAAAAGAAGAACAGTCTTTTTTGTTTTTGTTGTCAACTTTTCTCTCCAAAACAAATTCATTTAACAAATGCAGGACTGTCGGATTGGAAAAGTGCAAGTGCTGCTTTGACCAGCCATGAGAATAGTCCGGAACACCTGAACAATTTGGCATCATGGAAAGAATTGGCAGTTCGATTAAAACAAGGTACAACAATAGACAAACGAGCAGGCCCTCCTTGAGGCGGAGAAGAGTCGGTGGAGAGCAGTGCTGACACGACTGTTTGCTATTGGACCGTCTCTGGAGGGCGAAACATGGCATTGAGAGGAAAGACTCCACTCCCCTTCAAATGGAAACTTTTTGAAAGAGGTTGAGCTTTTGGCGCAGTTTGACCCAGTGATGAAAGACCGCATCCACAAGATTAGAAGTCAAACATCCCACACAGCTACTTGGGCAAAACCATTCAGAATGAGTTGATTGAATGCATCAGTGGAAAGATTCTATCAACAATAGTGCAAGAAATAAAGAAATGCAAGTACTTTCCCCTCATTTTAGATTGCACCCCGGATGTTAGCCACACTGAACAGCTGTCAGTAGTCATCAGAATGGTGACACTGGAAGAAGACCCCCAGATTAAAGAGCACTTCATGGGATTCCTAGTAGCAGAGGAGTCCACTGGTGAAAGTTTGTCCGCCCTGATTTTGAACAGGCTGGAGGAGTTGCAGATTGCCTTTGATGACTGCAGAGGGAGAGAACAAGGGAGTACAGGCCAGGCTACTGCAGTTGAACCCAAGAGCTTTGTTTGAGCCTTGTACATACACTCAATTTGGTCGTTGCTGATGCTGCCAAAAGCTCCAAAGATGCCATATCATGTGTTGGCATTGTGCAGAAGCTATACTGCCTGTTCTCTGCCTCTACACAGAGATGGGCCATCCTCAAGAAACACGTCAACCTTTCACTCAAAATGTGGTCAGAAACCAGATGGGAGAGCAGAGTGAAAGCTGTGGAGCCTCTGCGATATGAAGCCGCAGCTGTGAGAGAGGCACTGCTTGAGGTGAGAAACCAGGCCAAAGACCCAGTCATCAGGATTGAAGCCCAGTCTCCGGCAGAAGAAGTGGGGTCATTCCGCTTTTCACTGTGCACAGTGGTCTGGTATGACATGTTAAGTCAAATTCAGCAGGTGAGCAAACTCCTGCAGTCCCAAACAATGCAAGTGAGTGTAGCAGTAAGTCTACTGAAAAAGACTGAAAAAGCTCTCGAATCCTACAGAGCCACAGGCTTTGTGGCTGCACAAACATCAGCCAAGGACATGTGTGAAGACATGAATGTGGACGCAGTTCTTGTGCAAAAGCGGCTGAAGTCAACAAAGAGGCACTTCTCATATGAGTCTCCTGATGAGCCATTGAGGGATGCCTTGCTAAATCTGGAGGTAACCTTCTTTAACGTGGTGGTGGATGCTGCAGTGTCAGCACAAAAGGAGAGGGTTACCACTCTTAAACATGTGCAAGACAAGTTTGGCATTCTGTACAACGTCCCAGACCTGCCACACCAAGAGCTGATGAAGCAAGCAGAGGCACTTGCACACACCTTAAGCCATGGAGGGCAATCTGATTTGGATGGGAAGGAGCTGGCTCAGGAGTTGGAAAATGTACCTGACTTGCCATCAAAGAGCATGACAACTCTTGAGTTGTTGAAATTCATACACACAAAGCAGCTCACCGAAATATATCCCAACTTGTGTATTGCTCTGCGGATCAGTGCAACGCTACCAGTAACAGCAGCTTCAGCCGAGAGGAGTTTTTCCAAATTAAAACTCTTGAAAACATACCTGAGGTCAACCATGGCTCAAGAACGCCTCAGTGGTCTGGCTGTAATCAGTATTAACCATGAGGTTGGTGGTCAGATTTCATATGATGATGTGATTGATGACTTTGCAATGAGGAAGGCCAGAAGGATTGCACCGTAAATGGAAACCAGTAGGAGCTAATATGTAGGCTAACCTTGTGTGATGATAGGGAGTGGAATGTAAATAGTTATTGAGACAAAGTGAATTTGTAATTTTTATTTATTTGTTTGTTTATTTAGCATATTATATTTTGATTATTTGACATGTGCAACATATTTTACAATACATCATTTTCTTTTAAAGCAAATTTGCACATTATTTTATTGTTTGTTATTGTTATTATTATTATTATTATTATTGTTTGTTAGCTAAGTTGTTTATTTTAATTATTTAGTGTGCACTTTACATTTCTTCTTAATTTTCTTTGAAAGCAAATGGTCACATTCTTTTATTGTTTGTTATTGTTATTATTATTGTTTGTTAGCTAAGTTGTTTATTTGTTTTAATTCTTTAGTGTGCACTTTACATTTATTCTTAGCTCTTGTTCTTGCTTGCAATAAATAAAGGTGCAATACTTTACTGTATAACTGTTAAGATGTTTTGATATTTTTTTGGGGGGGGGGGGGCGCAGTGGTGAAGCTCGCCTAGGGCACCAAATGTGCTAGGTCCGCCCCTGATCCACACACACATTTATAGTGATCCCATACAATTTGCCAAACTGATTCTCATTGACAGACATTCATCCAGGTGAATGTTGTGGTTCAGTATCTCATCCAAAACATTTCGACATGAGGACTACGGCTTGACCTCCTGATTCATGGCCGCCCAAACAAGCATATCAGTAGGAATATAAATAAGTTTATATCCACCAACTGCAGTGATTGAATACCTATATCAGGTCTGCAGATGGTGAGGTATCGATCGATGGCCACCACCGTCAGCAGGCCAATACTTGCCATGCCAAAGAAGATGTTGAGAGCTGCATAGATCTAGGGACAAAAACACAGAAAAAGTTAATTAACAGACCGTTATTGATAGTGGGCCTGTCATGTAATTATAATTAACCATGTTTATTAAGGTGTCTTGGTTAAAGCAACTTTAATCACACTTTAATAGTCGTGTTTCAATGGGTTTAAAGGCAGTTAAAGGTAGTATCTATGCAAGGAGGTACATCAGGTAATTGACTGATGTGTAGTTAAAGGACATGCTAGGACTTTGATATCATGTTTATTATCTCACTAAAACAAAGCCTTTGGTTTATAACCGATTTAATGAAAAACAATTATATTCCTGATTGATAAATCTGCAGATTGTTTTGCATTAACTGTGTACACACTTGGTACACAACTGTTTGAAATCTCAAATATCCTTCACAATTGTCCAGAGCTAAAGGCGACATTTTGAAGTGGGTTGTTTTGTCCAAGACACAGAGATATTACATTTATTATAATTAATACAAAAATAAAGAGAAATAAAGAAAAATATAAGGAATACAGACTTTTATTGATCCACGAGGTTCTCAGATCTGAGAAGCCAGAATCAGCTGAACACATTTACAATTTCAGACCATTAATTCATGATCTTAATAGCATACTGCCCAGAAAGCATTTACTTTTGAAGAAAATCTCAACATAACATTTGTTCTTATTTGTTTAGCTGCTAAAGGAAAAAGACCATTGCTTAGGACATTAGTATTCCTCCTTCATAAAACACCATAAAAAGCCTTTATATTTTTGAGAGCACAAAACTTGTCTAAACTGTCCCTAGTAAATAAAAGAAAAAGAGAACAAGAACAAAGAAACAGAACAACAGGAGGAAAGAGTTAAAAGACACAGAAAGAAGAATAAATACAGGAAGTAAACATTAAAGGGAACAGCAGAGGAAGAGAGGCCCCGTCTCAGGTCGGTTAAATGGATTCCTTGCGTCCCTCACTTGCGTCGTTTCCCTGCGTCTAGTCCCTCCCACAAGGGAAGCATGGAGAGACGCAAGGAAACCACGAGAAGCAGGGAAATGAGTTTTAAGAGCAATGGGACGTCCTTTCCTCCGGAGCGTCACGTGAAGCGACGTCCGGTTGTGATGACACCGCACAGCTGATGTCTGACAGCAGCTCTGTCCCTGTTGTGTTCACACACACCCCCGCCTCTGTTAATACACATTTACTGACACAAACATTTGTATCATCTGTTGTAGACCCAAATACATTAAATAAAATAAGAACTCATTCTCAAAAAAGATAAACGCCATTCTTAAAATGTATAAACGAACAATAGTTTGATTAATATTGATTGGAGTGCACAATAGAAATAAAATAATTGAGAGAAGAAAAAGAGATATGTTATCTAAAACCCAGTTGGATTAACATTCATTGAAACAAAACACGGTATAAACTGAGGAGTGAGTCCCGTGAGTTTCATGTGTTTTCTTCACTCCGCTGGGAAACTGCTCTCATGTCAAGAAGCATCAGATCAGTGCATGCACTGCATCGTGAGCGATATATGTTAAATATATTAAAAATTTCATATTACATAAACACATATCCCGATGTGCATTGCGGCGTGATTGTAGCCTATGTAAGATCTTTAGTTCATACAATCATACGTATTGGGATCATTTGTATTAACGTGGACCGGAGGGAGAGGGAGACGAGCATAAATTTCACTTTCCTTTTTTATTTCAATTCCAACTTTGGTCATGAAGAATATGTTTCTCTGTTGTCCTCGTTCATAAAGCAAAGCAGCAGCATCAGAGCACGGAGCAGAGTCTCTAGATGAGTTCACAGTAGTCCCTCGTTCTTATTGAACATCCATGTTGTAGTCCGCTGTATAGAAAACTGTAGTTTCCATAGTTCCCCCACAGCAGCAGACGCACATTCATGACGTCCGCTGGCGCATCATAAACACGTCGGATAGTGAAAGTGCATTCGGATTCTCTAAAGTACTGCAGTCTCTTCTCCTAAGTCCTTTTGAATTCTCCTATCCACTATCCCTTAACCCCGTGACGTTTCACTCAGAGTTCAAGGAATAGACGATAGGGTTAGAACTTAGGAGCTGATCTTTGGACTATTCGACTGCAGCCAGGGGCCGTTTCTCAATCGCGAGGATGCTTGCTTGGTAGCACATGTCCTCCGAGTCACTTCCTTCAGAAGCTAGGCAAGAATCCTTCCTGGCATTCGGAAAACGAAGAGTGGAACAGGCTAGCAAGTGTGCAGGTGTGCGTCATATGAGAGGCCCGCCTTACATTTTCCGCCACAGATTTAGGGAAATTGGTCCGTGCGCAAAGCATTGTGGGGATTTGAAGGAAGCGAAGTCTACCCATGTGCAGCCTCGAAATTACCCCCAAACCAAGGACGCGGCCTCGGTGGAATTCCAAGTATGCTGGAGATTGGAACAGTCCTTCGGCGGCACCCGATGACGTAGTATCCTTGAAATATTGGCTTTTGAGAAACGGCTTGCGATTGGCGATTGAGAAACGGCCAGGAAGTAAACATTTTAGGGAACAAGAGAAGAAGACAAGCAGGCAAAAAACACAAAAGAAAACGGCATTAGAAGACAGACAGGAAGTAAACACTAAAGGGAACATCAGAAGAAGACAGACAGGAAGTAAACCTCCATCAGTGCTGCCATCATATTGAGAGATGTTCCTGTCACCGCAGATAAGCCGTTGGTACACAATGGAACAGATTATGATTTTCTTCTTGTTTTCATCAAAACAATTATTTTAAGAACATTTTGTGAGTCAAGTTGTTGGTTTATACAGTACATAGCCATGTTATAATGGGAGGGAGGCTGTGGCTCAGTGGGTAGTGTGCTGGACTTCAAATCAAGTTTGAGTCCCACTGCAGTCCCACTGCAGTCAGCATGTTGTTGTGTCCCTGAGACACTTCACCACAAATTGCTCCTGTGGGGATTGTCCACAGTACTGAATGTATGTAAGTCGCTTTGGATAAAAGTGTCTAACAAATGACATGTAATGTTATAATGTCGTTTTGGGTTGTCCCCATGGGCGCGGGAAGGGGGGTGCTGAGGGCGCTGCAGCACCCCCTAGCGGCAGGCAGGGGGTGCGGAGCTCCCCTGTCTGAATTATTATTTATTCCACATTGTTGGTAAAATAATATTTTGGTCTGCCCCGAATGTTTTTTCTGTAGCCACGGACAATTCTACCTCAATAATATAATACATTAACCGTGCTTTACGTGAACCTCATCATGACACTAGAGAGGACGACAGGACTGTAATTTCCCGTGTTCGGTGAATGCAACAGAGGCAAGACACCAGACCAATCAGAGAGTTGCATGGAAATAAAATTGTGCTTGTGCCATTCAAGAGCTCGGCTCTGTGTGTGTGTGTGTGTGTGTGTGTGTGTGTGTGTGTGTGTGTGTGTGTGTGTGTGTGTGTGTGTGTGTGTGTGTGTGCGCGTGTGTGTGTGCGCAGAAATAGCGCATTTAGTATGTGTGTGTGTGCGTGTGAGAGAGGGAGAGAGAGGGAGAGAGAGAGAGAGGGACCGCTGCCAGCAGCAGGGACCGTGTTGTTAGCATCTGGTTAGCTCGCTGCACTAACGGACATACGGAGCTGTTTGTTCCACAACAAGCTGGAGGAGAGCTCTCCTCTCAGACTGAGAGGCTCAGGTGAGCTAAAGGACTCTCTGAGTGTTTAGATAGTTAACTTTAGTCTAAGTTATCTCAGTGGGTCTCAAACGGTTTGGTCACAAATTATTCAAAAGATTATTTTCGCGGCACACCTTCATATGATCATTATCGTTATAAAAAAAATAAGAGAATAAAGGAAAAACAGTTATGAAATACTATATGGCAGTAAAACAAGAATACAGTTTGAAAGGGGAGTGATTTGTAAAATATCCATAAAGAAAAAGAACATTTGCTTACAGTTGTGTTTCATCTGGGTGTTGAGAGATGTATCCATAGATCTCTTACTGTTGCTCTCAAAGTGCACCAGATTGATGCTTTCAACTTCAATATTTAAAAAAAAATCTTCCCGGGGGGATGCTAGGAGGTGAGGTCCGCTCCCCACTCGTAAAAAAATAGCACTTTACCCCTGCCTATATGCCGTGAGCTGATTATCGAGCCTTCATTGTAACAGTCGCGGGTGTACTGTGTGTTTGCGTGTGGGGATTGCTTTTGTGCGTGCTATAGTGCCCGTAACGGCCCGTCCACACTACAGCGTCGACAGCGTCGGAAGCGTCGACAACTCCAATCTGCCCATTCACTTTCAATGGGGTGACGTCACGTTGCCTCGCTTTTTCGCCGAACTGAATTGTGGGTAGCATAGCGGTCCGTCTCCGGCGTCAGAAGTTGAACAATGTTCAACTTCTGACGCCGGAGTAGCCAGCGCCAGCCAATCAAATCCCGTTTCTGAAAATCTGACAGCTCAAGCCGTAGCCAATCAAACCGCGTCTAAGCTGGGAGAGATATCCCGCCGTTCATTTCTATATTTCAAAAAAAGTTGGAGGAGAAACTAATTATCGCCGTAGCAAATCACCCGGTTTTGTATGACCAGACCCTCTTCACCTCCCGGGACACAAACCGGAGGAACCAGCATGGAGGGAGGTGCAGAGACAGTGGGGGAAACTGGTAGGTTTTCGCCTGTTTGGGGAGTTTATATATATATATATATATATATATATATATATATATATATATATATATTGCTCCCATAAAATCCCCGGGGTTTTTTGCTTTGTATGTCGGGGGCGGGAGATTCATTTGATTGGTTGTTGGTCGTGTTGCTTGAATAAAATCCCCAAGCTCCAGACACGCCCAGCTCCAAGCTATTTTTGAAGCTGTAGTGTGGACGCTCCGTGACGCCGGAGAAAAAGCGAGGCAACGTGACGTCACCCCATTGAAAGTGAATGGGCAGATTGGAGTTGTCGACGCTTCCGACGCTGTAGTGTGGACGGGCCGTAACAGTCGCGGGTGTACTGTGTGTTTGCGTGTGGGGATTGCTTTTGTGCGTGCTCTATAGTGCCCGTAATAGTGTTCACTGGAGTCCAGCACCTCAGCACCCCCACTCAAAATACCTTCCCGTGCCTCTGGTTGTCCCCCTCAGTTAAATGATGTTCAGAAGAGGGCACTCACCTGACAACCAGTGTATCCAAACTTCCAGCTGCCGTGGATATCAGAGGCTGCTGACATGGGATATCCGATACCAGCCACTCCGATGTCAGTAAGAGCCAGGTTGATGATGATGATGTTGGTGGCAGTGCGCAGCTCCTTAAACTTCACAAACATCAACAGAACCACAATGTTGCTGGCTAAACTCACGATACCTAAGAGGAGGAAAGAAGACTTGAAGTAAAGTGTCACATCGTGGGAGGCAAAAGTCAAACCTTTAATCCTATTCAATCAAAGTGACTGAGAAGAAAATATAACAACTAAGTTATCCACAATAAGTGATTTCCAAAAAGAGAATACACTTTTCAAGTTTAAAGATTAAAGAAGAAGAAGAGAGACACACAGGAGGAAACAGTTTAACTTTATTTCTACAGTTGATTTATAGTAATTTAGCAATAAAGAAAGCTGATTTGGAATAGAATAGTGCAGAAATGAGTTCTCAAACCATGAAATTAGTTAGCATTTTACCACTTCCGATGCTCTCTTCTTGAAGTCAACAATTTTTGAACATGTTTTTGGTTAGATGCCTTAAATAAGATCTTAACTGAAGCTGAAGAGCTTTTAACATTTTGTTTTACAACATAAAATACGTCAGTAAATACCCCACTGGTGAAAGTCTGACACTTATATATTTTATAACATTAATAATAATTAATAATAATTCATTCTATTTAGAGGCGCCTTTAAAAGCACCCAAGGA
The DNA here is from genome assembly GCF_902827115.2 of Pseudochaenichthys georgianus. Lineage (NCBI taxonomy): Eukaryota > Metazoa > Chordata > Actinopteri > Perciformes > Channichthyidae > Pseudochaenichthys > Pseudochaenichthys georgianus. Next base: position 32,227,881 of record NC_047524.1, on the reverse strand, counting down.
CACCTTACAATTAAAAAAAATATTCTAAGTAAAGGTTTAAGACACATTAGCCGCCTTTAGCTTAGCGATGTTGATGCGATATAGTCAGTTGATAGGCTAACGTTAGTTTCACTTATGGCAATTGCATTAACGCCTCGAACATCACAAAATACTGTTCATCTAGAGCAGGGGGGTCAAACTCAATTTCATGGCGGGCCACATCAGCATCATGGTTGCACTCAAAGGGCCGGTTGTAGCTATATAAATATACATATATAAAATGATGTATTATATTACATTATTGCCGCTGTATTTGATTATTATCGGAGAGGGTATAATGACTTCATAATTAACTACGTCTGAAAGCAGAAGTCTGGGGAAAATAATTGCAACCGATTGCAAGTCCCTTCAGTGCGTATGTCACAAAATGAGATGCATTGTGGGACATGTAGTATATGGGCAATGTGCTTCTGTAAAGTGGCATGTAACCGTATAATAAACGTATTCTATTTTTTGCAAGCTCTTGAGGGCCGCATAAAATGAAGTCGCGGGCCGTATTTGGCCCCCGGGCCTTGAGTTTGACACCCCTGATCTAGAGATTATCCTGTTTTCCTGCAATATTCAAAAATCCAATAGAAAGATTACAATTGCCCTTTTGTCAAGGGAGCCCTAGCGATGCTAACTTTAGGGTTGGCCTGCACACATATCATCACTGCAAGACTCTACACAGTGCCTACACTTTGCTGTGTGTGTTTGGAATCTTTAGCAAATATAGTAATAGGAGTTGGCTCGACAGGAATATGGTATTCAGGAAAGCTTGCAGCATAATACACTTTTGAATGTGTCATTTCATTATTCTTTATGAGGAATTACATAACACTGCCAATAGTAAGCCACATTCCCATATCTCCTTCCAGCTTACTGCGACTGGTTGGAAACTTCACTGTTAGATGTTTTGAGAGTAGTTCAAACAAGGTCTGAATGCAGAGTTACATCAAAGGATTACAAGGTTCTAGAGAAGAACACCAAGCAGATACATCACATTGCATACAACATACTTTTCAGATGACTCTATCAACTCATCCATTCATAAAGCCATTCTCTTTGTTACCTGCCGTTATCAGATATCCAGCCACTATGTTGTGCTCCATTTGGGTAAAAGCACTTTTTCCTCCGTAAAGTGAAACTTCATCGGACATATTGACAGCGAGTTCTATTCCCATTTTTTTTTGCGGTTTGCAAAAGAAAAATGATCCTAAATTTAAATGAATTGAAGTACACAAACGAGTAGTGAGTAGAGGGGCGGGAAACAAATCCACAATGCGAGCCAAAGAGATGTAGAGAGTCAGGATTGCAAAATGCTTCTTCCAACTAAAGTCTGTGGGGTATTGTTGTGGAGAGGTGGGGTGAATGTTGGTGGGGGGGGGGGGGATTATTACATACCATGGCCCCCTTGTCCCCAGTTATCAGGAGGCAGTCTGAGCGTGAGCTGCAGAGGATTAGCTCTCACGTGGAGTTCAGTAAGCTTTGTTATTAGAAAACTGAATGCCAGAGCCTTCTACTTCAGAGGTTACATACTGAAGGGACAACCAAGGGTTAGCCAACGGTAAAGGGGGAACCTGCTCAGAGCCTTACTCCTCAGGGTCCCCCAAGGCCCCACGTTCACTTTGAGGCCCTGATACCCCTTCTCCACTGAAATCAGTTCTGTTGTAGTTCCATGCTGGTGCTACTTTGGTTGGTAACAGTTTGCTTTTCCACCAACCAGAGCCCTGTTGGAGCTGAGTCATGACGGCACCGTTTGTGTCGCTGCAAAGCCAGGCTGAATATCCATCACAACAACAGTGTAATGTCGGTGCAAAAGGCAATCTTTCCAACGGGTAAAAGCCTTTGATTGTTCAACAGAATTAAAGCAGTGCATTGGAATCATTGATTAGATCGAAACTCTTTATCTAATGCCTAAAACTTCTAAATTCTAAATGGATAAATAGTGAGCAATACCAAGTCAAGATCCATATAAAACATTATTTAGAAAAGTGATATATTCAGTATCAAGTATATATTTCATAAAGATCTGGCCATCAATTAGCATTGGTGATCTGCTCTTGTTTTCAAATCTTACACAGAGCAGAATATGAGCAAGAGAGAGGATCGTTCTATTTGTTTTAATATAACACACAGGGGGCTAACACTTAGCAAGACTTTAGTTAGACCTGGAGTAAGCTGCCCTGCAGTATAACAAGTCATTAAAATGTGTTCCACCTTCACCAGCTTTGAGAACCCTTTAATGATCAATACTTATAAAACATATCATATATATTATTCTGAAAAGGACCAATCTGCACAATGACTACTTTTGGTACTTTAAGTATATTTAGATGCTAATACTTTTGTACTTTTACTTGACTTACATTCTAAATACAGGACTCAGTTGAGTATTCCTACACTTCCTACACTTTGTTATTACTGAAGTAAAGATCTGAGTAGTTCCCCCACCCTGTAAAGTGTACACCACTGCAGAGTAAAGCGTCATCATCCATCCATCATGTACAGTACACTAACATCCGGGTCAGTAGGGGGCGCTATGTGGCTCACGGTAATGTCCTAGGGAAAAGAAGACGAAACGACCTCTCTCTTTATTGATCCACTTGTTCTTCACTTCATCTGCCTCTTCAGCCGAGAACGCAGCAACACTTTACCGCAGCAAACAAACATGTCAGGGCTCCTGAGGACCGTCGCCCGGCGCGCAGCTCCTGTCCTGCGGGGACACACCATCACCCAGAAGGCTAATGTCTACGGCGCCCCGGCCAAGGAGAAGATCGGCCCTCTAGTAAGTATTGTGTTAGCTACATGGCTAGCTAGCTTTCATTATCTTGGCTGCTCGCCGTCCTTGGCTGCCGAGGTCAAAAGCATGTGTGTTATGTCAGCGGACAGTATTTAACGTGGGTATTTCTTTATGAAATACATCGTTTATTATTAACATAAGTAAGTGGAATACAATTGCTAAATTTCTGTGACAATTGCAAATCAAATGCTACTTATATTGAGATAATTCATCCACCCAGTTAATGTCAGGCCCAGGCTAACACAGGTAGGTTACTTTGTGCTGTACTTATGGAAGCCAATTTTCGCCAACATTTTTGATACAGTCTATTTAATTAGCTTAGTCGTTATTTTGAATTACTAAGGCGAAATATTGAGATACTAAGTCATAGGCCTAATAATGAGACACTAAGTCATAATAATAAGATATAAAGTCAATTAGTCATAATGAGCTACTTTGTCATAATAATGAGATTATAAAATCATAATAATTAAGTACTAAGTCATAATGATGAGATCCTTGGTCGTTTTTGTGAGAAACTAAGTGATAATAATTAGATACTAAGTCAGTCAACAATAAGCTATTGAATCATAATAATAATTAGACTCAAGTCAAAATGAACACCAAGTCAAACTAATGGCATTCTTAGCTCATAACTATTAGATCCAAAGTCATTTACTGAGATTCTAAGTCAAAATAACTAACTGTGAAGTAAAACATAATGAGATACTAGTCAACGTAATGATGGAGGATTCAAATCTTTTGAGAAACTAATGCTGTGTTCACACCGGACGCAATAGACGCTTCTCAATACTCAAATGTCCCCTCCTCGACTCCTCGGTCCTCCGGTAGTGACCCGGAAATGAATTTCAGCGCGCCATGTTGAAGGACGTCTAATTTCTCTAAATGCACTTCGAGGACCGAGCGTCGAGGAGGCTCTCTGGAGGAGCTCTAACCGAGGAGACACTGATGGTTCCTCCACGGCTCCTCCGCAGATGCATTTCCGGGAACGGTGGAGGCGTGACGCACGGCCGGACTTATCTCAGCCAATGACAGCTCTGCATGCATCCCCTGGATATTATTTTAGAACCTGCTCTCATCGCAACGCGATGTTTCCAGAGAGAACAGCTGTGAGGCCCGTGCAGAAAGCAGAGCAGTGTGTACAATATATATATCACTCAGTATAACAGACCTACTCTCTTTATTTGCTTTAGTTTAGTAGATATCTACAAACAAAGAGTCGATATTTTTCTAAGACCATTTAGTGCTTCACATAATAAAATACACAACGGCTGTAGCCTGATTATGCTTTAGGAGCTGTAGGTGTGTGTGGTACAGTGTGTAGGTGTGTGTGTGGTACAGTGTGTAGGTGTGTGTGTGTGTGTGTGTGTGGTGTAGGTGTGTGTGGTACAGTGTGTGCGTAGATGCGGCGGACAGACGGGTCTCAGTTGGTTTGGTGTCCTTACTTTTAATACTTGTAAATACAACTTTTGGGAGAGGGGGGAATATATCCAGTCTCTGATTGTGTTACGTTATTATGAGAGTGCTCTCATACTTTAAATTGCATATATTTATATACATATATTTGTGTGTGTGTGTGTCCGCATCTGTAGCCTGTTATTGTCTCATTATACCGCACTCTCAATGAATTCAAGGTAAATATGTGGGGGAACAATGTTCAGCTGATCTAACAGAGATTATAACATATGACAAAACACTCGACAGCTGATGCAGCTGTTGCCACGTAATAATGAACGGACGTCGCTTTCATATGACCGCTCAGAGGAGAGGAGTTCTCATTTCTTTAAACGTCTGCTGCTTCCCCTCCTCTTTCCCCGGTTCCCCTCCTCGGTCCTCCGCTCGCATCTCCTGTGGGCGGGACTAAGTCTCGAGGAGGGGAGTCGAGGAGGGGAAATGTAAGAATTGAGAAGCCTCTAATGCGAATATTCGCTTCGCTCTAATCGCTCGAGTTTCAGCAAGGCTGCCAGCTGTGTTTACTCGCATCTTTCAAACAAGATGCGCTGGCTCGGGAGCTACAACAAAAAGCTAAACATATTTTACCGTGATTAAATTGTAATACACGTTTCTAAATTATGCAGAAGTAACAACACACTGATACGGTTAGTAAAAACCATGAATGAATGCTTGACAAGTCTGCAGACAAGACGGCAGGCGAAAAATCTTTTTTAAAATGCTTGTTTTCTGAATGGAGATTGGGTCGACCAGGCTAAGCTAACGTTGTATATGCTCACTCCACACTCACAACAACGTCATACAGACATAAATAAACCAGCAACTGTATTCGCCATGACACAGGCAGTCTGTGGTTTGTACTTGTTTATCTTTTGTCTAGTTTCTGAACAGATATGAGGAGCTGTGATCTCTGTGTGCTAACTGCTAACGGCTGATGTTTTCTGGTTGAACGTCAGTGACGGCAGGCTGAGATCCTCACCGCTGATTGGCTTCCGCGAGAACGCGTCACGTGAATTTGACACTCGAGTTGAAAAAATTGATCTCTCGCGTTTGACGCGGCACCGTTCAATCGCGTGATTCGCTCCGCGTCCACCGCTTCATGCTCGCCGTCGGAGCGAATTCGCGTCTGTCCGTCTCTCTGCATTGACTTTACATGTAATCGCGCCACCCCCAAACATCGCATCGCGTCCGGTGTGAATGCAGCATAAGTAAAAAAAGAAAAGGACATACTGTACTTCTGAAAATAATAAGAAATGTTTGCAATATTTTGACTAAATAATTATTTTTGAGTTTATCTTTATGATAGTTTTCTCCCTCGGTTGGGAAATCGCCACTTATTTTTATTTAAGTAGAGCCATGCCAAAACGGGTTCAGTAAACTTTTAGCTAATGACGACAGACATGTGTCCTCCAGGGACATTTTAGGAGGACACATGCTATAAATATTAAAAAACATTTAATGTTCCCATGAAACGAAATGCATGCTAAGTTTATTTTTTCTGTCCCGTATGTTGCCGTGTCTCAAGTCTATTTTGAGTCTCTCCCTACCTTACTCTTTTTTTTCAGACTTCGCTAGCTGCCATAACAAGTCCCGGAAGTTACCATTGTACTTATTTTGTCGACTAAAAGACAATGGGATTTTTCTTTTGGATTTTGGAATACTGCTGAAAATAAGCTCTGTGGCAAACGCATGTTTATGATGCTTACAGTCACAATAATTCACCACCGCTAAGCTAAATGAGGCTAATGTTTGTTGTGATGACTTTCAGCAGTCTCATTTAGCGGCTTTTTAGCAGCTACTGTTTTTCAGAAGCCTCGGACTTTTCATCAGTGGGGTATTTATAGACATATTTTGTTGTAGAACAGAACTTGAACATCTCTCAAGCCTGTGTTAACCATATACCTTATTCAGGCATCTAATCAGAAACTCCATAAAGTTACTTTGAGATTAGCATACTGGAAGTGTTACAATGCTAATGTAATTCTGGAGTTTAAGGTATCATTACTGTACCAATCTATTCACATGAAATCCAAAACTATAAAAACAAAATCTGCCTGCCTGCCTCGCACAGATTCATACCAAAAGTTTAGGTTTCTTTTTTTTCTTTGCAGCTTCAAACCAGTAATGTTTATGTCGTCGTTTCTCTGAGTTGCTTCATAGCATTTCATAAATCACTCCTTAGCAAGGTTTCCTTGCTAAACACTTTTTAGCCAAAGTTAAAACTTCAGAGTATTCTCAGAATGTCTGTGGATACGGCTCCTGAAAGTATATTTCACATTTGTTTTGGTTTTTAATATAGAGACGTACAGCGGCCGACGGTTGCAACCGAGATGCAACATTCCAAAAACACTTCTATTGCGAGAAACGCGCTGCCGTTTCAAAAACAATGCTAATATACAAAAACACCAATGTAGCAAAAATGCAAATGAAGGAACATCTTCACCAACTTGACGAAATATGCGCAGCGTTTACGAAAGAACAACATTCTGAAAATTACAAAAACACTGTAAGAAGCTCAAAACACAAAGGAAATGGCGCACAAAGCTGGTACCGGAGCGCTTGGTGGCGTTCAGGGATTATAAAGTTGCTAAACTTTCACTGTTGGCATATTTAGCCTGTTTTCGTAATTGTATTTGGTCAGTATATTGTAAATGACTACGTTAGCTAGGTAGCTTACAGCAGATCTGCAATAACATTGGAAGGAATCATGTGATCCTATTGTTCAAATAAGCGGATAAAACATTTTACATAAATTCTAAGTGTCAGTTTGCCAACTTTATAATCCCTGAACGTCAACAAGGGCTCCGGTCCCAGCTGTGTTACTTTTTAGTATCTCCTGCTTTAATTTATTTTTCAATTTAGTGTATTTGCACCTGTCGGCCACCGCACAATGCATTACACAAGACGTAAGCTTGGCGATTTACATTTTACCAACACTATAGGGAGGCGTGTGGCGCAGTGGGGTAGTGCGCTGATCTTCAAATCAGAGGATAGCAAGTTCGAGTCCCACTGCAGTCAGCATGTCGTTGTGTCCCTGAGACACTTCACCCCCCCAAAGAAATGCTCAATATTAGTTACATTGCATGGTTTCCAGTCTTTTGATTATTTAAGTACATGTAATAATGCACACATGTTGCTCCTCTGCTATGAAAGGACAGATTTATGGGACCCATGTCTAACTCAGACATTGCACTTTACAAGGAGTGAACATTGGATTCTGTTTAATGTTGCTGTGATGATGCTGATTGGTCGTCTGTGTTCCAGGAAACTGTTGTTGCCCTCACCATGTTCTCCGTGGCCATCCTGGGACCATCTGGCTGGATCCTGTGCCACCTGGAGGATTACAAGAAGAAAGCGTAGAATGGACATTTGAACAGTATCATACCTCGTGTCAACCTGGGACCATCACCAGAACATGGAACACGTTTTACATTCAGCCTCGACCTCTCACAATTCCACTCCACATCCCATACAGAAAGCAACTGTTTTACAACATTGACTGATACATGAACACATGTATTGTAGTTCTTTCCTCTTAAACAGTAATGTTACAACAATAAATGTTTTACAAAACAATAGCGCTTATTGTTTATATTGCATGTGTGTACTAATTTTGGATAAGGCTTGAAGTAATATTCATGATGAATATACTCTTTAACAGTACAATACATTAATGTATGGTTTAAACCAGGGACAAGCCGTCATTTTTAATGTTTGTGCCAAAACATTATCTTGAATTTGACTTGGAAGTTATATATTTTATTACAATGAAATAAAAACTGAGTTGCAGTGGCTTATTGTACTCAATTAAAATCGAACTTAAAAATAAAACGACTAATGATTTATCCCAGGGAAGCAATATGTACCAATGAGTGTTCAAATGTCTGAACATTGTCTACTTATTTATTGTAAGCAACCAAAAAAGGTCATCGCTCTTGCTACACAGTCATTGCATGCAATCCAAAATACAATATTTCCAGATATACATGTCATAAGGAAAATGCAGTCCCTTCGGAGAACACTGAGGAAACATAACCCCCTCCCCCAAAACAATTCTTTTTCAGTAAAATATTTGTATACAACCATCGATTTCAAATAAAGAATAGACATTTAAGTAATAAAAAACTTGCTTGGACTTTGTTCAACTGAGTGTATTTGAAAAAGAACAACAGCTTTATGAAGCTCACATTTTATTGTTTGTACATAATACAAATACAATATTCAAGATAGATACAGTGATACAAATGAAACGTAACATTCAAAGTTAAATATTTATCAAATACACATTTGGTTTTGATTGCCTTCTTCTTTGTAATAGATATATAGTCTATATTTAAATAAAAATACATCTTAAATGTAGTCGTTACAAATATGCGTTTTAGATTATGTTGTCCCTCCTGGACTTCCATACGTTCTACAGTGAAGTCACCTGACCGGGAGATTTTGACGTAACAAAACAAGCGTCTGGGCGGGGCCTCGTTCATTCCTATGAGAGTTGCTCATTGGCGCATGAAGACAAAATGGCCCAATTTTTGAGAGACGTCACGAAAGTATTCATATAATCATATAATCCGTTCTTATTGTGCATCCATGGTTAAAGATACAACTCATGTAGTACTGAACACGTCACATGAACGTGCCGGGCGGCGCGGTCCCGTGGGTTAGATCCGCGTTCATAATGCCGAGGAAAATAACTCAGAATAACGTTATTAGCACATTTTACAACTTGAGGACCGAATGTTTTTAATAAGGGCTATACAAATGTTCATACTGGGTAGTTTATTTAGTTTTAAAAAAAATTATCCAACGATTTACAGACGTCTCTTTCCCAATGTAAGTCAATGGGAAAAAGCATTTCCGGGCCCAGCGACTGATACGGAAGTGTAGTACCGCCATTTGGCCACAACGAATATTTTCCTCAGAGTCCGGCGCACTTCCCTGGTGCTTGCTTCCAACAGCTGAATTCTCTCCTGACAAACAGCGGATTTAGCAGGTAAAACCGGGTTAATGTCGAATTCTGTAGTTTGTGCTAATAACTTTTTAACGAGTATTTTGAAATGAGCTGAGTGACATTGCTGTGCATTAAACTCTTAAAAATCGCTCCTGTTGTTTCCTCCCTTGCTAGCATTAGCTCTTAGCCTCAAGTAGAAAACATTTCAGCAGAGTTACTCACAGTCTCTCACCAAGAGATAACGGCAAACTCTTATAAAGGCAGGCCTATTTGGAGAGGGGAGGAGTTTTTTTCTAATATCTGCTCCCTAAAATATTCCTTAATGTCATGTGGATTCTGTGAGGGGGTACCAAAGGTGGAAGAAGTACTCAGATAGTCTACTTGAGTAAAAATAGAAGTACCAGAGTGTCCTGCAATCAACATGTTACTAAAGTAAAAGTACAAAAGTATTGGCATCAAAATATACTTAAAATACCAAAAGTGAAAGTACTTATTGTGCAGATTGGTCCATTTCAGAATAATATATATGTTATGTTTTATAATTATTGATGCATTAAAGTGTTGCAAAGCTGGTAAAGGTCTGGAGGTTACTTTGGGGTGTATCCTTTGCAGAACATTTACAGGAGATCACAGTACAGGAAAGGGGAAACCTCAAAAAGCATGACAGGGCCTCTGTAACTGTTTTGTAAGCTTTGTCTTAACTTGCTTCATTAAGTAAGCCACGACAATGAGGCTGGTGATTCTGGAGGACTATGACCTGGCCAGTGAGTGGGCGGCCAAATACATCCGCAACAGAATCATCCAGTTCAAACCCTCGGCAGAGAGGTACTTCACCCTGGGCCTACCTACAGGTGAGAGCTGGTAAACGGTTTCTGAGTTTATATCAGCGTTAAGCGAAGCCTGTACTGATCTTCTCATTTCTTCCAGGGGGCACTCCCTATGGCTGTTACCAGAAGTTGATAGAATACTACAAAAGTGGAGATATTTCATTCAAATATGTGAAGACCTTCAACATGGATGAATATGTAGGTGAGTTAAAGGCTGATTATACACATTTCTTTCAATTTTAGACTTGGTTTATTCAACAACGTGTAATGTGTTTTAACGCTTTAAATTGGCTTTCAACTGTATTATATCGTGTTTTCAGTCTTGTTTTTTGCTGTACATTCCACTAATGCTAATGTTATGTAGGCAGATTTGTCTCAAGTTGCCTCGAGACGACCAGTTTTCATTAGTTAGCTAAGCACTATATTTATTTCAGCCTTACCCCGGATGTGATAGCTTCCACAGCCGGAGAGCCCCTCACGTCTACATCAGTTACTTTTGTTCTTAAGTTGGAACAGAAGATCTGCAGGAATCATTGCACATGTTGCACCAAATTGCTCTTTGGTTAAAATGGGCGTCCATCTTGTTCTCCAGGCCTGCCTCGGGCTCATCCAGAGAGCTATCACTCTTATATGTGGAACAACTTCTTCAAGCACATCGACATCGATCCCGCCCACGCTCACGTCCTGGACGGGAACGCGGAGGACCTGGAGGCTGAGTGCCAGGCGTACGAGCAGAAGATCAGCGAGGCGGGGGGCATCGAGCTGTTCGTAGGAGGTCAGACTCGTTTATACGCCTTGATTAGGGTCCCCATTAGCATGGGCATTAGCTATTATTCCTGGGGTCCACACAATAGCAATATAAAACAATCCAAACTAAATATCTCATATAAAAAACAATCAAGTATGGAAGTGAAACTAAAATGATCTTCTGTTTAACCATCATTAAGCCAAACAGGAAATCAACAATTAAAAACAATTCCATGAGAATTAATAACACACTACTTACTACTAATACAAAAATAAATAATCGATGGCCGATTTAAAAGAATTAGGGTCACGTGAACTTTTTTTTGACATAGACCAAAGTATTACTATTTTTTGGGGAAAGAAAGTCCGATTTTAACCTCGGAATTATAGCTTTATTTTCAGAAAAAAGTCAGAATTATGATTTAATTCAGATTTTCTTTTTCGCAAAACTTTTGACTTTAATCTCAGAACTAAGAAAAAACGACGTTTTGGTCAGATCTAAAAATAAATTCACATGTGACCCTAATTTATTTTTGTAGATAAGTACTCGTCAACAAATACCTTAAATTGTATATTTATCTATCCTGCACTTACATATGTTAAATTAAAAGAAAGATAGTGTTTAAAAAAAAATATGAACGTATATACAATTGTGTCACTTTATGAGTGGTCTCTCAGCTGAATCTCCAGATGTTATCTCCCTGCAGGTATCGGCCCTGACGGCCACATAGCGTTCAACGAGCCGGGCTCCAGCCTGGTTTCTAAGACCAGAGTGAAAACGCTGGCCAAGGACACCATTGTAGCTAATGCCCGTTTCTTTGGCAACGACCTCTCCAAGGTCCCCACCATGGCTCTGACGGTCGGCGTTGGAACTGTCATGGGCGCCAAGGAGGTCAGTCACACACTTCATCTGGTCCTACAATGTCCTGCAATAATTAACCCCATGTAACCAGGTTAGGATATTACTCTGTACGGAAGAAGTACTCCATTTATATATTAAGTAATATTGCTACAAGTAGAATTCCTTTGAAATCTTACTTAAAAAATATTAGCATTAAAATAAACTTTTTTGATGCCAACTATCTCAACGAGTTATTTGACTTTTCGTACGTTAGAGGTGTGTATATATAGTTGGAGTACCAAAAGTAAAATAACTCATTGAGATAGTGGCCCATTTTATCACTCGAATATAATTAGTGATACATTATTGTGTATAGTAATTAAATGTTGTTATAATTATCATATTGCAATTATCTTTCTATTCAATCATAAATGTGTCAGCATTCATTAGTGCGTTTAATCATTTGTATTAATAATATGAATATGCAAAGTAACTCCTAATGTAAATTCAGTAGAGTAAAGAGTACAATATTTCAAATGTTCATTATGATCATAATTGTTGTTTTAAAGGTCTCCTATTATACTGTTTTTCATCAATATATATATATTAGGGCTGTCAAACGATTACAAAATGTAATCAGATTAATCACAGCTTAAAAATGTATTAATCAGATTAATCACCATTCGAACTATGTCCAAAATATGCCATTTCTTTATGTATATTGTTGTGGGAATTGAAAGATAAATGAAAGAAGGCGGATATATCCACATATGTTTATTATAACATTGTTCTGTGTGTCAAAATGAAAGACAGCCCACACACCTATCACTCATCAAACCGTGGGGTCTTATTTCATTACGTGTTGAATTCTATCAACACGTAATGTTGTATCGATGTATATAGAGATGTACTACAGCAAAAGTATTCTCCGTCGGGACTTCCTGCACCACGCCGTTATCTTGATTCAGATTGGTCAGAAGACATTATCAAAGATGTTCTATTGAGAAGACGATCACTACGTCACAAACGTTTTCAAAACCGTTTCTAGTCTTCGGTATTTCCAGACAAGTGGCTGCTGAAATCAATCTTACTAACTGCTGTCTGTGCAATTTACTCCGCGAGTTGACGGACTTTGTTTTGCTTACTTTAACATCAGTTTTCATGGTGGGGCTAAGCCATTTCTTGGTATGGCTGCCTGTAGCCTACCCCAGCCATACCCTGGCACTGCCATGTATGGGGCGTGCCATTCTGCGCATGCGTTAAATGCGTTAAATATTTTAGCGCAATTAATTCAAAAAATTAATTACCGCCGTTAACGCGATAATTTTTACAGCATTAATATATATATATATATATATATATATATATATATATATATATATATATATATATGTCTCAATGTCTCAGATATATATACAAAACATGTCTTTTGAAGTGTTTGGTTCCAAACACCAAACAGATCATTGCAGCATCCCATAATCCCCTCTGTTTTAGCCCTGTTTCAAAAGTGCTGATTCTCTGGGTGTTTCTCAATCGCGAGTACGCTTGCTTGGTAGCACATGTCTTCCGAGCGTCTTGCTTCAGAAGCGAGGCAAGAATACTTCCTGGCATTTGAAAAACTTTTGAAAAAAAAGAGTGTAACAGGCTAGCAAGTGTGCTTCATATGAGAGGCCCGCCTTACATTTTCCGCCACAGATTTGGGGAAATTGGTCCGTGCGCAAAGCATTGTGGGGATTTTAAGACCGCGGAGTCTACACATGGGCAGCCTCGAAATTTCTCCAGACGAAGTACGTGGGATCGGTAGATTTCCAAGTATGCTGGACATTGGAACAGTCCTTCGGCGGCTCTCGATGACGTTGTATGCTTGAAATAGTGGCTCTGGAGCAGCTTTACTCGTGATTGAGAAACACCCCTCTGTCTGTTACTTTAGAGGAAAATAAGGAGCCACTCCCCTCACCCCTCTGAGAGATATTTGGTTGAAAAGAACACAATAGCCGCTTTCACACCAAGTACTTTGCCGTGCTTAGATCCCAGCACTTAGTGCCAGCACTTAGTTCCCCCATGGAACTAAAGGGCAGATCGCGTTCACACCAGAAAAAGTCCCTGGGGGAGGATTATGCAAATGAAGCCGCTGACGTCACTTCTTCTTCTTCTGCTTTGGGTTTACTGGCAGGCCGCAAACCACTTCACGGCGTATACTGCCGCCCAAAGTCCCCGGCCGGAAGTCCCCGGAGTTGGGGACTGGCTTCAGTAGAAGCTGCTGGGAGTCCCAGCAGCTTCTACTGAAGCCTTCCGAGTAAATCGCCAGAACGCAGACACCTCCTCATCTCCACCGCTCCCATGTTTTATTTTGTGTTGCCATAAGTTAGTCTCTCTGCGTTGGTGCGCGGAGCTAATGCCAGCAAATAAAATGGCGGCTTCACATAACTTTTCAGAGTTTTACGGGGCGTGGTTTGCAATTCGCCCAGCCAATCAGAAATTGGAACTTTTTTCTCCCCAGGAAAGTACCTGCTCTCTAGCAGGGACGGAAAAGGAGGAAAAAGTTCTCATGAACTAAGTTCTCTTTTTGGTGTGAACGCAAAATCCCAGGAACTATCGGAACTAAAAGGGAAAAGTACCCCGGTGTGAAAGCGCCTAATGGGGCTCTAGGAGGAGATTCAGGTGATACGGTGGTGGTGGGGGGGGGGGGGGGGGGGGGGGTTACCTTGGTTGCTGATTGGCTAATGGTTACACTAGCCAAAAAAACATTGTGACATCACAAAGTGACCAACATCTGATCAGCTCATTGTCAGACAGGTTTTTATAAATGGATCAGGACAACGAGAGGGGATCTTTAATGCACAAGTGGATTTTGCATATTAGGTGACCTTTAATGCGTCACAAGGTGAAGCTGATTTGTATTACTTTATGTACTGCTAGATATTTTGACCTACAATTATGTCACTCTTTTTTAATTGATTGATTTATTAGCCAATCATCTGAATCTGTAAAGTAACTAAAGCTGTCAGATAAATGTAGTGATGTCGTTGCCCCCCCCGCTCTGCTCAGGTGATGATTCTGATCACAGGAGCACACAAAGCCTTCGCTCTGTACAAAGCCATAGAGGAGGGGGTGAACCACATGTGGACCGTGTCAGCGTTCCAGCAGCACCCCCGCACCAACTTCGTCTGTGACGAGGACGCCACCCTGGAGCTGCGAGTGAAAACCGTGAAGTACTTCAAAGGTACCAACAGCTCATCTCACTAAGCCTGCTCTGTGAAGACGAGAGGTGGTTCATAAAAGCTCGGGTTAGAGACTCCAGTGTGTTGTAACACTAAGGGTGCATCACACACAGCAGCATCTGTGGAGTCGGGATTGACTTCAGCACTCTTTGATTGGACTGTCTAACTTCAGTCAGACTGCCTATTGGTTAGCGCTCCAACACACTGTACGGCTATTCCAACTCGCTCTAAAATCAGACTCAAAGTTTGCACGTGGCATACATCGTTAGTAATGTATGCCACGTGCACACTTTGAGGTGACAACAGAGTGATTAGTCTGGGTGTTTACACACACATATTCACAGAAATAATACAATGAATCAATACATTCCATTTCACTTTGATTTGACCAAAAATGAAAGTGATATGTTACCTATCCTTTTATTATGGGACAGTGTCAGACCTAGGTGCAATTCATTTCATCTATTTTAACATCTAAGAGCAGCAGGCTGTGCGGCTCTCACGTTAGAAATGGACAGGCGTTCCTTATAACTGATATGTGCAGATCGATAGAGACTCATCGTGTCACTTCACGCTGTGGTCCCGTCTATAGGAAGATTTGATGTTGCTCACTATTACAGAGATTTCAATCATTGTCTGCAGGTATTTATGTGTGTTTGTAATATGATGTTATTCCCCCTTTCTTTTGATTTGAGGTTTGATGCACGTCCACAATAAGCTGGTGGACCCAGTGCTCAGCATAAAGGACCAGTGAAGGACAGACGGTGGAATCGGCTCGTTCCTCTGCTGCTGTTCAGTTCCTGAGGAGGTGTTGAGCAGTGTCTCAGTGTCCTCCTGTTTGCACACGCTCACACCTGAACTGCTCCTGGAAGACGTCTCAGAGTGAATGACGGCTACAGGATGGAAGGAGACATTCTTCATTCAGAACGTTCCATTTAAAGGGACAGCACCCTGCTGGTGGTCTTCAACTTCGCTCAGTGTGAGAACTTTAAAATAATGACAGATAACCTTCATCTTGTTAAATGTTTGAAATGAACCCACACCATCTCTGTTCTCCAGGAAAAGGGTTATTTTGTATTATTATTAAATATAGACTTTTGTTTACTTTCTTTGTTACACACCCAATCCATGATTGGACAGAGGAAGCAAATACTCTGTGAATATCGGTAATATCTAATCAGCAAGTATGGCACTTACAAAGTGACCTTAGTCTCTGAATGTCTGGATCCACGGGGTGTGAAGTGTGCTCTCCTTTGTCTCGAGCCCACCCCGGTTGAGTGTTACAGAAGAACACAAACATGAGGATTCTTTTTTCTTTTTGCACGTAGGCTGAGCAGCTCCACTGAAGCAGTGTACTGTCGTTTTGGAGAAGTACAATATATCGTTTTACAGTGCTTTTCTTCCCCCAGCTGACTTCCAAGTGACTGTTACAGCTCCTTCAAAGGCGTCTGGATTGCATGTTTTGAACACTATGCTCGTGCAGTCGGTATCCTGCAGACTTTACTTTAAGTGTGAAGGGGAGAGAAGTTTCTATCTTTAGTGTTTACTTTCTGTTCTTGGTGTCACTCCATCAGGCTTCTTCTTCTTTGTGTTTGTGCACAATCTCTATAGTTTTTAACACTTTATTTTGTAAAGACAAAACATTGAGTGTCTTGCTTTGTACTTTGAGTTGAAATAAAGTTCAAGTGGAAAATTATGTCCACTTTAATTCTAACATGTAGTGAAGCATTCTCTCCACAGGGGGGCAGTCACTCCTAAGAGTCAAAACCAATGGAAGCTGTACTGATGAGATGCAGTGTGATGGTTCAGCATTTCAGCATGTTGCATGACTTTTGAATTCTACCAGAAAAATAAATAAATAATTATTGATACAATGCCGAGCCCTCAAACAGCCCAAACTCCCTACAGGAGCCATTTAGGGTTACGCCCAATGACACTTCCCTATAACGACTGCAGGGGCTGGGAATCGAACCGCTGACCCTCTGTTTGGTATACACCCGTTTCACCCCTGAGGTGTTCACTTTCCGTGCAGTTACAGCCACCAGATGGTGCCGTAGTATAAAACACCACCAATGAAGTTATGCATGTAAAGGAAATTGGTAGTCACTAGTTACAAAACAATGTCATTAAATCCAAAAGTGTTACATGGACAGTGTCGTGAGTATTCTGAGTGCAGCAGTTTGAAACACGTCACCCTGAGCTGCCTGCCTGAATCAGGTTCAGTCTGACTCAGGAAACCGTGCTGCCTTAGCATTTCTGCCCTTCTAAAAGTCATGTTGCTGATTAAATATGACATGTATAAATACTGAGTAATTACTGTATTATGATGCAGTGAGGCTTGGCAGCAGGGAGACAGCAGCTCCGAGTTTCATTTTCTTCTCACGCTTGCTTTTTGCTTCTTTCATTTATGGTAAAGCAAACATAATGGTGTTAATCTGAAGGAAAATACACAGAACCAAAACTCGATCCAATTGACTCGATCTTTATTTGTCGAGCCAGGGATAGGTATGAACACCACATGAATGTTCAGCATGCACATACAGACAGTGGACCAGGAGGAAAACTGATGTTCTTATTGTTAGTCAAACACTCTCATATCATCATCATGTATAGGTATTAATGGGGTAAACGTGTTTGAAAACCTTTATTGCTCCACCAGCAAGGACATATTGTTACAGCAAAGTGGACAGTGCACATAAAAGGTCAAATTTAAATAAAGGGGCAACCGTCAATACAACATAATAATTGAAAATCAAATAGTACACATCCAACTAGCAGCAATATCAAAGAAAGTAAACATATAACAGTCCTGTAGTTACAGCCAATAATAACATTAAAGGTGGGGTAGGTAAGTTTGAGAAACCGGCTCGAGATACACTTTTTGTTATATTCCATGGAGTGCTCTTAACATCCCGATAGCAATGAATATTTGTGCTGTGGAAGCCGTAGTACTGTAAAAAGCACGACCAATCGCCTGCTAAAATAACTGGACGGCCTACCTGCCTGTCAGCCTTCCATCTGTGCACAAACTTATCTCGTGCCCTCATTGGTCATGTGCGCGTTCGTGTGTGTTGGAGGAGGGGCTCTGTAAGGAAGTTGCAGATTTTTTCCGGTTGTGTATTTTGAAATTCTAGCGCACTCGAGCTGGTTTCTCCAAAATTACCTTCCCCCACCTTTAATATATGTTAAATGTATAAATATATATATATATATATATATATTGCAGTTTTTATTTTGACAGTCTTAGGTAGTAGTGAGTTAGCAGAAGTGATAATAATAGTAATAATATTAAATGTTAAAAGAGATATATTGCACCTAAGTGGGGTTAGTGGACGTGTGTGTTCGTGTTCATAACTTTGGAATGGAGGGTCCAATAATCGACACTGAACAAAAATATAAACGCAACACTTTTGTTTTTGCTCCCATTTTTCATGAGATGAACTCAAAGATCTAAAACATTTTCTATATACACAAAATAACCATTTCTCTCAAATATTGTTCACAAATCTGAAAAAAATGTGTGATAGTGAGCACTTCTCCTTTGCCGAGATAAACCATCCCACCTCACAGGTGTGGCATATCAAGATGCTGATTAGACAGCATGATTATTGCACAGGTGTGCCTTAGCTGGCCACAATAAAAGGCCACTCTGAAACGTGCATTTCTGCTTTTATTGGGGGGGGTCCGAAAACCAGGCAGTATCTGGTGTGAGGGGTAGGGTAGGGGTAGGGGTAGGGTAATGTTGTGAATCGAGTGGCCCATGGTGGTGCTGGGGTTATGGTATGGGCAGGCGTATGTTATGGACGACGAACACAGGCCACTCGATTCACAACATTACCCTACCCCTACCCCTCACACCAGATACTGACTGGTTTCAGACCCCCCCCAATAAAGCAAAAATGCACGTTTCAGAGTGGCCTTTTAATTGTGGCCAGCCTAAGGCACACTTGTGCAATAATCATGCTGTCTAATCAGCATCTTGATATGCCACACCTGTGAGGTGGGATGGATTATCTCGGCAAAGGAGAAGTGCTCACTATCACACATTTGTTCAGATTTGTGAACAATATTTGAGAGAATTGGTTATTTTGTGTATATAGAAAATGTTTTAGATCTTTGAGTTCATCTCATGAAAAATGGGAGCAAAAACCATAGTGTTGCATTTATATTTTTGTTCAGTGTATCAACCATGGTCCACAGAGAGTTGCTATGGCCTTCTGTTTCCAAATATCGTGACACATTTTACAATGGAGGGTCAATGGCAGTTATATGAAAGAACGCAGCTAGAAACGCCCAACTAGGTGCACTTAAGCAGTGTGATAAGACAATCATGCACACCAAATATGGTGACTGTACCACGTACTCTTCTGGAGTTATAGGATGATCATCTCTTTTTCGCTATAATGGGTGTCAATGACAGCTATAGCAAAAGGGAAGAGGCTTAGAGGTGCCAAACATGGTACACTTGAGAGGAAGGAGGAAACCATCACAGATGCCAAATGTCATGACTGTAGCATCCACAGTTAACCATAACCCTAAACCAATGCCATGGCCACCCTTAACACCTCACTCAGTTCTAGCTTTCTTCTCTCGAGTGGAGGTGCCACGGGTAACCACATAGAGCTAGGGTTGGGCATGACTAGCCAGTTTACCACTTTACATTTCTGGCTCCTCAGCATGGAGGTTATCCTGCTTGCCACAGGTAATTCACCTCCAGCAGCACATGTGTTCCCCATCAGGGGTCACACTCACTGATAATGTAATGTCCTGCTTGTAGTGTTGTCATGTTGTCATTTGGTATGTGTATCTTGCTTTGTTATAGACAACTCAGGAGACAGCGAGTATCGTTAACTGTGCTTTATTCCCGCTCTGTACTACCTAATAATCCGTGTCCCGCATATCACATTCCGGGTATCCACAACTCCGGACCAAATAGTATGTAACAACATTACATCCCTCCCTTATTTCAGATGAACATTGACTTTTGATATTAACGAAATGTAAATAAGAATTGCAGTAAGAAAGGTCTCTTATTCTTAGTAATCAAATAAAGAAATTAATATCTCATTGTTTTAACTTAAATGACTGAGTCTTCTTTGTCACTAGCAAAAATGTCCTTTTTGTAATTGTTCAACTATCTGCAGTCTCTTGACTTCTTTAAGTCATATTTCAGCAATGAGACGTTGTGGTGGTCTCCTGTTTGTTCTGATTGAATATCTGGCTGGAACAGGACCTTCAGGGTTGATATTCTCGTTTTGGAGCTGATGAGTTTCCTCATCTGGTGGGTCAGGAAGTTGTAGATCCAGATCATCCTCTTCGTCAGTCATTCCTGAGTCAGATCCAATAGGAACTGAAGGTGGGAGCAGTTTGAAGTGTGAGGAGTTTCGTGTTATCTCATGTCCTGGGCGAGCTGCTGTCACCATTGATCCTCTGATCTTCACGATGGTGTAAGGTTTGCTTCCATAAGGAGTCATGAGCTTGCCTTTGATATTCTGACGGCATAGCACAATGTCACCTGGTTTGAGGATAGAAGGTCGAGCTCTGTTTTTGTGGTCGGCATGCTCTTTCATGCGCTGCTTGGCACGCTGATCAATATCTTGGAGTTTGGTGTCAGGTGTATGATGTTGAGTCACATGAAGAGCGGGGAGAGTGGTGTTGAGTTTTCTCCCAAACATTAACTCGGCTGGAGTCAGCTGTGTAGTACCGTGTGGGGATGCACGGTCATTTCTAAGAAAACTGTAGAGGTTCTGTTTCCATGGTTTTCCTTCAGTGTGTGTGGCTGTTATTGTTTTCTTCAATGTTTTCATGAAGCGTTCAGCTTCTGCATTAGCTCTCGGCCAATACGGTGTTATTTTTCTGTGTTTGAATCCGAGATAGTGGCTGAAATCTTTGAACGGCTGTCCATTGAATGGAGGTCCATTATCTGTTTTCACCACATGTGGGATACCATAGGATGAGAAGATTCTGTCCAGTTTGGGAATCACTGTAGTGGCTGCTGTGGACTTTAGTATCTCAACTTCGGGGAACCTGGAATACTCATCAATAACCACAAGTAGGTAATCACCTGATGGGAAAGGTCCTGTAAAGTCAATAGAAACATTTTGCCATGGACCTTTGGGAAGTTCAGACATATTAAGTGGTTCCATTTGATTCTGGGAGGTTGCTGCTTGACATGGTATGCAGTGTTTTATCATCTTTTCCACCATTTCATCTATGCCTGGAAACCATACCTTTCCCTTACCAGTTGTTTGGTCTTAACAATGCCAGGATGACCGTCATGGGCTAGGCTTATTGCCTTACGTTGGAGAGAGGTAGGTAGCACAAGTCGTGTTCCTCTGAGAATGACATTCTCTCCAGCGTTGACTGTCAGTTCGTTTCGTAGGCGGTAGAGTGCTTTCAGCATTGGATAATCAGTGTAGTCTGAGTCCTGTGGTGCATGTCTCCAGTGTCCTGCCACTCAAAAATGCATCACTTTACATAATGTAGGATCATTCTTTGTTTCTGTTTGAACTTCTGCAAGTGTCATTGCCTTTGGAACAGCATTGTCAATGACAAAGTTGACATATTCCTCGGCCATGCGAGACGATCTGCTTGGTATGTTTCCCTCAATAGGATGTCTGGACATGTAATCGGCAGGGTTATCTTTTCCAGCTTTGTACTTGATAATGTAGCTGTATGGTTGTAGTCTGAGCCGCCAGCGTTCTAACCGAGCTGGGGGTGTGGCTTTTGGGTTGTTGAAGATCAGTTCAAGCGGTTGTGATCTGTGATAAGAGTGAAGTGTGACCCATAGAGATATAGGTGGAAGTGTTCACATGCCCAGAGGATTGCCAGAGCTTCTCTCTCTGTTTGAGAATAGCGCTGTTCCACTGGTGTGAGTGCTCGGCTGGCATATGCAACAATGTGGTCATTACCCTCTTTGTCAGGGCTGTGCTGGCTGAGTATGGCACCCCTAGACCAACAGGGCTGGCATCAACCAGTAGTTTGGATTTCTTCCTTGGGTCAAAGTAAGCCATTGTAGTGTTTTCCATCAGCTCTGATTTTAGCCTCTCCATTGCCGACTGTTGTTGTGGTCCCCATGACCAGGTAGTGTCTTTTTTTGTTAGTTGACGTAAAGGTTCAGAGATCGTGGCATAGTCATGAATGAAACGTGAGCAGTATGTTATCATCCCGAGCAGACTGCGAACCTCTGATGCGTTTTGGGGTGGAGGAAGGTTCTTGATGGCAGTGATCTTTTTAGGATCTGCAGATATGCCTTTTTCAGAAAAAATATAGCCAAAGAACTCAAGCTCTGGTTTACTGTATTCACATTTATCAGCATTGAGTGTGATATTTTCTCCCTCAGTCTCTGAAAAACAGCTTTGAGGCTATTGTTGTGCTCTTCTTGTGTTTTCCCATACACAATGATGTCATCACTCATGTTCCTGACGTTGGGGATACCATGTAGCACTCCTTGAATGACATTTTGGAACACTTCAGCAGCAGAGTTAATGCCAAATTCAGTCCTGGTGTACCTCCAGAGGCCAGTGTGTGTAGTGAAGGTGGTGATATACCTTGAATCTGGATGTAGCTCAAGTTGATGGTATCCAGCATTCAGATCCAGCTTGGAGAATACTACAGCTCCATTCAGGTCGTGGATGGAGGTCATCTACAGTTGGTGTGATGTGGCGCTCTCGCTGTATTGCTGTGTTCGGCAGGCGCATATCCACACAGATGCGAAACTTTGTCAGGGTTCTTTGGTTTTGGTGTAGCAACTATCGGAGACACCCATGGCGTTGGGCCGCTGATTCTCTCGATGACTTCCTTTTTCCTGTAGCTGGTTTAATTCTGATTCCACTCTTTTTCTCATGTGGAAAGGAATCCTCCTGTGTGGCTGTGTCACAGGTTGCACTGACTCATCAATGTGTAGCTTCACTTGAAAATCTTTGAGTTTTCCTATGCCTTGAAAGATGTCTTGGCACTCATGGAGGAGCTGGTTTGGGGATGAAATAGGCATTTCAGTGGACATAGAGTTTACAACTTTCAGAAGTCCTAGTTCTGTTGCTGTCTTTCGACTCAGCAGTGAGCCATGGTCACCCTGTATCACATAGAATGTAGCTGTATTTACTGTGGAAGTAGTTGAATGGACTGCAGCTTTACATGTTCCTCTCAAAGGAAGAGCAGTGGATGAGCCATAAGGATAGATCTTGGCAGCAGATGGTTGCAGTTCACAACTGGCTTTTAGCTCTTCATAGGAAACATCATCTAATATGTTCACTGTCGCACCAGAGTCAACAATAACATGTATTACTGTGTCCACAATTTTTATTTGTGTACGTTTGTGTCCTGCTTTGTCTTGCAGTGTGCATACAACATACACATAGTCATCTTCTGCTGAGCTGTCTGGAGTGTCTGGTCTCTGTGTCTTTTGCTCAGTTTGTTTCTGCACTTGATGCACTTTGTATTTTGGTCGGTAATGTTGTTGTTTTTCTGCAGCTTTAGGGGTATAATCTTTGTTTTGTGATCTGCAGCATCTTTGGAAATGATTTAATTTTCCACATGCTTTACAATCTTTCCCCTTTGCTGGGCAGTTTGCTTGTCCTCCCTCATGAGGAAAATGTCCACCACAGTTGTTGCAGGTTTTGTATTCATGCTTCACATTATTATATTTATTGAATTGTTTATGACTTTGGGAAGCTTTCTTTTGTACAGCATGCACTGGGAATTCTTTTTGTGATCTTCCTGTCTCCATACCTGCAGCTTGTTTGTCTGACAGTTCTTGAGCTCTGCCTGCATCCAGTAGTTTTTGAAGTGTCATGTCGCTGTCCTTTAGCGCCGCCCTGCGGAGGCGTGCGGAACTGCAGCTTAGAATAATCTGTGACTTTATTTCCTTATCAGCGTCGGTAAAGTCACATGTTGATGCCAACTGTCTCAGTCGCGTGTGGAAAGCATCCAATGTCTCACTGTCATTTTGCCTGGCTTGTCTGAAAATATAGATCTCATATTCAGGATTTACTTTGGGGCAGAAATAGGTTTGCAGGCTCGCTATGGCCGTATCGTAATCATCAGCGTCTCCCGTTCCTGGCAGCGTGTCAAATATGTCATACACGTCTGATCCAGCATAGTGCAGCACTAGCGCACGTTTTTGTGTATCCTCCTTTATGTCTAATGCCACTAGGAAGTTGGTGAATCGTTTAATCCACCTTTTCCACCTCGAGCCTACAGAGCTGGGTTCAGTGTGCACATCAAACTGCGGGAAATGTGGGAGATTGGCCATGGTGCGTCCCGTGGATGGCTTGGCTAGCTTGTTAGCCTTATGTGTTAGCCAACGTAGTTCGCTTACCGTTTATCCAGAATTGTGGATGTTTTATTTCTCTTCCCTCATTCTGCGATGTGTTGCGGTATCCTCGTCGCCAGTTGTAGTGTTGTCATGTTGTCATTTGGTATGTGTATCTTGCTTTGTTATAGACAACTCAGGAGACAGCGAGTATCGTTAACTGTGCTTTATTCCCGCTCTGTACTACCTAATAATCTGTGTCCCGCATATCACATTCCGGGTATCCACAACTCCGGACCAAATAGTATGTAACAACATTACACTGCTCAGCATGAGGCGGCTCACCTGCAGCTGCACTGAGGCCGCTCCACACACATCACACGGGAACATGTTCTATTTACAGGCTGTGCGATGTAGCAGGAAGCAGGTCTGAGGTGTGACTGACACACAGGAAGCGGCAGCACATACTCCACATCATACCCAGGGCTCGGAGCTGTATGTAATCCCCTATCAGAGGACCTTTATTACATACTGCCTTGTTGGAAGAAAATGTTTTGCAGATTAGAAGTAAAAGGAACACAGGTTGGCAAAAAGATTGCATTAATTGTGCTGTCACTTGTAAATGGCAATACTTAAAGAGCTTACGAAATGCTTTTAGCACCTGTTAGTGGGCTTAGTATATGATAGAGGTTGCATTTGTATTGTGGAATGTGCCATATGATTTTTTTATTATTGATCTATTTTGAATAAATCACGATTATAACAGCATACAAAAGTTGTCAGTTAGTAACAATCGTTCGTTGCGCCGGAAACATCAACTTCGGCCATTTCCGGCGGTGACGTCATGAGTGGAACACAGCTGAGCTCAGTCCCGTTTGAATGCATTGAAGGGCCAAATATTACGACAAAGGATGCACAGCAATAAGACGCCAAGAATAATTTGCAAGCGATATGTTGTATGGGGATGTGGGGCCGTCTCAACATCTGGTTATGGGATGGTTTCGTGGCCAAAAAATGATCAAATGTTGCGTATATGGACAAAACAAGTGCGTCGTACGAGGCGGACGTTTGCTAGACCAGGTAACCCGGGGTCGATGAAACCGACGATGTGTGGGGCAGCACATCGAGAGATCGTGTTTCGAACAATCAACAATGCCCGCTAAGGAGAGAGAGTAAACGCTTTCTCGAAGGTTCGTTTTGCTTTCTTACAACGTTACGTTAACTCAACCTTACGTTTGCCATGAGGCTATGTTACTTCCCTTAAGAGCTAGCTGTCTTAGCTAACAACAGTTAGCAGCTAACGTTTTCTGCAGTTTGTGTTTCCACTGAAAAACGTGATGTAGTTATTTAAGGGTAAGTTAACTAAACGTTATCTTACAAGTAGAGAGAGTTAAGTTGTGTTTAAAATCGTCAATGTAATGCACGTTAAAGGTTTTGTGTTGAGCATGAAGTTAGCTTTACTGTAGCTCACCAAAGGTTAGCATGTTAAGCTGCACTTTCTGTGGCAGCTCGCTTAACACAAAGAGGGGTTTTGTGCTTCATTGTAAACTTTTCTTACAAATGTGTGTTATCTACCTGAAATTGTAGGGACAGTTTTTTTCTACTCAACTATACAGACCATTGTTGAGGAGATGCAAAACATACTGTAAATGAGTTGGGTCTGACATATACTTGTTACTTTGCTGCTAAAAAATGAAACATTATCAGATGAGGACATCACCAAAGTGTGTGAGTCTGTCAGGATTTGATCTGTTCTCTGCATGTCGTACAGGGCCTGTACACACTGCTCTGGTATGAATTAAAAATATAATTGTAAAATGTATGTCTCTCGCTCTTGTCATCATTCAGGCTTTGCATTTGAACTCCTATGACTGGTTGCGGACTTGAAGGGAACGACTCCATGGCCTTCCTGACATCCAGGAAAAAGGTGAGATTCTAATCCATTTCAATGCCAACAGCCAGTCATTGTTTTTAATCAATCAATCAATCAATCAATGTTTATTTATATAGCCCAATATCACAAATGTTACATTTGTCTCAGTGGTCTTCACAGTGTGTACAGAATATCAGTATGACAATACGACACCCTCTGTCCTTAGACCCTCACATCGTACAAGGAAAAACTTCCAAAGAAAACCCAGTTTAAAGGGAAAAATGGGAGAAACCTCAGGGAGAGCAACAGAGGAGGGATCCCTCTCCCAGGACGGACAGACGTGCAATAGATGCCGTGTGTGAATTGAAAAGATAATACATTTGCAACATAGGTAGTCCAAATGTTTGGAAATGCATGTGTGTATAATAGGAAGATGAATCCACGAGGATATCCATCCAGGACCGATGATCCAGGACCACAGCCACGACTCAAGATCCAGCGCTCGCGATCCAGGACACAGGACCGCAGGATCATCCATGACTCCGGATCCCAGCGTATATAGACACCAAAAAGAAAGACATTTGGGGAAGCTGGGTTAATCGGAACATGAGAGTACACGGGTATAGACAGAGAGAAGGAAGAAGTAAGATGTCCCCCGACAAACTAAGCCTATATCAGCAAAACTAGGGGCTGAATCTAATCAGCCCTAACTATAAGCTTTATCAAAAAGGAAGGTCTTAAGCGCACTCTTAAAAACGGATAGGGTGTCTGCCGCCCGAACACAAACTGAAGCTGATTCCACAAATGTGGAGCTTGATAAGAAAAGGCTCTGGCTCCCATTGTACTTTTAGAGACTCTAGGAACAACCAACAACCTGCATTCTTGGAACGCAATGCCCTAGTAGGACAGTAGGGTATAATGAGTTCTTTAAGGTAAGATGGCGCCTGCCCATTAAGGGCTTTGTAGGCGAGAAGAAGAATTTAAAATTCTATCCTGTGTTCTATAGGGAGCCAGTGTAAGGCAGCCAGAACAGGAGTAATGTGGTCCCTTTTCCTAACTCTGGTTAGTACACGAGCCGCAGCATTTTGAATCAGCTGAAGTGACTTGATTGACTTCTTGGTACTCCCTGATAATAAAGAGTTACAATAATCCAGCCTAGAAGTAACAAATGCATGGACTAGTTTCTCTGCATCGTTTTGAGGCAAGATATGCCTGATTTTTGCAATGTTACGTAGATGGAAGTAGGCGGTCCTTGAAATTGATTTTATGTGGGCGTTAAGGATAAATCCTGATCAAATATAACACCAAGATTCCTTACAGTCTCACTGGAGGCCAAATTAATGCCATCCATAGTTAGTATGTCTTTAGATAATTTGTTTCGTAGATTCTTCGGGCCAAGTACAATAACTTCAGTTTTGGTCGTGTTTAACATCAAAAAGTTTAAGGTCATCCACGTTTTTAAGTCCTTAAGGCAGTCTTGAATTTTATTTAGATGATTAATTTCATCAGGCTTGATTGATAAATATAGTTGAGTATCATCCGCATAACAATGAAAGTTTACAGAATGATTCTATTTTAACTTTTTTAATAGGATTTTTTGGGGAATTTCAGTTTTATTGGACAGTAGAGATGTACTGGAAACAGTGGAGAGGGAGGAGATGATATGCAGCAAAAGGCCGAGCCGGATGGTTGCTGCTCCGTGTGGAGCGTGTTCTATCAGGTAAAGCACTTTGGTACCCAGTTATTTATGGTATTGAGTTTAAATGTAGCCTTTGGAAGGTCGTTTCCGACAGTGCATTGTAAAGACTGAAAAAACATTTATTTGTCTCAACATTCCTGTAATAATTTGTTTTTTTTATTGTTGATATTGTTTTGTTCTTTATTTTTGTTGTGAGAATCACTTTGCAATTGTGTAAGTGCTATATACATAATTATACTAATATTATTGTTGTTACCATTATTACAAAAAATGTCTTTGTTTTCTTTATTCATCGCTGCAGAAAGGATCATGCCAGCCCACATCAAACACCTGATCAAGAACTTGTGAATCTTCAGGCAGAAAAGATGAAAACACCTGTTCAAAGTTCCAGTTCCCTGTACATGGAACCATGCCTGTCCTCTGTTCCACATGTCTTCAGTCAGTCCTGAGGCCTGTACTACGAAGCAGGATGTTCTCTTCGCGGCTAAATTCAGGGAAAACTCCGGCTTTTCGGTCCTACGAAGCTGGTTCTCTTTTTAGCGGGCTAGATCTCCATGGTAACTTATGCTGAACGGCTAAACTGCCCCGGAGCAGGTTATGTTGCAGGCCAAGAGCTCAACTCAGTGAAAGCACCGCCTGCTGACCAATCAGAGCTCAGTGTGCGGAGTTTAAAGCGATCAAGTCATATTACAGGAGAAAGGAAATACAGAAAAACTGCCGTCGCAGGAAAGACGGCCGGCAAAAATCACCGACTGTGTGAACGTGAACATTAATAGAATATCACCTCCATCTTCAGAGCAGTCTGACTATTATAACATTAGCGTTAAGAAAGCTTACTTACATATCGGCCACAACATAAGTAACCGGATCAGAATACATTAAGTACAGTCCGCGGCATATCACTTCATAATGTATCATATCTCTCCTGATCTGAGTCAGCTGAGCCGTGTCTGGCCGTGCAACACTCACTGTGTCACAGACTGTATGCAGAAGTATTATTTTAGCAACACGTTGAGTTGAGGAAACACTCGAGTCAGAGGTAATGAAAGTCAGATCGTGTTTTAGACGGGCAGTGATATCATAAACCTGTTGATGGACGCATTCAAACACTTGTTCTGTTCCCAGCTGTATTCACCTTGCAGGTGCAGCTCTGTGGCTTTGATCCTGATCAAGTGTTTAAGTCATGGATGTTTAAAGTTTAACTTCTTCATTTTTGACTAGTATTAAAGTTCACTTTTCATTCAGGAAGTATGACGCTGCGCTGTCAGCACGCTTCTCCATGTGTGTGATTGGTCGAATGCTCCAAATACCACCCCTTTCATGTGAACGCGCACCTAACTAGATAGGACACGGCTGGCTTGAGCGATCCACTTGATAACCAGCGTCGTAGTACAGTTTAGCGAGAGCGCGTATGTTTTGGATTAGGCCAACCGGCTAACTCAAACATATCCAGGTTAGGTTGAACCGGCTTCGTAGTACAGGCCTCTGGACCCTATGACTCGGACACTAGTTCTACCAAGGCTTATTAGAGGTAAGAGTGGTAGGAGAGGAGTGGAGTTATCTTTGTATTTAGGCTGCAAGTCGACAAAGGTGATCAGATGCTAATAATGATCCGATTCATTTGATATTGATTGTCTGCCAATACCGAATCCTGATCCGATTCTTCTATTTCCCAGATGATACAGCTGCACCGTGTACACTAGCTCTATTTGTTTTTGCCATTGTAATTCACCATAAGCAATTGTTGACTGTAACGTCTAGACTCTAT
The DNA here is from genome assembly GCF_902827115.2 of Pseudochaenichthys georgianus. Taxonomy (NCBI): domain Eukaryota; kingdom Metazoa; phylum Chordata; class Actinopteri; order Perciformes; family Channichthyidae; genus Pseudochaenichthys; species Pseudochaenichthys georgianus. The sequence continues at coordinate 32,198,428 of NC_047524.1, read as the reverse complement.
GCCAACCAACTGTAATTTGTAATGTATTATACTTTAACGGTTCTGGCAACCACAGCAGCCCAAATGTTAACGTAAATGTCAAGTTTTCTTTTTACAGTGTACTTATATCTGTACATTTCTTTTCAGTTTGCTTCAAGAAGTGGCTTCAACAGACAGAAGTGCAGGCCAGATTGGGAAAGGCTGGACGCTACACAACGGGAAACATTATAGACATGAACAAGGAAAAACAACAAACACTTTCTTTGTTGCCTTGTTCTTATCATACATAGTGTTACGGTTTGTTACCATTTAAATATTGAATTCTATGTATTACTTTTATTTTAAATCAAATGCACCGGTTTTAGATAATATATTTATTTTGATGTGTAGGTTGATTTGCAGGTTGGTTGTTATTTGTATAATTATTGTATTGTTACTGTATTTTATTATATTAACTAGCTATTTATTAAATTAAAATACTGTTATGAACACTATACAATGTCTTTATTTTGTAGATACCAGAATACATGACACAATGAATCTTTGTAATATATTTATGTTCTCTTGTTTAAATAATCATACCAGTATTTAATGTATGCTGGTCACCTGGAATCCTGGTAAGCTCCCAGCAGGGTATATTCAATACTATTATTAAACATAAGCTGGTGATAGATGGATAAACCAGCCAACCATTCCAGCCTAATATCTACTGGCTGGTCAATTTACAACAGCCTGACCAGCTACATGTATCTAAACTGGTTATTTCAGCAGAGTCATTATTATTTATTTACTATTTTTTGAGAATCTCTATGAATTTTAGTCAAATGTATATACCAGTCTCTGTTCTGTTGCCTGAGCCAAGTCTGCCTGCTACATTACGATGTATTATTATTTATTTACTATTTTTTGAGAATCTCTATGAATTAAAGTCAAATGTCTGTGTTCTGTTGCCGCATCGGATCTCCGCCAAATGAGTCTTGTCTGTCACTCGATTCTGTCTCCAGAGTCCGACATCAGCCACAGAGGTAGTGTATTATTCAACAGGTGTTCTACTCGTGACGTGCGTGACGTCACTAACCGGCGAAAGCTGTTTTGTTCGGAGCGGTCGTGTAACATCGGAAGTGAGCATGGAAAGTTGTAATAAACCACGATTTATAAATACTGCGGGCATATTGTCATGAATGACATGATTTCCCATTAATAATAGTATATATATTATCGTAATAAGAACAGTATTGTCCTTCATTTCGTAAGCTCTTTAAGCACTTTATTGAGTACACATTAAAGCTTAATAATAAAAAGCTAATAAGAGAGAAATGGCTTGGGAATGTGTCATAGTAATTCATTCAAAAAGGACATTGCATTTTTTATAATAACTACAGTAATAAGTAAAGTTCTTAGCAATAAGTCTTGTAGTAATAATCTTTTGAATATCTTTAATTGGGAATTCATCGTTGAAAAACACAAAGGTGATATTAGCTCAGAATATTAAATATGAACATATTAATGGTTTGCTAGAACACTTTCATTTGGAAAACCCAATACAATTTGCTAACACACAACAAAGTGATAACGTCAAACCCTTTCGTCCACTGGGACCGCTTTGTATACATAAATAAGTCTAATATATATCTTAATGAGTTAGGCCTGTTGACTGTCCTGGTCTTAATATTAGGATCAATATGTACCTATAAATGGCTAAAAACAAACTACTTCACGGTCGCATGACTTTACGTCACCGCTAAGCTAGAGGCTGCTAATGTTCGGCGTATTGACGTTTAGTAGTCTTAGTATTTATAAGCTCTTTAGCAACCAGTGTTTTTTAAGACAGGTCAAAGATGTAGAAGTTCACCTGTGGAGAATTTTCTGATGTATTTTTATGTCTTAGAAAAAGATGTGATAATCTCTTCAGCTTATTTTAGGCATCCAAACAAAAACTCAGTTCACAACAAACAGGAAGTACTAAAATGCTGACTAAATGTTCTGTTTAAAAATCATTAACGCAACACTCTATAAACCTGGAAACCTGGTTAAATAATACAAATTATAAAAATAACAAAATTATAACAATAATACAAAAATGCCTACCCCCTGTTCTTTCTATAACAATACACCCAAAAAAGGTGTCCCATCTTTGAGAGTACTTCGCTAAAATATTGTCTTTTGACATTGCTAATTACAAATATTCATAGTTTATTTAGATCTACATGTTTATAATATGGTAATGTTATGGCTATAAAACAGTCACATAAATATTCTTGAAGCAGGCAGGAAACACGCCTCAGTAAACAGGACTGCTCACTTGACTGCTCCTGGAGAAGTGAATATTTACTGAGCATGTGCAGGGGGTCTCAGAGGTCTGGCTGCCGGAGAAATTGATCAGTGGATGCAGAGGGATCCGATTAGTTTTATTGGCATGTTATATACTGTCAGCATCCTCTCTGATCACTGGAGCAGGAGGAGAATGCTCATCCAGTTGAATAATGCTGCTGAAAGCACACACTTTGATCATTTACTGAATATACACACACAGGGAGTCAAGAAAATGCTTTCAAATATATAAGATTCCATATCAGCATACTGCAGTGACATACAGAGAGCTCATTAAGCTGGACAGATCAAAGGAATAACATTATAACTATACAACATGAGTTGAATGTATAACATGTAATATCACATGCCAAGGATAAAGTGCAGCAGAAACACCAAAGCATCTGTTATGATACATGGTTTGCAAGAATGGATTGCTTTTACAGATGGCTGCTGGTCATCTATTCTGCAAACAGGTTTATAAATCCCAGAGGCCTGCTGAGTTCTCCCACTAACTGTTAACAACCTCACACATGTTCAAAACGTATCCATCAAAGCATGTTTATATATACATATATATATCAGGGTTTCCGCTAGGATTTTTTCTCGCCGGTCAAATGTCCGGGCAGAATTTATTTTACCGGACAAATTTGAAACTTACCGGTCATATTTCAATAATAATAATAAGAGTTGTGTAGCAGAGTTTCCGTTAGCAGGTAATTACCGGACTATGAGCAGATATGCTTTAGTTTAAAACTCATTTTTATATTGCTTCAGTTTATAATCGTAACAGATCGAAAAAATTCAGATTAATTTTTCAATAAATGATTCCACAAACAACAAACAACATAATTATTACATTCAAACAAACTACTTGTAGTAGATAACGTACATTATTCAAAAGTTTACATTAACTTTGAATAATAACACGGGAGAAACGGATGCTCTCTTTTCCCCTCTCCCTCTCTCCCTCCCTCTCTCTCTCTCTCTCTCTCTCTCCCTCTCTCCCTCCCTCCCTCTCTCTCCTGACAGCACGTCAGTTTCTCCTGCAGCTCCTGCAGCTCGCTAAACAGAGGGCGGGGCTTCAGGTGATTATGCAGAGCAGCGTGTCTCGGTCAGACTCAGCAGCTGATCTGATCTCTCTCTCGCGTCCGGTTACACTTCACTCGCGTTTATGTCCATATCGATCAGACCCAGCTCTCCTGATCGGCCTTTATAGAGAGCACCGATCAAACTATTAAGAGGGAATATCGGCCGATAATGACCGGCGGCCAATCGATCGGAGCCTCCCTAATTATTACCAGACAATTTGACCGGCAGGTTTTGAATTTACCGGTTTTTAATAAATGTTACCAGCTAAAAACCGGTAATTACCGGCTAACGGAAACCCTGATATATATATATATATATATATTATGGCCGGGACTTTAACGCATTAATTAAGATTAATTAATTACACAAAAATTAACGCATTTTAATCGCACTTTAATCGCACTTATTTTTGCACAGCGGAACGTTTCTCACTGGATGAGTTTCAGGCGTACCGATTATACTGGAGCACCAACTAACGTTCATGACTTCAGCATGGGACTTCAAACAACAACAAACCACGGTGAACAATAGTCAAACATGAACGAACAAGCTGATGAGACCGCTTTGGTCGGCCCCGTGGATGGGACATTTTGTTTTAAAAAACGGACGGATGGAAGCGTCGACAAGAGCACGGTTGTGTGCAAATTATGCAAAAAAGAATTTGCATATCACCGCAGCACATCAAGCCTAAAGTATCACCTAAATGCAAAGCATGTAGCAGCTAGCGTGGACGTTAGCTCGACTCCGAGTGCAAGGAACCACACCCTGACCCAACCCACACTCAGCCAGATGACTGGTTTCAGGGCCAGGATAAGTAAGTCCACGTCTGAGAGAATAACCAGCTCACTGGATTGCACTCGACTGTAGACCACTTGGAGTCACATCCATGTGAAAATTGCTTCTCCCTGTTCTCAGGTCAAATATGTATATTTGATTAAAAATGCGATTAATTTCGATTAATTAATTACAAACCCTCTAATTAATTAGATTACTTTTTTTAATCGAGTCCCGGCTCTAATATATATACATAAATGTCTACAAACATTTAAAACACATTACACACCTGTTTACCCTGCAGTTTATACATTGTACTAGGGAGTACTGACTACTAAAACCTGGAGATGCGTCAGCTTTTGATCACTTCTGGTTCCCTTGCTTCAAACTCAACGGAATTTTAAATGAGTTGTTGGTTAAATGTCTGGAATAAGGTCTGTGGTTAACACAAGCTTAAAAGAGTTTCACGTTTTCTTCTTTGACATAAAACATGTCAGTAAACACCTCACTGGTGAATGTCTGAAGCTTTTACGTTTCATAATAACAGCGGTTGCTAAAAAGTGACTAAATGAGACTACTACACTCAATCAAGCTGAACATTAGCCACCTTTAGCTTAGCGCTGGTGACGTGAAGTCTGTGCTGTAGTTTGTTTATAGTCTGACGTTAGCCTATACTCCTGTTGATTGCGTTATTATACTTATACTTATTTGTATATACAGCTTTGTCGGAGGGAGCCGCATAACTGATCCTGCCACTGCCAAACGGCTACACTGTTATTATCGTGCATATGACAATAACACCTTTTGCATGTGGCATGGTGCTACTGATGGCCAACCGTGTGTGAGGTGGCAGCCTCTGCCTCTATGAATGTGTGTAAATGTGAATGCTGACTTGTATTATGTAAAAGTCTTTTGTAAAGACTGGAAAAGTACTATATTAATACCGTCCACTAATACAGTCCATTCACTTTGGTTGTGTTAAAGCAATGTAGCAGGATAATATAAATGTGATCATAAATGTAAAGCCATCAGCAGCACACACTCCCAACCTATCCCAGAGTCTGTCACTCACATCCTGTCGGTGATTGGAGGTGATTAGTGTGAAGAAAACTTCTGTTCAGCAATGTGATGAAAGAAATGGAAGCTGGAGTCTGCTTAATCATCCACTGAAGTTTATTGAGAGTCACACGGCCGGAGCGTTTAAAAGATATTTCACACAACTTTCATCACGAAAAGACCAAGCCAACACTGCCGAGTACAAAGGAACACAGCGCAGATCTACACATTGAATAAAGGAGTGGCCTATATTCGCGCGCTTTCCATCTAATCGATACCAGACATGTTGAAGACAAAGAACCGGTCTGTTAAAGCCATCGTGCATGGTCCACACTTCCCACACAGGAAGGCAGGGCCTCTTGACCTTTGCCCTGTTCAAATTACAAACAGGACACATAGGGAAAACACTAAAATTCTCCCCTGCACAGATCTCATTAAAATATTTCGTTCACAGATCCTTCCTTTTATCAATTTATTGATAACCAATTAACATTAGTCTAAGAATATTTCAGTCACTACTTAAATCAAATAAAACGTCCTCAGAGTTGTGTGGGTTCCCATTACATTAATTACATCAAAAGCAGAATAAGATTGAAACAGTCAATCACAATGGTTGATACAGACAACAACCACAATAGAAAAATCATCTTTCGTCAGTGTTTGATTTCTTTTGTCAAAAAGCACAATAATAACACATATGCAATACAAAAATATAATAGTAAAATATATGTTTCAAAAACAAGATCTTTTATCATTTATCACCCAGTTAATCTCATTCATCAAACACAAATTCAAAATCAGTTTACATGTTAAAGATTTACTTCAACGCAATTACTTATTAAAACACAATTAGAATGTAGGATTATAAGAAATCCAATTGAGGTATAACATCAGAATCATAAGGAATCCAGTTAAGATTCACAGTTAAGGTATACATTCACAGTGATGAATCGATCAATCTGTAATCTGTAAAGGTACAGTGTCCTCAATCTTTAACATTGCATTACGTTTACTTCAGTACACTTATTCAAGAGTAAGGCACTTTACTACATACATTTTATTCAAATACATTTGTTCAAAATCTGAAAAGGAAAAGTCAGACATTGTATTGGAACAACCTGAGGAAGGAAAAATCAAAACATCTATTCTTTATTCTGAGTGTCAACTTTAATCAATGTATCAATCGCTGAAAGGGGGTACCCAAGGTGCAGGAACTGCGATGGAGACCCATGGGTCTGGAAGCTCGGCGTCGTACATTAACATTGTGTCATCTACAGTTGTCCACTAGCCTCTGTGGGGCCTGGAGGGCAGTCTTGGCCACCCTGCGTATGGCTAATTTAACTACAGTGATCAAACAAATCACTAGGATTAGCACAACCAAGATAAACACTGCAACAGTAACAACAAATGTAACCAACCCCGCTCCCCAGGATCCAAGGGTTCCACTTAAATCCCCAAATGTAAACCCATGAGTTTCATGCAATTATTTTATCCCGTTAGCCGTATCATGAATCATATCCATAACTTCCGGTGTGGCATCAGAGACAAAGGAACAGCACTCAGTTCCAATCACCTTACATGCACCTGGGCAGCTAAGAGGAGGTCCAGCGCCATGCGATTCTGTAGTGCTACTGTCCTAACTTCCTGTAATTATTTGTGTTCAGCTAACATTGCTGAGTTAGATACATTTAGATGATTTTCCACTACTTTGGATAACGCCATGATTTCCTGCTGACTAACATAAATGCCGTACCAGGGCAAAAATAGGCTCGCTATCTGTTGTCCTTTTGTAATGGACCTGCTGTTCCTGTGTAGAGAGGGAAATATCGCTGCAATCTCATTTGCCTCTACTTTACGGATTAAAGGAATTAGGTAGGCTAGATAACAGGTGCCATAAAAAATGTCAAAGGGCACACAGCCATAAGCCCGGTCGCCACAAACTAAGTAAACTCTCTGTGGGAGGGGAATTCTGGCTAATTTGACCCTCACTATGGTATTACAGTCGCTGTGTCCCACATCTGGAGAGGTGTGAGATCCTGCTTCATTCTGGAAACAGATGGACACATTCTTCCATTCATGTACTACAATTGGGGGAACATATACTGAACAGTCCCGTGTAGGGGGATTGCCTAGGGGTATTGGTTGCGTACAGTCATGTATTTGAACCTCAACGGAGTTCACTGTTCTGGAGCCAAACCAGGGCACAACTGTTACCAAGGCTTCAACTAATAAAGATGCCATGTGTGGTTGTTTTGTGCATGTTGGACTTGTGGAATTAACCGAACAATTAGTTTGTACCAGAGCTAACTGGAATCTGTATTCAAAAGCTAGGTTAATGTATTTCTTCACATATATTAGTTTTAAAAACATCAATCGTTTGAAACCGTCAGGCAGGTAATTTGTATTTACTGTATCAACAATGAGAGAGACTAGACCCTCGTACTGTAACGGTTTATCAGAGTCTGTTGGATATGAAGGAGTGTAGCAGTCCTCAGCCTCATCGCTAATCCTGGAGTCAATGTCGTTCCAGCTGACTAATTTATAGTCCGCTTTCGTGAAAGGAATTGGGCTAAACATGGGAGAATGCATGGATTCTGGCATATTTTGGCACAGCCAACAGTTGCTAATATTGCGTTCATGTGCGTAGTCTAACATTAAGCTTACTGCAGAATTAGTTTTAGTTTGTTTAAAAGGAGTGATTAAGGCCTTTTTTGAAACATCTACATCACCTCCTGAGTGTTTAAGTGGAGTGGATAGAACATTTGTTTTTCTATCTGGTCCAGACATTTTGCATGCAGTAGCACCTGGATTGGGAACCTGGTAATCTGGTTTCCTCACTCTACATGTTGCCTCATCCCTTATCAGTGTCTTAACCTGTTCTCTAGTGCTACACCACAGTTCTGGGGGCATGTCTTCAATGGTGTTGAGTGCTATTCTTACCCCCTCTGATGCCACCCCGTCCTCACGGTACTGGTCCATTGGATATATCACCCACGTTGAGTAAACTAAGGACACAGGAAATACAATAATACAGTTAGCTGGATCACATATTGAAGCTGGACAGTTAAAAGAAACAGTCTCTGATTTATGATCAGGGAGGGAGACAATCCTCCTGATTCTTCCTCCTTTTCTCTCTCGTTGTGTCTCTTGCACCATACTGAATGTCTGTGTGGTGATTGGATACAACCTGTCCTTGTCGCTAGGCACTGATTTGCCCGTTGGTGTCGTTTTGCCCTCATGGTCTGGGCCCTGAGTGGTCAAGTCGTCTGCGCTCGTAGATAAGAGCACCTTATTTTCTTCCTCAGACGGGCGAGATCCCTCGCCACCTGTCGTTGGGATTTCCACAGCTCCATCTAGCAGGGCGTCCTTGGCCAGGTACAGAAGAACCAGCATGACGACGATGATGATGACTGCCTTCACACGCCAGCATCCGGTAGAGGGGAGAGACGACATCTTGTAGCGTGAATCCACTCCGGTCTCCCTTGTACTCTCAGGGCTGTTCTGGTCACTATTAACACCTGGAAAGGACCTTTCCACCTGGGAGACAGAGCATCTTTTTCAAGAGATTTGATTAGTACATTATCACCAATCTGAAAAGGGTGGGTGGGCTCCTCTCCCGGCTGGGGGAGCCTGTCAGGGCAAACTATACTTTTCTAGAATGCCGTGTTGTATCGGTTATCACGTGGTTCAGCGGCATAAACGCAGCTTCAGTGCATTGTGCACCGGAGCTATTCCACTGTTAACTCACACGCAGCAGTCGTCGTTAAGCATTCACTGTCCGACTGTCATATAAGCAGCTATAAATAGTTCCCATCTGTTAGCGATGTGTTTCAGTATGAATTTAGGCCGTCGGCATCACAACAACGTCATTAAGGTTCTCTGGCATCCTACAGGTGATGTTGCTTAGCAACCAAGGTAATCAGTCATCTTGACTACTGTCACTATCATTGCGGCATTAAACCGTTTCGTACACAATAACAGATTCTTAGTGCTGCCCGACTGTATAAATATTTCAAGGTGCGGTCGCGTTCTAGTCACTTTGTTCAAGCGCTACTGCTCGTTACAACTCTATTCGCTTTAGCGTAGGCTACTAGCATGACTAGTATTGCTCAGGGCAATCTCGATGACAAGGTCAATGTTCCCCCTTTCTACGCACGGAGATAATGTAATGTAATAGCGTGCAGGCAAGGCTGGCTCTTCAAAGCAGATATTAACGACGAGCTTTAAGTTCCCATCATCCGTTCAGCGGAAGTCTTTCAGCCTTAAGCGGGAGTCAAGTAAGGAGAAACTACGCATGCACCGGCTATTCGGGTAAATAATATTAATAGTGTCTCTCCCCAGTTCAATCACCCACTGCCCAGGGAGATCCCCTCATGCGTTGCTTTACGCCATCTAGTGTTCAAATACAACATTACTAACCTATAACCCCGCTCAACTGGGAAAAGAGAAGAAGAGAGAAGAAGAAACAAGAAGAGACTCCTCCAGGAGCACAGCGTGCCTAATCATGAGGAACTATAGGCCTAGTCACACACCTGGAGTGCCTAGACATCACATCAAGCTCATGGTATTAAAGTTCCTCTAACCAAACTGCATGCATCCACATAAACGTCAAGACGTATACAGCAAACATCTCCAACGACATTGCTCTTCCTCACCTGGCAACCATACTTACGTCCCTTAAAGACGTGCATTGCACATCCTCCGTTTTGGGGGGGGATATCTGCATGAGATCATCCGCATAGCGGCCGCTCAGATTCCACTATCGCTTACACATTTATTATCACACTCTCTGGATCTAAAAGATTAGACTAGCGTCCCTCATCACATTACTTAAGCAAGTTCTCATTAGATCCGGCTTATCACCCCAATTCTCTCGGGTAGGGATGTCCCGATCACCCTTTTTTGCTCCCGATCCGATTCCGATCATTTCATTTTGACAATCTGCCGATACTGATTTTCCCCGATCCGATCTTTATACATAAAGATCGCATTAAGAGAAAAAAAAGGAAAAAAGCATTCAAGTTGTCCCTTAAGGTTATTTTTTATTTAAATGACAGTACCCAACTATCCATTCTATCCAACATGCAGCATTGGATCAGTTCAGTTGTGCAGCATTGGATCAAAACAAAATAAAGCTTATCAGTGGTCCACCACAAAATAACCATGTAAACAAATTGAGTGCAGATAGTGCAGTAACAAAACAAAAATAACATCCTAAAACCTGACTAATGTATCCAGGATACTGAAATTGTCCAAAAAGAAAATTGAGTTGAGAGAAAACTACTATTTGAAGGTATTTGTATAAAAAGGAGAGCTTTGAGATTGGCAGGTAATTGTTAGGACCAGACAGATCTAAATTGATCAGAGGTTAAATGACAGCATGTTTCAAGTTGAGAACTCGAGGACGGCCTGGCAGTGAGCGGGTAATAAACCTTAAAAGCTGTCCTGCGTTTAGGAAGTAAGTGGAAAATCAAAATCAAGTTTTATTTATATAGCATATTTATAAACGATGTTTGGTCGAGCCAAAGTGCTGTACATATAATAAAAATAGCCTACAGTAGAGACACTTAACAGCAGATACAACAGCACAGATTGTTCAGAATATCAGTATGAGAAAAACGACCCTCTGTCCTTAGACCCTCACATCGTAAAAGGAAAAACTTCCAGAGAAAACCCACAGTTTAAGGGGAAAAATGGGAGAAACCTCAGGGAGAGCAACAGAGGAGGGATCCCTCTCCCAGGACGGACAGACGTGCAATAGGTGCCGTGTGTAAATCGAAGAGATAATACATTTTACAGCATATAGACCGAATGTTAGGAAATGCATGTGTCTGTAATGAGAAGATGAATCCACGAGGATGTCAGCTACAATCCTGTGGAAGCCATCAGGGAAGCAGCATGACGAGACCCAAGGCAGGACCGCAGAGACAGGTTCAGCCACGACCCCAAGTCCACATCTTAATCCAGAACTCAGAATAGAGGATCCAGGACACAGGACTACAGCAAGAGGATCAGCCTCGACTCCGGATCCCGGCGTAGATATAGATACAAAACAAGAACAAAGATTTGGCTGGGTTAATCGGAACAAGAGAATACACAGACAGACAGAGAGGGGAAAGGTCATTGGATAAAAGTTATTCTTGATAACCCTCTAGAAAGATCTCATGAACTTCCCCACTCAATCTATCAAGACCCGAGCAGTTCTATTAGATATAGGATAAGAAACAGAGATAGGGAGCACAACAACCTATCTCTTCGTCAGATGCACTCCCCCGCTTATCTAAGCGACTCTGTACCCCGTTACCTTCTACAAGGCCATAGACCAGCAGAGAGGACCGTTACCCTCTACAAGGCCAGAGACCAGCAGAGAGGACCGTTACCCTTTACAAGGCCATAGACCAGCAGAGGGGACCGTTACCCTCTACAAGGCCATAGACCAGCAGAGGGGACCGTTACCCTCTACAAGGCCATAGACCAGCAGAGAGGACCGTTACCCTTACAAGGCCATAGACCAGCAGAGAGGACCGTTACCCTCTACAAGGCCAGAGACCAGCAGAGAGGACCGTTACCCTCTACAAGGCCATAGACCAGCAGAGGGGACCGTTACCCTCTACAAGGCCATAGACCAGCAGAGAGGACCGTTACCCTTTACAAGGCCATAGACCAGCAGAGAGGACCGTTACCCTCTACAAGGCCAGAGACCAGCAGAGAGGACCGTTACCCTCTACAAGGCCATAGACCAGCAGAGGGGACCGTTACCCTCTACAAGGCCATAGACCAGCAGAGAGGACCGTTACCCTCTACAAGGCCATAGACCAGCAGAGAGGACCGTTACCCTCTACAAGGCCATAGACCAGCAGAGAGGACCGTTACCCTCTACAAGGCCATAGACCAGCAGAGAGGACCGTTACCCTCTACAAGGCCATAGACCAGCAGAGGGAAAATGGGGGGTGGATAAGGGTAAGGATTTTTAAGAATAAACCGCAAGGGTCTAAAGGGAAAAAAGATTAAATATAAGGTACTATATTTTAAGTAATCCTATCTACTATTCCTATATTCGAATAATATATAAACTATTTAAAAAAAAAAAAAAAAACATTCTTTAACATTAAAGAAAATGTAATAGGCCAATGATCATTTAAAGAATAGCCTGGTGCTTAGTGTATGTCAGAGTGTGTTAGAGTGACAGTGGAGGACAGCTGTGGGTAATGGGAGCAGAGAGGAAATTAGCAGTTAGGTGGCCAAGTGGTAGAAATGTACAGTGTAGGTTTCAGCTTGTCTCACTAAACACTAAACGCAGCTACTCAAGAGCCAAGTAAAGATCTTGTGTCTGGCTTCCAACTGCTGGGCCAAGACGTCTAGCATCGACGTTGCCCTGGAGGCAAAACACAATCTCCCTTGTAGCAGGAATAGTTGAAACTGCCTTCACATGATACCCACTATGCTCTTTGCTCAAATAAACGACAGCAGAAATCCAGAGTTTTGATTTTCTTTGCTTCCTCTAAGAAAAAGGACAGTCTGTGTCTTCAGGCCTCCACAGAGCGGACGAAAAGCGTAATCAATGTGACCCTGTCAGTCAATACCATAGACTGTTTATGGTCAATACATGTACATGTACGTCTGTCAGAAACACTTCATCACAGATACACTATGATGCTAATGAGGCTAACGTCAATTGTCAAGTTTTTAGTGTTGAAAGTCAAAGTAGTAAATATACAGTTTGTACTGCGTTGACAGAAATAAAACACTGACAAGCCAAGGGAATCCTAGTATAGGTGTAATCCTGCTGCCGGCCCCTCCTCCACCGGCATCCTGACCGGACATCGATCCTCTATCCATTTAAATTGAACCATGAATCCACGCCGATCATCGATCTCCAATAACATTGTGGCCCCAGTGAGATGATAGTGAACTGTTCATGAACTTGTCATGAAAAGTTCATGGAATATCAGTGAACCATATTCATAAACAGCTCATAAACAGCTCATAAACAGCTCATAACAAAGTTGATGAACTGTTCATGAAAGTGACATGAACATTAAATGGCACTAGGGCAGTTCATGAACTACTCATGAAACTCCTGTGCTGGAATGGTTCATGAACAATTCATGGACTATGGTTTTAGGCAGGTTCATGAACAATTCATGAAATGGAGTTTTCAGTGAGTGTGTAGGGATATTCAGTTTTCAACCAAGAACATTTCAAGAACTGTTCATAACAACTTCATGAACAGTTCATACCCAGTCACTGAATATTCATGAACTGTTCATGAACTGTTCATGTACATGAACTGTTCATGAACCATTGACTGTGAGTCAATTGGCAACCATAGAAAACAACAATTATGTCAATCACAATGGAACTTTACTCAAATTAACATACAAACATACATGTATACAGGTGGAGCACTACAATTAATCCTATCACTATTTGAAGCACAGTTCTTGATACTCAGCTGCACAAAAAAATGTGTTACGGGTCCCAAAAGCTCCCAAGCTTAAAAGTATCCTGAAATATTGCTCTCATCTATTGTTGCCCCCCGATAGCGTGAGCCGCTTCATGCAGCTGTTATCTGATTACATGTTGAAAGGTCAGCATCAGTTGAGGTAATAGTTGATATCATTTTAAACTTCAGCTTGGTGACAATTTAGTGCGTTGCAATCCTTCCATAGGAACAACAGCAGAGCCAGAGCAGAGTATTGTACTGCTGACCATAAAAAGGCTTTTGTTCATTTCTGTAGGATATCAAAAAATATCTCTTTCTAGTAAGAATGCGAGTTCGTGATATCAAAAATGCAATTCTTACTAGTAATAATGTTTATTTCTGATATCAAAAATATCACAAATTAAATTGTAACTAGTTGTTATGTGTATTTCAGATATCAGAAATGCAATTTTAACTAGTGATATTTGTATTGTTTTTCTCATTCATTTCAATGGGTGTTGGAATTTGAACTAGTTCAAATTCCAATTTCTGATATCAGTAATTCAATTGTTACTAGTTACAATTACATTTGAACTAGTAAAAATACCAATTTCTGATATCAAGAATTCAATATCAACTAGTCGAAATGCCAATTGTTGATATCAGAAATACAATTTGAACTAGTTCAAAATCCTTTTTTTGATATCAGGAATTCAAATGTAACTAGTAACTATAACTAGTAACAATTGAATTCCTGATATAAAAAACGGATTTTGAACTAGTTCAAATTGTATTTCTGATACAACAATTGGCATTTTAACTAGTTGAAATTGAATTCCTGATGTCAAAAAAAGGATTTTGAACTAGTTCAAATTGTATTTCTGATATCAACAATTGAATTACTGATATCAGAAATTTGCATTTTAACTAGTTCAAATTATCATAAACTGTGTGCCCTTTATAGTCTGTGTCCAATATTGTGTATTTGTATATATTGTATATATATCCTATATATATATGCTAAGGTCCCGCTACTGACACGATAGCAGTCATTTAGTGCGCATATGTGTAATTAAACCCATGATATCAAAATCTCACTCCAGCCAGGTACCCAAAGTTGGCAACCCTGAACTGTTAGTAACATAGTTGACAGAACGTTTGCGAACTTTCATATATTAAGATATTTAAATTATTTAAAGGAGGAAATCAATTTAAAAAATGTTTTTATTCTTTAGTATTTAGACTTTTGAAATAAATAATTTTTTTTATTTACTTTAATGGTTTTTATTCATTATTTTGAAACCAAGACATCCTCAACTGAAAAACGGACATAGCAAAAACTGACAATTTAAGAACATCATGACACATTTCAAGCTAAATAAAGCATAGGATGCACATAATGTTTGTGTGATATTATAATAGGCAAAATATGATATTTTTGAAGAAAATAGTTAGAATAATTATAATTATCATCAATGGACATCAATGGACATGGAATGTACCCTAAATTGTAGAATCACTCTGCTACTGGTTCGAAACATTGACTGAAGTACTTACAATGTGTTCAGTGTATCCTCCAAATAGAATGTGGTGGTATGCTCCTCCGACTTGGTCTCCCGCCTCGACTGCGCACAGTCAAAGCCACACCCCACTGAGCAACAGCCAGTGAGTGATCCACAGAAAGAGAGATTGTAACACTGGCTTTGTATTTAAATCAACACTCGAGAGTTGTTTGGAGAATTCAACAATTGACTCCCTGTTTCAACACCAACTGGTTTTGAATAATAACTATCTTGGAGTTAAATGACACTTAAAATGAGTTGAAACAACTCTATATTTAAATTCCCAACTCCAACACTGAAAATATAACACTTTTGATTTTGCTGTGAGTTACAATTGAATTTCTGATATCAAGAATTTGCATTCTAACTAGCTAAAATTACATTTTTGACATCAGAAATAAACATTATTACTAGTAAGAATTGAATTTCTGATATCAAGAATTTGCATTCTTACTAGTAAGAATAGATTTTTTGATATCCTCCAGAAATTAATAAAAGCTAAATCGGCTTGCCAAAAGCTTTAGAGTGTGTTTGTGTAAGAGAGTGGCAGTGAAGGACAGCTGTGGGTGATCGGAATAGGGAGGAAATGAGCTGTAAATTGTGTACTAGCCTTGAAGAGAGTACAATGTCGTCGGCCTTAGAGGGTAAACAGATTCTCACCTGAAGCAGGATTGGTTACTGAATAGCCTTAGGTAAGATGGTGCATTTGTATTGTGACAGCATCTCTATCTTACCAATATTCCATGTATATATTTTGTCTTGTTGTGTCTGCATCACACTAATTCAAGCCTGTTTCATTGGGTCTGAAGATTGCTAAGAGACGGTGTGATGGAAATTCTTTCCAGAGCAATAACACAAAGAGGCTGCTGGAAGCTGGAACTGACGTCTTACAATAATGAAGGTTAATTGAAAATCTTGGCCAAGGAGACACAGTGTGTGTGGACAACCTCTCTACAAAGCCTTTAGTGCTCTGGGCATCACCGGAGTGAAGAGGAAAAAAGCCATCAAGAACATTTGAGAGGCAGCAGAGAAATCTTGAAAAGGTTCTGGATCTTGAGAGGAGGTCCAAGGGGAGGGGGGAATGCTGCCTTAATGCCTGGGCTAGGGGTCTGATGTCACCCAATGGCATTACACAACCCAGTCTCACGGCATTTCGTGTTCACAAACACGATTTTTAATCTATTGATTCGTGTTCACCAACACGATTTCCCCCTTTTTTTCGTGTTGCACAGCCCGATTTTAAAAGCAATGTATTTCGACTGGTAATGTGTTTCGTGCCTGCAGCACGTCTTTTTCTCCGGTCGGGTCGTGGGAGACCGGAAGCGGAAGTGTGGTTCATAAAAACATGTTCTTACTCAATATCAATCTACAATTATTGCTTTTATTTTAAATCGTATAATTTCGGACTGTTGTTGCCGTCTGTGAGGAAAATAAATGGGGCTCAGAGCCTCAGGATACTGAAATCTGTATTTTTAAAATCTTTTTTTCCTTCTAATTTGTTATTCTTTTCAAAATAACACACTGTTATTTACTCACCAATAACACACAATTATCCTTGCTTTTATTTATTGGTTTAATTCCATAATCTCGGGCTTTTTTGGCGTCTGTCAGGAACTGAATTTCAAAATAAAAATAACCGGAAACAGACGTAGGCATTTCGAGCGATTACACAAGATCCTCAGCTATGGTTTAAGCTCGCTGATTGGATGTTTTAGCCGCAATGCATGCTGGGATTTGATGTTTATATTATATGAGTAGTTATACAAATGCCACTTCAATCACATTAGTATGCATAGAAAGTGACAGGTGGACATGCCCCCAATTATGCAAATGGTTCGTCAGCCTCCCATTGGCCAATGACCTAAGTCCCGCCTCCCATTGTCCCGCCCCCCATTCTTTGATGTGTGTGTTATCAGATTGGAGTTAAAAGCCCCCGGCGTAGTTCTTTGATGTACTGTATAAGTGCTCTCTTTAAAGTTAAGTTATTTGACCCTTGCCCCTGAGAGTTGAGTAATTAGCCTTGTAATCAGATAGGAGTGAAAAGCCCCAGACAGTCCCTTTGTTGTATAGTTCTGTCATGTATTGATTAAGACAGTCTCTTTGAAGTCAAGTTATTTGACCCCTGCCCCTGAGAGTTGAATAATGAGCCTTGTAATCAGATAGGAGTGAAAAGCCCCAGGCAGTCCATTTTGTTGTCTAGTTCTTTCATGTATTGATTAAGCCAGTCTCTTTAAAGTTATTTGACCCCTGCCCCTCAGAGTTGTGTAATTAGCCTTCTGATGTATGCCCTTTGATGTTAATCTCTGTATAAGTGCCTACCCTCCCAGCCTCCCTCCTTTGCCCAACCCCTCCTGAGGCTATGAGCCAGCAGAGGAGTGTATAGAGATATGCTCAAACTAAACAAAAATAAAAAAGAGAGACAATTCCGCTTACCAAGTCACCTTTTTCAAAAAAGAAAAATGGCCGAGAGACGTCTCGATAAGGGTTTAATCATCGAGAGGCCTGTGTAACAACTTACCACCATCCGTCTGAAGCGCCAGTCAATAATTGAATGCAGTATCTGGGCCGGGTTCAGAGTACAGCCAAAAGATCTGTGCACAAACTCGCACCCTCTTTTGGTCATGTGTGTTGGAGGAGGGACTCTGTGAGGAAGTGACAGATTTTCCCCCTCGGTCTGACTGTAAAAGACTCTCAGGAGCTGGCCTTTTGATGTGGGGGTAGAGATAAGCTTGGAATGTATGCTGATTTAGGACACTATCTGTGAGATGAGAAGCGCATTACATCTATAAAAAAACACATTTTCATTTTGTAATGGTTGTTTAATTGAAAACACAACATTGAACACATTTTCATGAAAACACATTACATTTTACCAAGTTAATGCCGTAACATGGTAATAGACTTAACGATTTGCACTGCTGCTTCACTCCGCGTTTCGTTTACAGTGATCGGTTTATAGTTCAATTCACACTGCCCAAGTAGATGTAGAGTCTCTTGGAAGTATACGAATGCAGTATATGTTTTACAAAGGGGGTATTCATGTTATTTTTAAAAGATCTTATTTAGGTTTTTTAATAGTGATACCTGAGGATATTCTCTTTTTTTATTGTAGGGACTGTGAACTAATGTGTAAGTACTATTTTACTAACTATAAGAAAAGTCTCTCTGAAGAGGGGAAATAATAAAACAATTTTAAAAACATGATCTTTGTCTTTTTATAATTATTTTACACCACTATAAGGAAACCCAATATGAAGTTGTGTGAGGTTGTACTAGGGATAATATTAGAATTTTGCTGTATTCCTAAAGAGAAGTTTTCTTAAAATGTGTTTTCTGCTCCATTTCACTCCATGAAGCCTCCAGCTTGTACAAGGGCTCCACCTCCACTGAACTTTTTAAACTGAGTCAGACATCGATGGACATTATACTGGTGAAAAAGACTCTCACTTTTGCAGAGGACTCCGCCTCCCACTCAGCATAACAAGTCACACCCTCCTCACAGATCATTTAAAACTAAGGACCACTCAAAGAAAAACATTGTGCTTTCTACCTATGTAAAAAGAGCGTCGGGGTTGTCTTACGAAAATGTGTTATCTCTGTATCAAGACGATGTGTTTAAAAATGAATATTGTGAAAATTACCAACTGTGTGAGAGACGTCATAAAGACACTCATTTTAACCACAGTGTTTGTTCTCTACAAATGTTCTAAGATTGTTACAAAATGTAAAAAATAAAAAGGTCTGGAGACAAAATGTATTCAGATGACTCTGTTTTTATTAGGAAAACAAACATATAATACAAATGGGTTAGGGGGTAAATGTAACCATCTTGGACTTATTAGTCTAACAAAATACTTTATCTGAATACATTTTTTCCTTTTAAACGCATTTTCTGAAATTATTTATTTATTATTTCAGTGGAACAATCCAGTTTTTGCTAACATCAACGCTTTCTTATCTTTTCTTCGAGATTTGTCTTGACAGATGAGAAGCGCTATATAAATTAAATATATATTGTGTTACTAAGATACTTTTAGACACACTTTGGCGTATGCAACACTTGTTCAGTTAAACAAGGTTTTTTCTTTTTCTGATAACCTTACATATTTTAGTTATTTTCTGCTACCAAGATACTTTAAGATACACCTTGATGTATGCAACACTTAACAAAAGGGTTTAATATGAAGTACTTGGTAAGGAAGGGGTTTTTCTTTAAGGGGTGCAAAACTTTAGAACAGGGTAAAATATTCATTAATTTGTATTGAATTGAGTTTTCTTTTTTCTTTTTGATTTTCAACATACTATTTGTACACAATGACTTTTCCATATTTCTGACAAACTATACTTTTTTGACTTTTTTCCGTAGAATCTTGACAAAACTATTACTTGTTCTTAAATGATGACCTATTGCTGGAGATGAGATGAAAAAGCTACAACGCTTAAAGAACTTTTTTCTAAAAACTCTCAATTCTTTAAATGACTCCCCCCATTCAAAGCAATAAGCCCCACCCTCCACTCAGCAAATCATCTACAACGAAAGACCCTACTAAGACGACAGTTGTAAACTAGCCATGGATCTGAGAAAAAACAAGACTCCCCCTGCGAATTGCATCCAGGAACAGACTCTTGAAATACCATCAACACCACCATTTGGGAAACCCGAATCTTGCAGTACTACTGGTGCTGATGCTCTGTTTAGGGACACAGTGAAATCGGAGTTGTTTCATATTCTGGAGATGGTGATGTATCGGTACAGAGAAGAAATCTGCAAAGGATGCCGAGGCAGTCACCCCGTCCAGAGGCAACACAATTGTCGGAATGACATGCCCGATTTCTTCTTCAGAAACAATTACAAAGCGTTAATGAAAAGACTTTGGCTCGCCAACTTCATTACAGTGATTGACCAGAGTCTTATTGAAAAAGGCATTTGTGAGGATGAACTGAGGATCGGACGCGCTTCGGAAGCTTTTCTGCACAAGCTTATAAAATGCAGATGCCTCAAGGAGAGACTTGAAAGATCCATGCCGAGTTGGATGGAGAAGAAGAAGACTAACAACCAGCAGTTGACTGAAGCCAGGGACTTGTTCAATGCAGTGACTTTTTTCATTAAGTAAAATAAAAATGGGAAACTACTTTGCAAAACGCTCTGTATATATTGATCAGAATGTAGTCAATACCCTTTTAATAAATGTGGTGATGAGGACGATTGAAAACAGAACGAGTAGGGACCCCTGTGTAAAAAGAATGGCTGAAGTTTGTAAACTGGAAGACATTTTGGATATCGTTCGTTCAGGCAGTACTATTCGGGGTCATTGGGAGACGATTGTAAACGAAACATTTAAAGTGGTCCTGGAATCTTCATTTCCCGAAACATTCTGTAACATTATCTCAGAAATGAAACAAACATCAAAAGTGTATCATGTGCTCTCATTGTATGCTCTGTTTGTAGATGTAATGCATCTTTGTGTCGAAAACAGCATACACATGAATATCTTGACTGAAGTGAAAAAACTCCATCACGATATCTCCAGTAATATGGGGAATTCTAAGTTGGAGACGGTCCTGGGGATGCTACAATCAGTATAACTATTGATTTTGTGTGTGAAAAATAAAAAAAGTGGTTTTCTTACATTTAAAAACTGTTGTCTTCATTATAGCAAGGGGAACGTGTCTGATACATGTGTATTACAGTCCTTCTTTTTGTGTTTTTCAGTGTTTTCTGTGTGTCTGTACACACAAAGCACAAATCATTTAAAACAAACCCTGAATCAAATTTAGAGAGGACCATTAAGAGTCAGATGCTTGACGAAATCTACTAAAACAAAGTACTTCATTATCTACTTTTCAGCATTTATACACAAAGTGTATATTTTCAGTAACTTTTCTCAGAGAATTTAAGCATACATCTGTCAAATGTTCAAAAACAGCCTTGTTTCACTGAAATAGCCTCAAAATCACAAACTGCCATTAAGAGTCAGAATCCTAATTAAATCTACTAAAACAAAGTACTTCATAGTAGTGGTCAGCTTTTAAACACAAAAGTGTATCTTTCGGTAAATTTCTGAGAGAATTAAGCATACATTTGTCAAATGTTCAAAACAGCCTTGTTTCACTGAAATAGCCTCAAAATCACAAAATGCCATTAAGAGTCAGATTCTTAACGAAATCTAATAAAACAGAGTACTTTCATGGTAGTGGTCAGCTTTTATACACAAAAGTGTATCTTTCAGTAACTTTCTCAGAGAATGTAAGCATAAATCTGTCAAATGTTCAAAACAGCCTTGTTTCACTGAAATAGCCTCAAAATGACAAACTGCCATTAAGAGTCAGATGCTTGACGAAATTTAATAAAACAGAGTGCTTTCATGTTAGTGGTCAGCTTTTAAACATAAAAGTGTATCTTTTCAGTATCTGTTTGAGAGAATTAAGCATAAATCTGTCAAATGTTCAAAACTGCCTTGTTTCACTGAATTAGCCTCAAAATCACAAACTGCCATTAAGAGTCAGATGCTTTACGAAATCTAATAAAACAGAGTACTTTCTACAGATGACTCCTCCCACTCAACGCAATAAGTCCCACCCCACTCAGCAAATCATATAAAACTAAGGACCCCACTAAGATGACCGTTGAAAACTAGCCATGGATCTGAGAAAAACCAAGTCTGATGTAGCATCCCCTTATTATCACCAGGATAACGGATATGGGCTTAATGACTGGATGATACAAAGTAGGGGAGAGGATGTTCCCGAAGAAGAGCTCTCCTCTATATCATATCCATGTAAGGTCTTTAGGACAAAAGAGGACCATGATAACATGACATATGAAGAATATCTTTCTTTAAAAGATGGTATTATAGATAACCTTTATAGAAACAGTATATCTCATACCACTCGCCAAGATCGCAAACGACAATTAGCAGAAAAGAAAAAGTAAAGAAAAACGAAGAAAAAGCAAAATGAAAAGGAGAAGAAAAATGAAAAGCAAACACAGAATGCGAATGAAAAGAAAAGGGACCATAGGACGGAAAACGAATAAGACAAAAAGAAGGAAGGTGAAAAGAAAAAGGAACAAAGTGAAGAAATGTAAACTAGAGGATGCTGATGGTGTTGTAGAGCCATTACCGGATCATAATAATCTTATAGATCATCTACCGCTAACCGACTGCTGCGAATGTGTTGAACAAATACCAAAAGCAATGGCAGAGCTTTGCTTCAGTATAATGAGAGAAAAAGCGCGATACTATGGAATTGCCCAAATTGGCGACAGTTTCAGAACATGTATTAAAAGACTGTTGGAGGATCTCTATTCTAGTATCGGTTGTCATTACAACGAAGGATACGCCAAAACGTGTGACGACATAGACAAAGCTTTTGAAGACAATTATATGGTACCTGTCCTTACAGCTAAGCAAATCCTACGCCAGGTATTCAACAGACCACAAGAAGCACAAGAAGCCCCAGAAAGGATTACATTCAGAGCTAATAATGGAGAAACCGAAGAAGAAGCAAAGCAGATTATAATCGTTGCGGGTGAAAGGGTAGAGAATTTGCATGTGTTACTTTCTAACGGCGGTGAGAGTGATGCAGTGACGCTATCTATCTTCTATCGATTAGATTTATGATTAGAAAATTATAAAAGTAGGGTAGACATGTGGATATTATCCGACTGAACAAAACAGGTTCGTTTTCCACTGACCTTATTTCGAGCTATTTTCCTAAATCCTATGGAGAAATCTCATTGCTTTTTTTCGAGGGAAACCGAGCGCAGCTTACTTCCGGATTTTAGGACGCGTCACTGCAACACTATGCGAGTTGATTGGATTGTGAGGCAAGGGAAGCCAGCCGCCTCTGGCTTCCCTTGGCATGGCCCTGACCAATCACAGGTTGGCAGGGGCATCACGTGAGCCTCATCTGATTGGTCAATCCCTCCATTTTTTTTCACCAAGGGAAGCCAGATTCGGCTGGCCTCCTCTCGCAAAAGTGAGTGCAATCTACTGTTTCACCATAACATCTAGAGGGGCGCTGTTTGTTTCACTCTTTGTAAAATACTCAATGAGAATGGGGGAGAGACGGGCCGGCAGCAACACACAGCATAGGAGAATTATCGAAACAAAACAAAGTGTTTTTATTTATTTATTTAAATTATAACTACAATCCGAAAAAACTGGGGAAGCCTGGCTTCCCTTGACCTCCGGGAGAAAACGCCACTGCTAATAGATAGGAAATAGCTCGAACATTACTTGACGGGGTGGTGTGGTCAACAACATCTTAATCTTCAGTGCAGTTGATTAGCAGAATTTGATGTTGTGTCTGGACAATCAGACCAAAGATCTGAACCTGCTTGCTCCTTTTTAAACAGTCCCAGACCTGCTGTTTCATCTTCCACTAACACTCGCAATGTTTTGACATCTCTTTCTATTTTGAAACTTGCCCCCCCATTGTTGCATAGATTTTTCTGTTTTCTAGCACCTCATCAACACCTTCTTTAGGAAGGTGACTAGCTAGTTCCTTCAGTTAGGAAAGAACAGCATGGCGCTGTTCTTTCCTAACTTTATTTATTCAGAACTCTCAACTCTTCAAACCATGGGCCTTCTGTTCCTTGAATGTACCCTAACACACACACACCAACACACACATCTCCCTACTCCTGCATACAGGCCATTGGGTTGACAAAAGCCTATACACGTTAAGCCCCTTCCCCTTGACCAATCAACTTTTAAACAATGAATTAGCTTGGTTATACACATTTTTTTAAGACCAGTTCTTCAAGTAATTAAACACAACATATGAGTCATCATATCCTACTCAATTACTTAAAGTGAAACCCAAAACACTGGACCCAGGAACCCTTGCTCGTCAGGTGGATCGATTCCTCCCAGCAGATATTCTGACTTCTTACCGTTTTACCTTGCGTCACTGGCCATGATTCATCGCTGCTCCTGCTGTGAGTCATAACAGCTCCTCTCATAGTGCATGCGAGCGGGCTCTGACCATGAAGCTCTGCACACTCGTATGCTATCCATGGCAATTGTGGCTGTCTTGTCTGCTTCCATGGAAACCGAGCTGCTGTGATGAGGAATGGAGAATGAACGTGACAAGAAGTAATCCAGGTTTAGTGCAGGACAGCACGCACGCTGTATCCTCGCCTCGTAACTCACACTGCTCTGACATATTCAGCACAGGAAATATATGACCTTTTTTCACTCCCAGCAGCATGTCTTTGAATGCATCTCAATCAACACAAGATAACATGGTGCCATGTTCTTCATCGTACATCCTGCTTCCTCAGTGTTCTCTGTGGATATGTGTAGCTGGACATTTCTGGACTCTATGTGTATTCTCTTCCAACAAATTGTGTTTACTTAAAAAATAGGATGATATGATATGAGGGATTTTTTCAATCAGCACTTCTGACCCTGTTCGTCTTGATTACAACTCTGGCTTCTTGTAAAAATACAAATCTGTTTGTTTTCAATGTTCCTCCCAGGGCCTCATACCTACGGTGGCCCTGAAGTACAAGTCGCAGAATTTCAGGAAACACCACAGCATTTCAGAACACACCACATTTTCTGAAATGCTGTGGTGTTTCCTGAAATGCTGTTTTGATTTGCACTTCAGGGCCACCGTACGTACCAGAACATTTTCATATTCTTATCATACACTTCTCTTTTACCTTTTTCCGTGAATGTTCCAAGTCATACCCACCAAACAAACATTCTTGTCTTATTAAATCAACATTGATTGAGAAAAGAAGCATTGGACATCATGTATTTTACCCAATTCAACTCCAATCCCCCCCACCCCCCTTTTTCTTTTCTTTCTTGCATCCTAGTACCTCCCACCAAAGATACAGTAAGAGGAACCATGCTACAAGAGGAACATTGGAAATGTGTTTTTTGGAAGAATTAGACGCCCTTTTTTCTGAATAATTGAACGCGCCTCAGTTTCTGATGTTGATTAACTTTTTAATGGAGGTCGTATCTGCACACGTCTGATGTTCTATTTCTATGAAGAATACACATGTATCACTGCTAGAGCAGCATCAGTCTGTTACCTGTTTCTCAAACACCTGCACGATCAACACCCTGCCCTCTGTAGTTATTCTGTGTCCTGCTCAGAAGGGACATTCTCTGCAGATAGAATGTGTTTGTATTATTTATTCATATGTTTGTGTCTGTATTTATTGCAATTCTGATTTAATATTCATTATTTAATAATCAAGAGTATGATTATGGTGTCTGTTGAACACTGTAAAATATTCATGAGGCTTAATGTTTCAGGGAAAACTCAACTAAGGCCATGGTTCCCATCTACATGAGACTGCATGACATTTAAAATATAAAGTCTTTTTTGCTGACAAACTCACGTAACTTGCGTAACTTGCGTAACTTGCGTTTGTGGGTGATCACGACTGGTTGTTTCAGCCGGAGGTGCGTCACTCTGAATGTTGAGTCTGTGAGGAAATGTGGGACAGCAATCTCCTTTCTTTTTATAAAGGATGGCCCAGTGTGTCCTTAGCTAAAGGAGATAATAAAGGAAGATGCTTGTTCAGAAGTATTCATACTGTAATTCCCCTCTGTATAATGTGTGCTACACAGGACATATACTTGCAGGGCAAATGCTTGTGTGGTAGTATTCATATTGCAAGTACGATCTGTTCCACAGTGATGACCTGGTCCGCTATCTCCCACTCCTGTGCAATATAAACGATTTCATTGCAATCCTGTAATAATATACAAACTAATCAGTTTCCTAGCAAACAGATAATTAAAATGGTGGGAGAACACAATGAGCGGAAGCAATGTCAGGCATGACACCCTAGTATCATTTTAGAATAAAATGGGAAACAAGATTTTCATTGCCATTTCTACACTGCAGCTTATGTGCAAATTACATTAAAACCTTTGATCAGGTCAACAAAAGCCAGAATCTTGACACAATATTTATTTTGTATGTATTAGTTGTGTTTTGTAATGCTTTGATTCCTAAATGGCTCTAGCAAACAGGACACATTGAATAAGACAGTGTCCCAACTACACACAGATACAAAATTGATACTGATTTTCTTCCAGAAAGTTTCTTTGAGGTGAAATGACTACCAGCTGATTAAACCTTAAGTCATGCTGAATCACAGTGAAGACAAACATAAGCACATTATATTCTCCAAGGTTAAAACTCCAATAGCACCTACAGTTATATTTATGACTCCTGTATTCATTTCCAGTAGTAGTATTCAGAGTCCCATGTGTATTTGAAGTGACATCTCTCCTTGTTTGATATGAACTGTCAGTGACACTGAGTGAGTGCATGCATCAGTGTGATAACAGACAATCACACTTTGAATAGAGAGAGTAGGGTCCAGCTGAGGTCTTCCACACACACCTCATCACACTGAGTGCTACTTCCTCCCCCAACACATCTGGCAGCACACTGAGGGCGACAGCATCATTTAACTAAGTTATGACACAAATACTCTTGAGCAAAACATACAAATTACTGATGCACTGAAAGATATAAGCACCTTTTTAGGAAAATACAAATGCTTTTCTTTCCTAAAAGCCAAATAAATTGTAAACAGACTTCTTAAATGTTGTAAAACCATAAATATATGTGCCTTGTGTAATAGCAGTGTAGGGAGTTATAATCTTTAATGTAAGGTATACTGTACACACTGATGGATCTGCACTGAGACTTAAATTATACATTTTCAATTGCTCTTCTGTGGGATCAAATTGTAGCATTATATTTCTTACATTTATAGTTATTTGGCAATAAATTGCGCCATAAAAATGGATGAAATATCCATGGTAAGAACACTAACTGGCTACCATTACATGTTAATTAGCTTTTTAACGTTTAGTTGCACAATATTGACGTAAGTCATGATCAAATCTAAATTCAGCTGTGCTTGGTTCATGGTAACACTAGCTAAACTGCTGCATGTCCTGAGGAAATCAAGTGTTGCAATTAACCACTTATAAAGATGTAAAAACTTGTGGAAGCATTTTTAATATTTGTTTAATATTATCTCAATAACAGAAAATATTTCATTTTTTGCTCTATACTTCGTCCTGTAACAGGCTGTGGTGGATCCTGCTCTTGCTGCCTGGATAGTCTGTAAAACCTTGTCAGACAGTCCACCCCGTCTCAGCCTGACCCTCTCAGGAGCCAAGCCTGGAGAGGTTGGCCCAGAGTGGGTAACGCCCCTATTGCCCCTGCTTCCTGAGCCAGCGCCCCTCACCAGCACATGTCTGCCCTGTAGTAGGGTTTGAAGTGCTGTAGGACCAACCCTACTGCCCGCAGCTCTAGACGGTTGACATGCCGAGTTTCTGTCAGAGGCCAGCCACCACCAGAGTTGGATGTAACGTGTTACTGTGATAATATTACTTTTGTCGGTAACGGAGTAATGTAACGGGTTACTTTTATAATTCAGTAATCACACTACAGTTACTAACATTGCCCCGCCACGCGTTACTTCGTTACTTTTATAAAATTAGTCATAATCACACTGACAGACAAGAGGGGTTTCCGCCGCAGGTTTATATGTACGTATTCTGCGCGACATGCGCGTCCACATCTCCACGTGCAGTGCTTCATACACATGGATGAGTCAGCGATAACTTTCGAGGGGTGGCGGTATGCATTAACAGGTTTATGATATCACTGTCATTGGAGGCAGTCGCAATTTCTACAGGCTCGCACTACCTGTTAGCATCTGGCATCTGTTAGCAACAGGTGTAACCGGTGTTGATTAGCGGTGTCTGCGTTGTGTATCTTTCGTTGTGTATCTTTCGTTGAAGGATGAGACCCGAGTCAGCATACAGTTGAGCCGATCTCCGTTTATTCACTGACTGACAACAGACATACAACAAATCAGTCATTATTAATTGGTTTTCCCTCACGTGGAACACATTCACAAAAAGGGATGAGGAAAACGTGAGGGACACAATATGAAGCGGGGGGGAAGTCCCCACAAAAAAGAATCTTCTGAGTACAGTGACTGCATTTTGGAGGTTCCGACCACTGATTTCCGACTTAGTCAGGTATTTAACGTTTAATTAATGAAGAACACAGAATTATTAAATACAACACACAGAATTTGTGACTAAATTATTTACAAAGAAATATGTAACACTAAACACCACTACATATTTACAATTGTTACACAGGGACTGGGGATTGAACCTTTGACCCTCTGTGTGTGTGTGCGTGTATTTCTGTGTGCATGTGTTTGTGTGTTGTTTTCCAGCATGGAGATCTGCCACCCGAAGAACAGCATCACCATGTGCCCTCTGTGTGACAAAGTGTGCAGCTACTGGAAGCTCAGCACGGCCTGTGGGACGGCCTGGGCCAGCCACCTGTTCGACAACCCCGCCACCGTCTTCTTCTCGATCTTCATGGCTCTGTGGGGTGAATGAACACACATCTGCTCACTTTAAAAAAGCACACATGCAAACACTGTCAACTTCATGAATATTTCCTGTTTTATCTTTGCGGTCATCTTTGAGGCTGTCGTTTGTGGTGCAGTTTAACCCTTCATTAAACCCCATCTCCATGTATTACTGTTATTACACCTTTCAAGCTTTCAATTTTAGCAATGTATTGCTAAATGCAATTACCTGACAACGTCGGAAGACTTGAAATGTTCTGTAATAGTGCAAATTGGTATATATCGGACAGAAAGCAGGCCTCTCATTGTTGTCATGTAGATTTTGCCAGCAGAAATGTTGGTTGTATATTTTTCAATGGCTCATCGCCAGTACACCATGACAGTCGGGCAGTAGTTAGGCTTAAGATACAAAGTAATTGTAGATTTATATGTTTTTTATCATCTACATGGTCTTGACACATAAACCCAAGATTTTGGTGTGGTTTACGTTTGATATCGGAGTACCACCATTGAGCATGCTTTAGTTGCATGCAGGTAAACAACCCATTTGGAGAGGAACATTGGTGAGACTGCCGCATTGGCCACAAATGGAATGCAGTGTGAACTGGATACCTGTGAATCAACTCGCTGTAACATGTCGTCATGTCGTCCCATGACATCAAAGTTGCTAATCAGACTGTAAACTATAGCTGGCGGATGTGGAGGAAATCTCAACAAGGATATCCACTCTACTGATTTCTGAAGCTCCAGAAATATTGGCCTTAATTTAAGATGAAATCTTCGTCAGACCAATAGCTCAAGTGCTTTCACCACTGCTGATTAATGCACATGGTCGCACACTTGCCAAGGTTTTCATTTGAGGTATATTTGAAGTGTTATTAATTTCCGTGTCTGAGTTCCTGTGTTTATTTATCTAATTATGTTATGTCTGGTTCAGCTGCCATGTTCATGGAGCATTGGAAGAGGAGGCAGATGAGACTGAACTATGAGTGGGACCTGACCGGGTTTGAAGATGAGGAGGTGAGTGGGGCCCACATACCATAACATAGAAAAGGAAGAGATGAGCTAAACATGTATGTAGAACCACTTCTGCTGCAATAAACACACACTTGAAGATGGCTCCCCTATAACATGGGTCGGCAACAGGCTGCCCACGGACCATTGGTCCGCCAGCAATAATATTTGGCAGCTGTCAATCAAAGTCCAGTGGCTCCGCCCCAAAGTGCCAGAAACTGTTCACGCGCGCGTAGACAGACTCCGCGAGCGAGTGAGTGATAGTATCGAAAGCCATTTGCGCCATTATTCGCGCAAATTAACGGGGAGGTCTGTTTAATAAACGGGGAGGTCCGTTTATTAAAGGTCCAAGAGCAAAACCAGACCAAAGCAATCTGTAGGTGAAAAGTTCCTGACATTGTGAAGCTGTAAATTGTACGTTATTCCAGATTCAGGGGACGATGTATTAATTTGGCTTTCAATATAATAAATATATCAAACAATATAACCTGCCTTCATTGTCTTTTAAAATAAAATCGCCTTACCTTACCTTATCTTACTGAAGTGAAGGGTATTTATGTCTCCTTAAATCACCTTTTAAATGTACTTCTTATAACATGGCATGGTGTTACATATCAAAATGTTCAGTCTCTGGTCTTGCTAGAAATGCAATGTCACTCACCTTAGAGCACTGCCTTATGAGATACTTAGCTTAGAAATCAGATTTTTGGAAAACTTAAAAACTCTTGTGAAAACACAGATGTACTCATGTCATCCATTTTTTTGGTGTTTCAGATTTGGTTTACCAACGTTTTTGGTTCACAAAAGTAGTGAAATATATGAATTACACTATAGGACTATATAAATGTAATGTTCATGTCTAAAATGAAAATGTGTAAATTAGAATTTGGATTAAAATAGTTCTATCACTCTACTTTCACCACAGAAAAGCTACATCAGGACTGATTCATGACTTCATATTCCATACTGAGGTTCATGTACAAATACAAATTGAGCATTACAATTTTTTTTTTCAACCAACTATTTATGTTAACATAAGAAACTGTAAAATCGCAATATTTACAATACAGGGTTCATACACTTTTTCACCAATGATTTTAAATGACTTTCATGTGGCTAGCATGCGCTGCCTCGCCCATATTCGAAATATTGAATATGTTACAACCATAGACTGTATATATAAATGGACGTAGGGTCCGTGACGTCACCCACAGGATTCTGCAGAGTTGTCGAGAAGCCCTTAGTAGGCGGAATCGGCCACTAACGGCTCGACAGTGACGTCTGTTCCAGCCTGCTCCAAATAAGGGCAAAGAGGCGGTGCTGAGGCGGGACAGGGCAGGACCTGCTGCCACCAAGCGTGACGTTCCAGACCTAGCTCAGGCTAAGAAGCTAAGCTAACATGCTCTCAGTGTCACTACCCGATCCGTCACCCTGCCCGATCGGTACTGCGCATGTGCGAGATGGTCCGCCATATTGGACAACTCCGGACGGCAACACCAGATGGACACTTGACACAGTGGCTTTTAGCAAAGCTCAAAAAGAAAACTCGAGAGAGATGAGTTATTGTTGTTACAACGTGACTTCACTATTATTTAACAACTCTTTGTATTGGGTTCTTTTATTTGGGGTTAAGTACATTGTCAGAATAAGTGAGGAATGAATTTAACTTCTGTTAGACAGCCATATGCCATACATGTTGGCACACATTGACAGTAAATATGTATTCAGTATGATAGCTGTCTAACAGAAGTTAAATCCATTCCTCATTTAAATGTTCTTGAACCTACACTATACAATTGTTTTGTAAGTGGTTCACCGTTTTTCAAATATAAATGTCATTTGTAACTAAACTTTGTAAACTAGCTGTCTGTCAAACCTTTTATTTTGTATTTGTTATGTTTTTTGTTATTTTGTTTGTTAAAATAATTCTGTATTTATGTAAATAAATTACATTCATATTTTCACTTCTTTTGTCTACTGCAGTGCTTACTGAAAGTGTTAGCTATCACATCCAAATGGGACTATCAAATGAAAGGATAAGCTTACCATACAATACAGAAAACATTACACATTAAGGCTCAAATCTTTTCCCAAGCCGGAGCAGTCTGAAAGGAGTCCCAAGTTTAAAAACACAACATCTTGACAATGAATACTACGCTGTCATTTATCAGTGACAATGCAAACAACAAGAAGGTCTCCTCTAGTCCCATGTATGTTGGCATCAATGTCATAAGCCTACCATAGACTGTAATTATGAAGTGCAACACCCACAATCCCTTCAGGGTCGTACCGTCACAGAAGATAATACCTTTTAGAGAGTTTTGTTCAGTATGCAGATAAATATTTGTTTTACAATAGAAACATTTTTCTCCATAAATGTTCCCACATGTTGTGAGCATCAACTTTAAATCTTTTGTCAACAAATAAAAAACATCTTAATTTCCTTTACGACAACATTTTGTTAATAACACCACTACATTAACAATAAGCATAGGAAAATGATAACTGTCAACATTTAAGATTGTGCTTTTACTCTTTATTTAATCAGATCTATTTACATTGAAAATGTGATAAAGCCACATTGAAAGTTACATCTTGCGTTTTATGAAAAGTAAAGGTTTTGAATCATTTTATGACTTAAGTACACTAGAAAATAAATTAAATATGTGCAACACCTGTATCAGTAATTACAATGATATAACTTATGCACAGGGTTGGGAGGGCTACTTGCCAAAAACACAACCAGTAACTTCATGTGAGTATCAAGATATAAAAGTAATGTAACGTGATGACTTTCTTTTTGTTTTGGATTACCTCAATATCAAATGCAATGCAAATAAACACAGGAGAGAAGGAATATGAATATGATTTTTTTACTTAAATGTATAATATAATACCATAACGCAGATTCAGGCAGTAGGTGTAGATTCACAATGAAAGTATTATCCTACAGAACAGTACCGCTTCAGAGAAGAGATACCATTTGATCATTTTGAAACAAGCACTATATGCTCTTTTTAGGTTTTGAATAAGATTGTAATCCTGAGTTTCCCTATTATTAAAAAAAAGTTAAACTAATCCGATTACATCTTTTCCTATGTATCTAAGGATTACACTTTCCTTTTTCTCAATACGATCTTGATTCGTGTTCGATGTAATCCATTACTGCCTAAGCCAATACAAGTCATCACTTTTGGAAAGTTGTCTCAAGTTATAAATGATGCCTTCAATGTCTTTCACGTGGAGAAGACATCCCATTGGCCGAGGCGTTGCAACTTCCCTCAAGCGTCCTACATGAAAGAAAGATCACATGTTACAAATGTGTGCACAAACTATTCAGTATGACCCGTCTTGGTTTAAAGCCCAAGTGTGAGAGTGAACAGAGGCGGAGTCTGTGTGTTGGCTGCTGCTCCCCAAACCAACATCCTCGCTGTTGGAATGTCATTACGCTCCACATGTGGAACAACAAAGGCTTCTTCAGGTGTGCCTTGTATCATAATGATATTGCTCTGATCAGCAGCAAGACTGTTTTCACCACTACCATGGTCGACATCTGCAACCTCCTCATTGCTGTCAACAGTCGAACTAGGAGTGTCACTGACCTCGTCATTGCTACTCACCTGCTTCTCCTTCCAGGCTGTTGTTCTTTGGTGAAATACAAAATGGTGGGCACTGCAGTGTTTTTCAGGCATCTCCTTTCCTAATAAAAATAATAAACAAAAACACATAAAATAACTTTTTGAGGTTTGTAGATATTCAACTTTCTTTTGAATAATGTTGTTTTAAATGTAAGAGTGCATTATAAAAGACAATAGAGGGCCAACATGTTAACTATGCAGTTAATCCATTCAACAATTACGTGTTTCCAAGATTCAGATTCAAAGGATTGATGTCATAGCACATAGGCTACAGTGTAGGAATGGCAATGAAAATCACCTGTTCCGAGCTCCTCCAACAATGCAACATAGTTATATAAGACATAAAACAATAAAAGAAATTCAAAATTAAATTAAGAATAATAAATTAGTGCAGGCAGAAATCTATATACATGTAAATATAATAAGACATATGCAAGAACAGAATGTAAAGATAAATATTGTATAGTAAAAGGAAATTAAATCCTTTTTTTTTTTTACAGTGATAGCTGTTAAGATAAATAAGTTATAAGATGACAACAGATGAATGAATGTTGCTATTAAAATAATGTAAAAAAAGGTCATATAATTCATCTGTTTTTAACATAGAGTATGTTGGGGAAATGGCAATTCTCTATCTATGATAAAGAGTCTTTGCATAAATTGAAGAGAAATGTGATGGTTTGCAAAAAAATCGATTTCTATGTTTCTTTACTTAACTGGCTAAATCTTAATTTGGCCTTTAATCAAAAGAGCATTACTCATCACTGATGTGCAAGCTGTGCCATAACAATTATTTAGCATTGTATGATGTATAACATGTATTTAATTAGTAACAACAATTTACACTCACAAATGGAACCAAGTTATTTTTTTTTTAAAAAGGATCTGTACCCATGAGTCCGTGCTGAAGGGATGACTCAAAGTGTGCACTGCACAGGCGAGAAGAAACGTTGGGGGTCCATGTATTCCTCCGGATGTTCAGCACCCACTGGTCCAGCCTGTCTGGATCACCTAAAGGAAACCTTTATTCAAAAATACATGAAAACCGACCCAAAGACAACAGGAGGGTTAATGCCATATTCACTTAGTAACGCATGAACAACTTTTACAAATATTTCTATATAGTCTGTTGGTAAATGTAATCTGGGTTGCACATTTCCTGCTGAAATACATGCATGGGCCTACCAAGTTACTGCATGGCACTTGTTTTGATAAAACAGTGTAGTTCCACTATATAAACGTTGCATTCATAATCAAACGAGACAATATGCAAGATAAATAGCTATTTGTTGTTATTCTTAATGCTTGTCATTCACACGTTAAGAAAATAAAATAAGTATCGATACATATCAGAACAATTGTGGTGATGTTCAGCTTAATAAGCCTTGTTCAACATCATTTCTTTAGCTAATACTATAGCGGGCTGCAGGCGAACCAAGTCCGCGTTTCGCTGCATTCCTTGATCTCCAGGTATAACGCCGGGCTCCGGCTCCGGTTAGCTTCGGCGGCGGACTCCGGCGGCCACCACTGGGATAATTGGGTCCTCTTTTAACATTTGCTCCCATTTAGCATTATGGGCGTCATAGCCATAGACTATAAAAGTCTAAAATGTATTAGTGGTTTAGGAAGAGGGGAGTTTTTCACAAATCCAGCGCTCCCTTCTCATGCCTGGCTGTGACGTAAATGGCGTGCAGCCGTGAAGCCAGGACAGTAAACAAACATGTCGTCGGTAGTATGGGACTATTTCAAAGTTTCAGAGTTAGATAGTTCGCTTGCTATTTGTATTAACAAATGCAATGCAGAAGTTCCACGAGGAGGGAAAAGGCAACGAGCTATAATACTTCCAACCTGATCAGTCACCTGAAACATTCTTCCAGGTGTAAAACATGTACTCCAGAGAGTACCCAAGACATTCCGCATGTGGGGCCAAAACATTGAAATCTGCTGAGTTCAAATTTGGTCGGTTCATTCTCTTACGATTGGGTGAAGCAGGTAGGACTCAAATGCAGAATTTAACGAAAAGCGAGCTTTATTAAATAATATAAAGCTGTGGCAAAAAAGGCAGTTTCCAAAATATCCAAAACCAACGAGCAGCACAAGGAACACAGACCGTGGAATAACATGGAGGGGAAACAATGAACCGACATGGAACACAGGGGAAGACTAGACTAAATACACAGAAGGGTAATCACAGGACAAGACACAGCTGGGCAGGGGAGGAGAAACACAAGGACAGCAGGTGAACACAATCGGGTAATCAGGGAGGGAAACAGACAGAAAGCAGACAGGCAGGAAACGGGGGTGAACACTTAACACAATAAGACAGGAAACCCAAAGACAAGAAAAACACCAACACAGACAAAACTACAAACGTGACATAACATGAGAATCGTGACAGTAAGTCTCCATTTTGGGTTTTTCAATCCTTTTTAAAACGTACATGAAAACTACTTGCAGTTCATTTTGGAACTTACCAAATCAGCATACATTGTGACCTTCAGTGGAAACAGCAAACCTGTAAACACAAAGGAAATAAATAAGGTGTATTTAAACAATCTTAACCCAGCATAAATCACACACCCTCACCCTCAAAGCATGGTCAACAAGACGGGCAGCGTGTTACAAGGAGATTCGGGTTGTTTCCCCCTCCCCACTGTTTACAGTCCCCTCCGGAGCCGCGTGGTCCGAGTGCGGGTTGCTGCGGAGCAGAGATACACCATCAGCCACATAACTATATCTCTAACGCTGGCTGGGGTCTGGCTGTTAGTGTGTTTAATATGCTGCGGTGTTTTTTATGAGTGAACACGCATTGAAAATGACGTGGTTTAACAGCTTAGCACGTAGCTAAACTTGCATAGCCCCATATAAAATACCTTATGTGAAACCAATATAACATTTGCAACTATTTAAACTTTTCACTAGTCAAACCGACACAACAAAAAATCGCCACTTGCATGATAAATGTATGAAAATTATCTGGTTAAGCCATCCTTAAAAAATGGTTAGACGTTGCTAGCTAACACATAGCCAAATTCAAAGACAGATGGTAATTTAGTTGTTTATCTTGACACGACACTAAATGGATAAACATTTAAACATAGTTTCAAACAAAAAAAGCAACCATTTCAAATCCTTACCTTATTTAAAAGTGTTTTTGGGTCAGACACTTTCACAGACAGTGGGTAGCGGTGTAATGGCGGCTGCAACACATCTTGAAGTCACCTTGCTTTGCACGTCATGTGACATGCTGTGAAGTGAAAATAACGATTTAGGTTGGATATTGTTTTTAAGTTATTTCAGGGGGTGTGTGTTTTGCTTCTGGGCAAACGGAAAAAATCATGTCAAAAACGGTACTTTGATTAAATGACACAGTTATTGCACTTTTTTCAGTGTAGGACTGAAAGAAATATTATTGAATAACTACACAGCAAAAGGCAAGACTGGGCTTCATACATGTCACCATTAAATATCAGTTCAGCATGTCTACTGAAACTGGACAAAATGTGGTTAAAAGTTAAACTTTTACAAATGTTCACTGTCAGAAATCTGTGCTTTCTGGATACATTTTGTGTAAATATCAGTTGCTTTAAAATCTGCAGAGGGTTTTTCTTTAAGTATGCCTGAAGACCTCCATACCTCCCATGATGCCTTGCAAGTCCCTCAGATTCCATTACACTAGGAGTGAGGGGACAGCGCGGCCCATTGTGTTCTTTAAATGATGAACCCAGATGCCCTGTTGTATTAATAAGTCATGCAGCAGCTGCCGGTGAGAGGGGGGGGGGAGTGGGGATGGATGTTCCTTTTGTGCAGACGCA
Source organism: Pseudochaenichthys georgianus (assembly GCF_902827115.2). Taxonomy (NCBI): domain Eukaryota; kingdom Metazoa; phylum Chordata; class Actinopteri; order Perciformes; family Channichthyidae; genus Pseudochaenichthys; species Pseudochaenichthys georgianus. The sequence continues at coordinate 32,161,373 of NC_047524.1, read as the reverse complement.
GGATGATATAGAAACTGATCAATGTAGCCATACATCATCTGTTCTGTCAGCTAAAAAGAAATCTGAGAGCATTTATGTACTCTTATGATGGCAGGGAATAATGAAGCCATGTCCTCCTTAACCCAGGGTTCATCAATTACATTTGACCAAGGGCCAGAGCAGATACTGTAATCCTAATTAGCCTATCTTTGTTTAAGGACAGGATAATTAGGGTCAAAGATACTGGGGCTATGTCCCATTTACTGGTATCATATAGTCGGACCAAGCCCCAGTATATGGGTCATCAACTGAGCTATATGGCGGACCAGGAGATCAATCATTTAAGAGAGTTCTGGACTACAGATTGCTCTTCGACCTCCGCCAAGAATGCAGTTCCCCAGGGACTAAAGTTATAGTCCTTTGTGAACCATATAATTAAAATCAGTTAAAATGTGCAGCATGCAGTCCTTTATTTCCTGATCTGTAGATAGCTGTAGTTTTTACAGTACAGGCACTATCGACTGACAAAGATCCACACTGTGTGATTGACGCGGACTCAAACTCGGACTCGTGAATTCTCGCGCACGATGACTCTGACTCGACTTGTACATTGATGCTCCGACTTGGACTCGTATTCGAGCAAGTTTTGTCTGGAGTCAGATGTAATCTGTCCTGGCGGGACAGGAGCGGGGCTGTCAGCATCCGCTGTATGCTTGGCTTGCTGTTTAAAAACACCTTTTTTGTATCCATATCTCTTGCTAGAATCTCCCACCATCCAACTAACAACAACAACAACAACAACGTCAAGCCTTTGGGCTCTGAAACTACGGGGCGGGCGTGCGTTAATCGCACGTTAAAATAATTAGTGGCGTTAAAAAATGTTTGGGTTAACGTGTTATTAATGCGTTAACTTGACAGCCCTAATTATTAATAAACAATAATAATAATATTAATTTTAGTAATAAGCTTTATTTGTATAGCACCTTTTATACAATAATTGTAGCCACATTTGCTTCACAGCAGTTCAATAGACAGATTAGTATAACATGACAGGATAAAAGCAATGTAGAGGAGCAGCTACATTTCAACACCCACTGAGATGAAAACATGAAGACTTGTGACTCGGACTCTTCTTGGGTGATTCGGACTCAGACTTGAACACAGGTAATGATGACTCGGACTCTACTCGGACACTCCTTGGGTGACTCGGACTTGGATTCGACTCCAACTGTCCCTATAGGTGACTCGGACTCGACTCTCCCTAGGTGACTCGGACTTGGACTCCGACTCGAAAAGTGGGGATTAGAGAGTGACATGGACTCGTGAATTGGTGACTTGACTACAACACTGGCACAACCATATGTTTTTATTTGATACTATTGACTGTTGTTACATTGCATTATCCTGTTTTAGTTTAGCTCTGAACACATTTAGGTGATTCCGTTTAAAGTGTATCCAAGGAAACTTTGACTGTTTTTAAGAAATCAATTCAGAGGTGCTAATAGTATTTGCAGGAAATAAAAATGTCTTTGAAATTATATCTTTGAGTGTTTCTATTCTGTCACTGCTACAGCTGATAGAGAACAACTGAGTGTCTTACAAAACAATTACATTTCCTTTTGTTTTCAAATTCAATATCACTTGCATGGCTGTATGGCAGGGTTGGTGTTTCCTATGAAAGAAATAGTCTGCTCGAGTTTCAGTCTTACCACGCCAGGAGGCAAAGTTGTGTACAGCTGTCCATATTCAGAGGCTTGATGAAGGATCGAGAGGGTGGTGGTTGTAATAATTAGTTAAACATGAAACACTAACAATTACATGTTCTCTCCTTGAAGTTGTCGTGTGCCATTCCATGGCAGCAGATGTGCTAATTAACCTCCAACCTGTTTATTTTCCCGGTTTTTTATACGACAGGGGAAATATAAGCTCTTTGAACAACTATTATAGTTTTTATTCATGTATTTTGTTTTGTAACAACCTTCCCCTAGAGGTCGTTGAAAGATAATTATCCGCACACATCTTCAGAGCTTGTCTTCAGAGTTATTCTACAATTTTTCCTTTTCTTTATTGTACAGAGGAGGATATTGTTCCCTGGCTTTAATTTATTTTTAAGGCGGTGCCTCATCCTAAGCAATATAAGTGATAGTCAATAGAAGTACCAGTACAATATCAGCAGGTTTCATTGATGGACTGACTGCTTCTTTATGGGTGATGTCGTCATGCTAGTTGGATTCTGTCAAAAATCAAAGAGACATTTTTTATTCAGTGTGTCCCTGATCTACTAACATGCTGAAACACACATGTGTAATATGGCATGTGCCCCCATCTCACCCATTTACATCTAATACATTCAATCCAGAGTGCAGGTCAGAATGCTGTAGATCTTTGGCTATAGGAGATGGGATGGAACACTTTCCTTCATGCTTTCAAAATGAAAGGGCATCAGAGAGCACTTCCACTGACATGTATGTGCCATGCATTGTTTATGATGCGTCTCACTAGGAGAAAGGCTTGCTATACTTTCCTTCTGGGCCGCACACAGATCAGGACTGGAGGAAGGAGATTCTGTTCAAATCTTCAGATGGCTGCTAAAATTAGTAATATTATTTATTAAAGATGATAGATTCTAAATGTCTTCATGAAAATGCTCAGAATCTATCTTTATCTTTTTGTGTGTGAGAGAGTCTGTGCCAGTTCTCATTCTGCTTGCCTTGTGGGAAGCAGATTGAGCTTTAGAACCTGTGTAAAAATAAATGTAATTTTCTATTATATACAACGCAAAACAACATTTTAACCATTTAGTGTAAATTAGCTATATAAAGGCTTGTGGATGTGACCTCACTGTATACAATGAGCTGTTTTGGCTTCAAGGATAATCCCAGTCTCATGAAATTGTACATCCACAAACTAGAGGATGCATGCGTTCGAAGGGAGGACGTTTCTGACCAGTTACAAGAAAAGAAGTGCTAAAAAATGCAATATTTGGCAAAACCTCCAAATGTCAGAAGTTCTTGATGCTAATTACAGCATGGATTATTATTGGGTTCCTCAAAGTCTTGGTTTTTCTTCTGGAGGGGTTTCTGACCTTTTTCCAAACCAATTAGCCCAAATGGTTAAAATGGTTAAGCCCCAGTCACACTGTCCCGAAATTGACACCCGATGGACACACGAATATGGAATTGTGAATTTCGCACGAAGATGGCCCCGAACCACACACGAAGGCAACATTTACATTACATTTAAGACATACAACTGCAATGAAAGTACCAAAAACAATTATGTTACAGTACTATGATACTGTACTGATATCTTCAGACTTTGTTCTTTACTTTATCCGTCTTTATATGTAGAAAATATTACGTTTTCTCCGTAATGTTGTTTCCATAGCAACAACAACTTCCCGTCAACTCTCCTTCAAAATAATATATTATATCCTTTTTAGTTTCACAGAACACAAATAGGGTTATTTACTTAATATGTTTACATGATTTTGTTGTGCAATAAAACAACCCGATGGACACACGATAAAGGAAATGTTCAAATTCGGCTGTGATCGTAGCAACATCGGGCCGTTCGTGAGGGCATCTTAAGCCTTCGTATGATCGCTGGTGGAGTTTCTCAGGCTCCGGCAGCAACTTTGTGAGCGGTGGCAAAATCTTTGGCATGCCAAACAATTGCCGAAGGACCTTGCGAAGGTTCGTTTTCGTGTGTCAATTTTGCCCTTCGTAAGGCCATCGTGAGGGCATCTTGTTATCATCGGTGCCATCGGGCATTCGCCCCGATCAGAGTGAGGGTGAATGCACCGATGATAACACGAAGATGACACGATTTGACAAGATGCCCTCACGAGTGCCTTACGAAGTTGCCGCTCACGAAGTTGCTGCCGGAGTCTGAGAAACTCCACCGGCGGTCATACGATGGATTAGAAGCCCTCACGAATGGCCCGATGTTGCTACGATCAGAGCCGAATTTGAACATTTCCTTTATCGTGTGTCCATCGGGTGTCAATTTCGGGACAGTGTGACAGGGGCTTTAAGAATTGCAACAAATATGTGTCACAAATGGTATCAACAAAAAAACAACTATGATAATTAATAAAGCACAGTAATCGGCACCATACTACCATTAAATTGCCAAAATCCGTACACATTTTCACCATTTATTTAAAATGAATTGTTTTTTTTCTTCTGTTTTGTTACTAAAACACACAGTGCTGAGCTGCATCTCCAATATTCAGGTTGACAGCTTGCAGATGACGTACACTTCTTCTATATTAGGTTCTGCATTAATCTGGAGATCAGCGGTTCGTTCCCAGCCTGTGTCCTTGGGTAAGAAACTGAACCCAAAAGGCCCAGCCATCAGTGTGTGAGCGTGGGGAAATGAGCATTAGATTTGATGAGCACCTAGTATGAGAGCCCTGCCATCTGTGCATGTGAAGGGTAAATGCTAGAATGTATAGTGGAAGGGTTTTGAGGCGACGGGAGACTAGAATGGTGCTACATAGATGCAAATCTATCCCATGATGTATTTGTGTACGTCGACCCTGAAGTTAGCATCGCAAGGGCTCCCTTTACAAAAAGCAATGGGATATCTCTATTCCTTTTTGGGAATATTGCGGAAAATATGCTCTTCGGTGAAACACCGTTAGTAAACTTGTGTGGAAGTTTTGTTCAGCAAGATGATCTCCTCATATTAACACCACTTTTATGATTTAATAAGTGTATTGCAATTGCAAGTAAAAAGCTAACGTTAGGCTGTTAACAAACTACATCAAGGTCACATGACTTCACGTCACCACCACTAAGCTTAAGGCGGCTAAAGTTTGGCGTCTCATTTAGACACGCTTCAGACATTCACCAGTGAGGTATATACTGGTATTGTTAAATCCATTTTACTTTATTAAGATTATTATTGTGTGATGATGTGTTAAATTAGACAAATGGAAGAGTAAGAACCCACAACCCCAACAAATGGAAGTGGCATTATATTTTAGAAACTGACTTAAAAGCCACAACAGGTATTTATATTACATTACATGTCACAGGTTAGACGCTTTTATCCAAAGCAACTTCAATACAGTCAATACTGTGAGCAATCCCCACAGGAACAATTTTGTGTGAGGTGTCTTGCCCAAGGACGCAACGACATGCTAACTGCAGTGGGGTTGGAACCAGTGCCAACTGATCTGAAGATCAGCGCAGTAATGGCGCTTTTCCACTGCAGCACGTAGCACGGTTTAAGCGGGCTGATTTTTTTTTACTTTTCCAATAGGGGTAGTTCCGGCTCAGGGCTACTTTTTCACCTTTTTTCTGGCCCTCCAAAATCGAGGTTCTTACCGGGCCAACAACCGGGCTGAATATGCTAAACTAGTGACGTAAACACTCTCGACTGCTGAATGGTCAGAGAGAATCGCTGGCACATGAACATATTTTACCATAATTTCCTTGTAATACACGTTTCAAAATGATGCCGAAGTAACAACATACTGATACCGGTTAGTAAAAACCATGAATTAATGCTTTGACAAGTAGGTAAGGTACAGTACAACCTGTGATTTCTGCCTTGAGTAAAATGATTACCCGTTGATAAGTATTTTTCAGAAAGTCATTAGAAGAGGCCATGAGATGATGTGTGTTATTGAGTCACACAGTTAGAGAGACAATGGTCCTTCTGAGTTATCAATAGATGTATTCATTCTAAGTGAGCTGACTTCGGGGTGGAAGGAATTTCAGAAAAGGCCTTAGGGTATGGCAGTGGTTCTCAAACCTTTTCAGTCAGGCCCCCCCTATGGAGAAAAAAAGAAGTCTGGTCCCCCCAACACAAATAGTCAGGCTCAGTGGCGGCGCCAGAGATTTATTTTGGGGGTGCTGTGCGGTAGCTTGACGTTTCATAGAGGGTGCTCAAACATTTAGGGTTTCCCATTAATGTACCGGGCGCTACAGTGGAATTTTCTACTGCAACAATCCCCACGCATATACACAGTGTACCCGCGACTGTTACAATGAAGGCTCGATATCAGCTCACGGCATATAGGTGTAAGCAGGGGTAAAGTGCTATTTTTATAGGTGGTGTGTGGACCTCACATAGGGGGGTCCGGGGGTAAGCGCCCCCGGGAAGATTTTTAAATATTGAAGTTAAAAGCATCAATCTGGTGCACTTTGAGAGCAACATTATTAAGAGATCTATGGATACCTCTCTCAACACCCATATGAAACAGAACTGTAAACAGATTTACTTTTTCTTTATGGATATTTTACAAATCACTCCCTTTTAAACTTTATTCTTTTTTTAATGTCATGTCATTTCATTTTTATTTCATAGCTGTTTTTCATTTCTTCTCTTATTTTTTTATAACTATAATGATCATATAAATGTGTGCCTCGGAAATAATTGTTTACATTAATGGTGACCAAAACGTTTGAGACCCACTGAGACAACACTGAGAGTCCTTTAGCTCACTGAGTCTCTCAGTCTGACAGGAGAGGACTCTCCTCCACTGTGTTGTTGAAAACACTTCTTATATCCGTTAGCGTATATAGCTGTGTCTATATCAAACATGAATAATAATGACACATTCTAAAGAAAAGGTAAAGCCATTATTGTCATAACCCCAAATTAAAACTGGTCTAAGTAATATTTTACAAAAAATACGGTAGACCACTGAAGTCAGTTAACAGTCAGCCATGTTTGGAGTGTCTATGTTTACTCAGCCAAGACACGGGCAACTCCTGGGAAAACGCTGACTGCAGCCATTCACCCGATTATTCCTCCTAATGCCACATGCAAACTCCAGAGACGAAATCTTATTTTAATTGAGTTGGCGACGAGAACACAGATTTAACAACGGGCTCTCATACCGTGGGAAGCTTACATTTCTCTCTTCTTTTGAACGACCAGCTGGCAGCTCTCAGATACATGAGTACATTTCCAGTTGTGGTTCATTTTAACCAGGCTATTTGTTTGGGATAGGATTATTGGAATGTTGTGGGCGTTAGTAAAATGAACTGTAAAAGGGAAGTGTGGTGGAGGAGTTTGTACTCCTTTGTTTATACTTGGGGCCTCCTGTGAGGAAGACTAACATGTATAGATGATTTTCCTTTCATATGTAAATGAACTTGAATCAATTATGTTCTGTCAACTGTTTTTTTTGGTGAAGAAATAAGAAACAAAGCACCTTTGACTTGACTGAAAATGTTTTTACTGCAAAGCCAATGACCAGGTATAATCACACGTTCACTGTTAATTAGTAATAAGACAACAGTAAATGACTTAGCAGCAGTAAGTGGAGTTAACATTGATGGTGTTAAGAAGCTGTGAAGAGTAAGACAACAGGGCCAAGCTAAAACCTTCTTCCTTCAGACCGGACCAAACTACTTATCACCACCACCAGTGTCTAGACCCCGGGGGGTTTCATCATAGCGGTTTTCCCCCTCCTGAATGATTATCCTGCAAACCGGGGTCTTATCGCCAAACACCATTTCATTCACTCGTTATAATCTGTCAATCACTTCTCATTCATATTATGTGTCCCGGTAATAAACATGTATTTCATACATCACGTCTCTCCTGATTGAACAGGCATTTCATTCCATATGGCTGACACTTTTATCCAAAGGCAGCCTCTTCCCTTTTACATTGGAGATGAGCTTCTGGAGGACAATGACCGTTTATCTGTTGTTCACAGTTGTGGCTCTTCCGCTGATTTCACTTTGTAAATGAAGAAGGTGAGAGAGGGTATCTTCGGATTTCCTATTCTCGGTTCATTTAAGCATGAACTGTCAGAACCATGATTAACACTCAAACTAAGCTGACACACACACACACACACACACACACACACACACACACACACACACACACACACACACACACACACACACACACACACACACACACACACACACACACACACACACACACACACACTGATTTCACTTAGAATCGATGTTCTAATGAACACTCAGGACCTTTACACATTTTCATTGAGCGATGTCAGAGCGGAGAGGCTGCCAGGTTCGAGGAGCATTCTGGTGTTCGGTGACTTGCTCTAGGTGCTGTGCCCAGGAGGTGAACTGACACCTACAGCTACCAGTCCATACTTAATTTTGATTTGGTCCATTTGGGACTTGAATGACGACCCTCCCTTCTCTACTCTTCACTCCTCATCCCGGAAATCGATCAACACACGACATGTTGAAGAACATCCCGATTCCTAAGATGCGAGGAGGGAATAGGCTTCTAGAGAAGAGGGGGGGTATGCGGAAGTGTCAATGCTATATACTTGTATAAATCAAGTTCCCCAGAAGTGTGCTGGGCGTTTAGGCAAACTGCCGTGTTCGTGTGTGACGATATTTAGGCTTAGTAATACATTGACTTACGTAAAGAGACGTCTTTAAATCAGCGGACTGTGCAGTTTCCCACTGAACTAAATCAGATTAAATCCAAAACCTGTGTTAGTCCTGGTTAGTGAGAGCATATTCACACAGCTCCAACCAGAAGCCCCTTAGAGCCGAAACAAATCAGCTCAAGATTTTGTAGAACTGCTGGAATATAAAATAGAGAATGAAACAAAATGAAACTATAAAAAAGCCATTTTTGAGTCTACCATCCTGTCACTTGTTGTCATTGTTAAATATTGCAAACTACTAAATCTACAGAAGAGAATGGATTGTATTCTGACCTTTTTCTTTTTACTGTTCCTTATTGTTTGTATTCCTATATCTTGCTTTTTTGCCCTTAAGCAGATCTCATCATGCACTGGGTGGAAAGCAAGAAGACAGCATTGACAGACCACCACTTCATCGTGGTTCATATTTATGATATCCAAGCCTTTATGCTAAGCCAGAGGAAACCCACAGAAACATACATAATCCACAGTGAAGGAACCTGGGTCAGTCACGAGCAAACAATCGTGGCACGGGAGTGATGAGTCATGCTGGCAGCCTGTAGGCTTCAGTGCATTACTTCAGTACAAAGCATCACGGGAGAGGAGGAAGACGTCACGTGTTCCTTCATCAGATGATGTGCTGCTGAGCTAATCAGCCATGTACTGCCACTCATCAATGGGAAGAAGAGAAGCCTAATCAAGTGCTTCTCCAAAAGCTCACGTTACGCATGGCTAAAAACTGCAAGAAAATGCTTTAAGTGACTCAGAATTGAAGACTGCACGCCAGGTGTCGTGTACCACAGAAAAACACTCCTGCTTTTAGTGGCACGCCGTTTTTTCCAGGTCTGATTTCCACAGCTGCTCACACAGCATGTCCTCCAAACCTGAGTGATTTCACATAATTTAGATGAACAAAGGGAATAGCAACACACTGTCCTCCTCTCATTCAGGCAGGTGTGAACAGAACCTCTCCAGAGGCAGGCAGAGCCACGAGCACCTCTGACCCTCCAGAGATTAGTCTGCATATTTGCCCCCAGTGTGACTGACAGGGAAGGGGCGGGATGAAACACTCCAGCTGTTAGCGTTAATTATCTGGCAGAAATCACAGATAACTTCAGCCTGACTGCTGAGGCCCTTAAGAAGTAATTGAAAGATAGTGGAAATGTGCAAATATTTGTTATATTCACCATCTGTTTGGTATTTTTCAGCCCAAACCAAGAAATAGTGATTTCCTCATAATTGATTGAAAATGAAAAAAGAATAGGTGTGTAAGGGATAATGTACTGATGAGTGATTAAACACTCAGAGAGATTCTTCATTATTTCAAATTATGTATAAAATATTATGAATTTTGTTACTTGCATAATATGGTGTCAGCTTGTAGCCCCAACCCTTTTCCTACTTGTGATTCAAATGTATAATGTCTTAGTTATTCTGGTTTAGCAATAGCAGTTTAGTTAAAAGTTGATATTATGTGGATAGAATAACGATCTTTCTAAAAAGCTAACAAGCAATCGTTCGCTGTATATCCAACAAGCTACAAGTAAACAGCTAGTAGAAGTAAAGTACTTTACAAGCTAGCTAACGTTTGCTTTGTATTGCTACTAGTTAGCTATCAATTGTTAGCAATGTAGCTTGCTATGGCAACATGGTTAAAATTGCAGTGCAGACCTGTGTTTGTTATGTTATTGACGCGTTTCTTTTAGCCGACCGTCAGCTCAAATGTTTACCATAAGATCCCAAATATGCAAGACAGTCTCACGGCATTTCGTGTTATAGACACGAAATTAATCTATTTCGTGTTCACCAACACGATTTTCGCATTTTTTTCGTGTCACACAGAACAATTTTAAAAGCAATGTATATAATAACAAACTTGAAGGAAAAAGAGAAAAAAATATATACAGATTTCAGTATTCTGAGGCTCTGAGCCCCATTTCTTTTCTGTATAGATTAAATACATTTCGTGACTGTAACACAAAATGCTGTGAGAATGGGTTGAAATATACGTTATTTCAGTAAACGAATCACATGGTAATGCTAACCGTTAGTTTGTTGCCTGAAAAAGTGTTAAAAGTTTATAACAGTTTTTCGAAAGCTCATTAACAGTTTATTTGATAAAGGTTGATACATGTGGCAATCTTACTGTATGCAAAGTATCAGCACTTACGCTCTAACCTGAAGTACCATGACAAAATAAGGCAATATGGAAGCGCCCTTGAGCAGGCGACGAATAGTCAACCCAGTCTCACGGCATTTCGTGTTATAGTCACGACATGTAATCTATTGATTCGTGTTCACCAACACGATTTTCCCCTTTTTTTAGTGTCACACAGAACGATTTTAAAAGCAATGTATTTCTATTGGTAGTATGTTTCGTGCCTGCGCCACGTATTTTTGTCCGGTTGGGTCTTGGAAGACCAGAGGCTGTGTGGTTCACAAAAACATTTTCTTACTCAATATCAAGCCACGATTATTGTTTTTATTTTAAATCGTTTAATGTCGGGGTTTTTTTGCCGTCTGTGAGGAAAATAAATGGGGCTCAGAGCCTCAGAATACTGAAATCTGTATTTTTTAAATCTTTTTTTCCTTCTAATTTGTTATTCTTTTCTAAATAGCACACTGTTATTTACTCAACAATAACACCAAATGATCCTTGTTTTTATTTATTTGTTTAATCTCAGGCTTTTTTGCAGTCCGTCAGGAACTGAATTTCAAAATAAAGTCACCGGAAACAGACGTAGGCGATACACACTCACTGAACTGATTACCCAAGATCCTTACGCTCAGCGTATGGTTGAAGCTCGGTGATTGGATGTTTTAGCCGCAATGCACGTTGGGATATGTTGTTTATGTGATATGAAATCCGAAAAACATTTAAAAAAAGAAAGAAAATAATACTTTAATCCGAGTGTGCTTGCTTTCCTGCAATGTTAACTATGTTGAAGCACTTATTTTAACTGATATTATACATATTAATTATCAGAGGTGGGAGTAAGTCCTCCATGTGCAAGTCATGAGCAAGTCTCAAGTCTTGACCTACAAGTATCAAGCAAGTCCCAAGTCACTGTGATGAGAGTCAAGAAAGTCAAGTCAAGTCATTGCTCAGGTCAAGCAAGTCAAGTCATACAAAATTCTGATGAATAAGCCCAGTTTCCGCATTTAAATCAGTTAAAAGACAGTGGCTATGAAAATGGATTCGAACCACACCAGAGTTTCCGTTAGAATATGTTTTCGCCGGTCAACATGTCCGTTAAAGTTTAAATCTTCCGGACAAAATGAGAAAAGTGCCGGTCAAAGGTCTTCTTTGTTATTTATTGTGCTTTAAAACAAATTGATATGATTCGATATTAAACAAACTAATTCTAGTAGATTAACTACATTATTCAAAAGTGAACAGTAATATACAATAACACGGGAATAATAAACGGAGTGCTCTCCCTCTCCTGACAGCCCGTCAGTATCATGCAGCTGGCGGATCAGTAATGAGTGACCCGACAGTAAAACTAAACATATCTATAACTAGTTACGGTAGTTTGAGAGGTCATTAAAATAGCCACGTGTGATATTCTAACCTGCAGTGTGTGTTTTGTCCGCTCACCGCTCCATGTGATCATGCAGAGCCGCATGTCGACTCGTCAGCAGCAGCTGATCTCTCTCTCCCGCCAGATTAGACTTTACTCGCGTTTATGTCCATATCAATCAGATCCAGCTAGTTCTAGCTAATGATATGACTTATCAGCCAGTGGCGGCTGGTGGAAAACATTTTTGGTGGGGCTGTTGATATAGTGAGTAAAACATTTTTTTTTGGGAGAAATGACCCCTTAAATTAGGACTTCTGGTGATATAATGGCGTGTTTCCAGTGCAGCGCAGAGCTCGCTTTAATGCTGCGTTCAGACCGGACGCGATACGAATATTCGCTTTGCTCTAAACGCTCCTATCGCATCGCTCTAGTCGCTCGAGTTTCACCGCGGCTTACTCGCATCATTCAAACAAGACGCGCTGGCTCGGGAGCTACACCTACAACAAAATGAACATATTTTACCGTGATTAAATTGTAATACACGTTTCAAAATGATGCCGACGTAACAACATACTGATACCGGTTAGTAAAAACCATGAATTAACACTTTGACAAGTCTGCAGACAGACGGCAGGTGAAAAACCCTTTTAAAATGCGTGTTTTCTAAATGGAGCTTGGCTAAGCTAACGTTATATATGCTCCGACCGTCCACACTCACAACAACGGCCTATACAGACATAAATACACCAGTGACTGTATTCTCCATGACACAGACAGTCTGTGGTTTGTACTTGTTTAACTTTTGTCTAGTTTCTGAATAGATCGTATCTGTCCCCGGCTGTTTGAAGAGCAAGCATGGGAAACAAAAGACAGCATTTACCTGTTTGCATCCAGATAGCCATGCCTTTCTGGTGTACCAGCTACGTGAGAAGCCTCGTTGATACGTTTTGTCTTTTTCACGGGTTGGTCCGGTCCAAGGTCTTTAAGCAACAGTTTATCTCCCAAACTTCTCCTTTCAAAAGGATTGGAGAGTAGCTTTTGCACGAGGTCTGGCGAGGTCCGGCGACTCCACCTGCACACAAAGCCATTCTCATCCAACTTCTGCGTCACCTTGGTCACTCACGAGTCTAAATAACAGCCCACGTCAACGCACGTAAGCCACGTGGGCGCCGACGTGGGCGCCGACGTGAGCGCCCTTGTGACCAAAATATTAGACGGCGCTGATTGGCTGAAATTATGTTTCGGCGGCACAGTTTACTATTGAGACTTTTGCAACGTGCTGGTTGCTGCTGTTTGGCTCGGGGGCTCCTTGCACGGCGCCCGGTAATGATAAACTAATGCCACGGGCAAGGCCAGGCAGGAAACATGTGACTTATCAGTAACTTTAGACATCGTAACACAATTTTAAACGAGATTTTATTGTAGATTATACATTTTACTGATACCAATTGTATGATATTTACCTTGTTCATTAAAAATTAATATAAAATATATATTTTTTTTAAATATTTTTTTTTATATATTTTTTTGTATTTGGGAAGAGGTGGGGCGGCGCCCCTAGCGCCCCTATGGGCCGGCCGCCACTGCTACCTGCTTATTAAAAGACACCTAAACAATAAGCATCGCAATGCAACCGGGTGAGACCGCAAAGTATAGCGCAGCATTATGCATTTGTTTACATGCCCACCGGAACCCCGAGGCATTACCAACCGATCAACGCACAATCAACCCATACAGGACATCTCTTTCTCCACATTAAGTGTTAGACATTAAAATTGACTATTCTTGTCTGTCACATACTCTTTTGTCTGTCACATAAATGGCGCAAGTTGTGCAACTGATGCGGTATTGCGCTAAACGGAAATCATTTTGAACGGACACTTTGACCGGAGAGATTTAGATTTGCCGGTCTTCAGCATATTTTACCGGTCGTAGTCCGGTAATTACCGGCTAACGGGAACTCTGACCCACACTATGATCTTCATTACATACAGTTAATCATTTGAAATCTAATTTAGACCGATGACAATCATATTAGATTCATATTAACCCTAGAACTGCAGACAATATAGCTAGGACTCAAAAAGTCTGTTCAAAAAGGCAGAATTCCAGGTAAGAAAATCATATATGGCATTTGCCATTACACATATTTAATTTAAATGTCTGTTAACACTAGAACCGCCAACAGCGTCAGCACCTACATATCATTTTCAAATAATTTCATTTGTTCCTCTTCATAATTTCCTTATAAACTAAGTAGGACGATTTAAAACTCACTTAATTGGGTTCATTTAGAAATTGCTTCAGTTTATCATCATAACAGATCAAAAATATTCATTTTACAATAAATCAAAGAATGATGCACTTCTACAAACAAAAACAACATCATTAAAACATTTAAACAAACTACTAAAAGTAGATGAACTACATTATTCAAAAGTTTACTGTAACTTCTGATAATAACACAGGGGAAATAAACGAGGCATCTCTTTTCCTCTCTCTCTCTCCCTCTCCTGACAGCCTGTCAGTATGAGGGTTAGTCAAAATGAATCCCTTGGCGCTTCTAGTGTTCATTTGCCGTTTTGTTTTCTCTTTCTAGCTAACACAACTGTAGGAGCAAACACAGTAGTGGTGGCTTAAAGCCCATCTGCTTCGCGCCGTCCGTTAGATGAGCCTGGTCAGATTAATAAAAGAAGGAGTTCAAAACACCGGCATAAAAATTATAACAATAATCTGATTTTAATGGTAAAAAACACAATACGAAAATACAGAGTGCCCTGTAACAGAGCACTCCGGGCTCCCCGCTCCACTGCCGTGCGATACAGATATCGGGACCAGCCAGTCAGAAACAGGGGGGCATCGTGCATGAATAAACAACAGTATATATGGACATATTTGGGGCGGAGAGTCACTTCTTATCTTCCACCGGACTCCACTCCTTTAATTTCCCAAGGAAGGTTTCACACAAACTATTCTTTCCCAAACAATCAAACATTGTACACAGATATATTGGTATCATACATTGTACATAGATATATTGGTGCTTGAGATTATATTGTCACTTTTAAGAAACATATTAAGAAAGTATCCAATACCATTAAATTCAACTTGCAAAATGTTAAACAAATCAGACCTTTCTTAACTGTGAATTCTGCAGTCAAGTCATACCTCCACTGTATGATTCTATCCCACATTGAATACTGTTTTACCAACCTGAAACCCATAACAGCTGTTCAAGAGAGCTATCAAGGTGTTTGACAGAAAGACACATTCATACCACCACTGTACAATCCTTGAAAAACACAATTTCTTGAGTTTTGACCATTTTAAGTCTTTTAAAAGTATGTGTTTTTTTTATAAATGTTTACATGGACTGGCCCCCTCTCCCTTAGGGGAATTCATCCACAAAAAACACACTGGACGCTGCACTAGGTCAGAAACCAGAGGAGACTGTGAAGTCTACCGCAGACGTACCACTTCTGGACAAAATGTCCTCTCCGTTAAAGGCAGCTCATTGTGGAATAGCCTCCCAACTGAGATACGGGATTGTCCCACTCTCAATAGCTCTAAAGGTCAACTCAAAGAATGGTTGAGAAACAAACATCCATGCAATCACCGCTAAATGCACTTTAATACAGGGGTACCTCCTCTTGCACACGTTACTACAGCTTAAGCACTCACAACTCTCCTTCTCTTAGCGACTGTAACTGTAACTCCACAGTTGCCTACACTCTTTTCGTGTTTGTTAACGGTAGTTACTTTAGCTTGATAGCTAGCCATGGCTCTTTCCCCACCCTCTGGTGCTATTTCCTGCTCTTCCTGTCTCATGTTTGGTTACTTCCCGGTCTCCTTTACTGGTAAGGATACATGTGTTAAATGTAGTATAGTTGTTAGGTTGGAGGCGGGAATCATAGCCATAGAAGCCCGGCTCCGCATCTTAGAAAGTAACTCAGCTAAAGTAAAGCCCATGTTAGCATGTGCGGACCGGCAAAAGATAGCTCCTCTTAGCCGTCCCCCGGCAACTCCCGAGCAGCAGGGAGGCTGGGTGACTGTTCAGAAGGGGCATAACGCGAAACCCGCAGGTCCCCACCAACCCGTTCACGTATCTAACAGATATTCCCCACTCAGCGAGACACCCGCTGAGAAGCCAACTCTGGTTATTGGTAGCTCTATTATGAGACACGTGAATCTAGAGACCGAAGCCTCCACAGTCACACGCATTCCGGGGGCCAGAGCGGGCGACGTTGAGGCGCATCTTAAACTGCTGGCTAAAAATAAACATAAATACGGTAGGATTGTTATTCACGTCGGTGGTAATGATGTTCGTTTACGCCAATCAGAATGCACCAAACTTAATGTGGAGTCGGTGTGTAGTTATGCTAAAACAATGTCGGACACCGTAATCTTCTCTGGTCCCCTCCCCAATCTGATCAATGATGACATGTATACCCGCATGTCATCATTTCAGCGCTGGTTGTCTTGGTGGTGCCCAGCAAACAATGTGGGCTTCGTAAATAATTGGACAGCCTTCTGGGGAAAACCTGGTCTGATTAAGAGAGACGGCATTCATCCTACTTTGGAAGGTGCAGATCTCATTTCGGCAAACATTTCAGGGCTTTGTGGACTTAATCCATGACAAACTGGAGTTGAGACCAGGAGGCGGAGTCGCAGTCTTACACGCTTCTCTGCGCTCTCTCCTAGGCAGTCATCCATAGGAATCCCGAACCCAATAAAATACCCAATATTAGCGGTGTGTGTGTCTGCCCAAGGACAATTTAAGGTAAAACCTAATAGAGGTGTCATACATAATAACCTAATAAAAGTAAATGTAACAACTACTACAGTGCAACAAAACAGAAAGATTAAATGTGGTCTCTTAAACATAAGATCTCTAGCATCTAAAGCAATATTGGTAAATGATTTAATATCAGATTATAATATTGATATATGCTGTCTCACTGAAACTTGGTTGAGACATGAAGAATATGTCAGCATAAATGAGGCCACTCCACCCAGCCATGTCAACACTCATATTGCTCGAGGCACGGGCCGAGGAGGTGGAGTTGCAGCAATCTTTGACTCAAGTTTACTTATCAATACTAAACCAAAATTAAATTATACCTCCTTTGAAAGCCTCGTTTTTAGTCTTACGCATCGACCTGGAAGACTTTGCAGCCAATCTTATTTGTTACAGTGTATCGTGCACCAGGTCCTTATTCAGAATTCTTATCAGAATTCTCTGAGTTTTTATCAACTTTGGTTCTTAAAACAGATAAAGTAATTATCGTAGGTGACTTTAATATTCATGTTGACGATGATAAAAATAGCCTTACTGTCGGATTTAACTCTATATTAGATTCTGTTGGTTTATGTCAGAGTGTAAATAAACCAACCCACTGCTATAATCACACTCTCGACCTTGTTCTGACTTATGGTATTGAAATTGAGCAACTATTAGTCGAAGCGCATAATCCTGCTTTATCCGACCATTTCTTAGTAACTTTTGAAGTACTATTACGAGACTACAAAGCATTAGTCAAAAGCTCTTGCAGCAGAAACCTATCTGTTAGTGCTATAGCCACATTTAAGGAAGAGATTCCACCAATACTTAACTCGATAGCATGTCTGTATGTAGGGGAGGAAACTTATACAAAATGTACACCACCCCAAATTGATCATGTTGTTGATAGTGCTATAGATGCGCTGCGAATAAAATTAGACTCTGTTGCTCCTTTGAAAAAGAAGAAAATAAAACAACATAGATTAGCTCCATGGCATAATGTCGAAACCCGCAAAATAAAGCAAAAGTCTAGACAACTTGAAAGGATATGGCGTTCCACTAAACTTGAAGAATCTCGTTTGATTTGGCATATTACTCTCAATGAATATAAGAAAGCACTGCGTAAAGCGAGAGCAGCCTACTACTCTTCATTAATAGATGAGAATAAGAATAATGCAATATTTCTTTTCAGCACTGTAGCCAGGCTAACAGAGAGCCAGAGCTCGATTGAGCCTTCTATTCCCATAGCACTCAGTAGTAATGATTTTATGCGCTTTTTTAACGATAAAATTGTTACTCTTAGAAACAAAATTAATGACCTCTTACCTTTGACCAGTATAGTGTTATCAACAGCTCCCGGAAACGTAAGTTCTAATATTACACTAGATAGTAAACTAGAATGCTTTTCAGCCATTAACCTTGAACAATTACATTCAATGATTCTCTCTTCTAAACCATCAACGTGCATGTTAGACCCAATTCCAACTAAGCTGTTGAAGGAAGTTTTTCCATTAATTAGCACTTCTTTATTAAATATTATGAATATGTCTTTATTATCAGGCTATGTTCCACAATCATTTAAAGTAGCAGTGATAAAACCGCTTCTTACAAAGCACAACCTCGATCCAGAGGTTTTAGCCAACTATAGACCTATTTCTAATCTTCCGTTCCTCTCAAAAATTCTTGAGAAAGCGGTCGCAAAACAGTTGTGTGATTACTTAAAAAACAATGATTTATTTGAAGATTTTCAGTCTGGCTTTAGAACACATCATAGCACAGAGACAGCTCTGGTTAAAGTCACAAATGATAATCGAATGGCCTCAGACAAGGGACTTGTCTCTATTCTTGTTTTGCTCGATCTCAGTGCTGCATTTGATACTATCGACCATGATATCCTATTGCAAAGACTAGAGCACTTAGTTGGCATACAGGGAACTGCTTTAGGCTGGTTTAGGTCCTATCTATCTGAACGCTCTCAGTTTGTACGTGTTAACGATGAATCTTCCACGCAAACCAAAGTTAGCCATGGAGTGCCACAGTGCTCAGTGCTCGGACCTATTTTGTTCACATTATATATGCTTCCGTTAGGCAATATTATAAGGAATCATTCTGTAAACTTTCATTGTTATGCGGATGATACTCAACTATATTTATCAATCAAGCCTGATGAAATTAATCATCTAAATAAAATTCAAGACTGCCTCAAGGACTTAAAAACGTGGATGACCTTAAACTTTTTGATGTTAAACACGACCAAAACTGAAGTTATTGTACTTGGCCCGAAGAATCTACGAAACAAATTATCTAAAGATATACTAACTATGGATGGCATTAATTTGGCCTCCAGTGAGACTGTAAGGAATCTTGGTGTTATATTTGATCAGGATTTATCCTTTAACGCCCACATAAAATCAATTTCAAGGACCGCCTACTTCCATCTACGTAACATTGCAAAAATCAGGCATATCTTGCCTCAAAACGATGCAGAGAAACTAGTCCGTGCATTTGTTACTTCTAGGCTGGATTACTGTAACTCTTTATTATCAGGCAGTACCAAGAAGTCAGTCAAGTCGCTTCAGCTGATTCAAAATGCTGCGGCTCGTGTACTAACCAGAGTTAGGAAAAGGGACCACATTACTCCTGTTCTGGCTGCCTTACACTGGCTCCCTATAGAACACAGGATAGAATTTAAAATTCTTCTTCTCGCCTACAAAGCCCTTAATGGGCAGGCGCCATCTTACCTTAAAGAACTCATGATACCCTACTGTCCTACTAGGGCATTGCGTTCCAAGAATGCAGGGTTGTTGGTTGTTCCTCGAGTCTCTAAAAGTACAATGGGAGCCAGAGCCTTTTCTTATCAAGCTCCACATTTGTGGAATCAGCTTCCAGTTTGTGTTCGGGCGGCAGACACCCTATCCGTTTTTAAGAGTGCGCTTAAGACCTTCCTTTTTGATAAAGTTTATAGTTAGGGCTGATTAGATTCAGCCCCTAGTTTTGCTGATATAGGCTTAGTTTGTCGGGGGACATCTTACTTCTTCCTTCTCTCTGTCTATACCCGTGTACTCTCATGTTCCGATTAACCCAGCTTCCCCAAATGTCTTTCTTTTTGGTGTCTATATATGCTGGGATCCGGAGTCATGGATGATCCTGCGGTCCTGTGTCCTGGATCGTGAGCGCTGGATCTTGAGCCGTGGCTGTGGTCCTGGATCATCGGTCCTGGATGGATATCCTCGTGGATTCATCTTCCTATTATACACACATGCATTTCCAAACATTTGGACTACCTATGTTGCAAATGTATTATCTTTTCAATTTACACACGGCATCTATTGCACGTCTGTCCGTCCTGGGAGAGGGATCCCTCCTCTGTTGCTCTCCCTGAGGTTTCTCCCATTTTCCCCTTTAAACTGGGTTTTCTTTGGAAGTTTTTCCTTGTACGATGTGAGGGTCTAAGGACAGAGGGTGTCGTATTGTCATACTGATATTCTGTACACACTGAAGACCACTGAGACAAATGTAACATTTGTGATATTGGGCTATATAAATAAACGATTGATTGATTGATTGCACTTTATGTATCTCTTGTATCCTCTCTTGCACTTTATATGTCGTTGCTGCTATATTGTATTACCATGTCATAAATACTTGTGTATGCTGCTCTTGCTCTCTTGGACTTTTTGCATATCATGTATTTTGGCTATGTTTGTAAAATTTAATTTTCTTAAATGTTTTATGTGAGGGACTGCTGATGGAAATTAGCTCAAAGCTAAATCTGGCACTGTTACGCTTGTATTCGCTGGACCCGTTCAAATCCAGTTTTGGATAGTCTGCCGTGGTTTCATTCCATTTCAAAGTGCTGTTTGACGCTCGGCGTAACCTTGGCGCACTGCCACTCCAACATCCAATCACAGAGCTTGAGGACTAATCACGGGATTTGTCAAGCAAAGCGGATGTTGTAGTCCCAAACGATAGCTGAGGATTATGGGTAGTGTCGTGTCTTCGGCCATCCTAAACTCCCCGAAAACTATTTTTTTCTCCGAATCGAAGGTTAAAAACACAAAAGCTTTGTACACAATGGAAGGATAAACTGATGTTTTTTAGTGGATGAGTAGGCTACTGC